>NC_138293.1:10657500-10815000 GCF_965601325.2 Salmo salar
GTAGTAACAGTTGTAATCATTGGTTAACAGACGAGACAGAGTGAGAACTACAGTAGTAACAGTTGTAATCATTGGTTAACAGACGAGACAGAGCGAGAACTACAGTAGTAACAGTTGTAATCATTGGTTAACTGACGAGACAGAGTGAGAACTACAGTAGTAACAGTTGTAATCATTGGTTAACAGACGAGACAGAGTGAGAACTACAGTAATAAAAGGAAAGGGCATTCCCCAAATTGGTAACATCAAGGTTGGAAGCACAGAATCATCTAGACTGTCATTGTATGCTGTTGACTGGAGCAGCTCTAGCAGGGTAGGAATTTGATGAACTGACTTGTTGGAAATGTGGCACTATGACGGTGCCACATTGAAAGTCACTGAGCTCTTCAGTAAGGCCATTCTACTGCCAATGTTTGTCTATGGAGATTACATGGCTGTGTGCTCGATTTTATACACCTGTCAGCAACGGGTGTGGCTGAAATAGCCGAATCCACTCATTTGAAGGTGTGTCCACATACTTTTGTATATATAGTGTAGCTCACTGATTAAGAGTAGAGAGGGAGATCTGACTTCTCTATTCAGCCAATACCGATCCTTATCAACGGCAGCTAACCAATATCTAGCTTCTGCTAATACCTGCTCCCTAATTCAGATAGTGCACAGGTCTGTCTGTCAAATGCCTGATTTAGATTCTACTGGAAGCTAGCTGTTGTAGTCAGTCAGTCAGTGAGTGAGTGAGGTCTAATACGTGACTTGGGTTTACAGTAACTGGTGACAGTCGACGAGTCTAATCGTTGCGAAGCTCGCTCGGCTGTCAGAGGGAAGTATCTGACACTCGCCTCAGTCTCTAGGGGCAACTGTCTGTCAGCAATGACTGGTGGGGGGGATACCACGATAACCAGGGAGGCGAGGGGAGTGATTGGTTATTCAAGGTCCCGGGCAAGCCCCGAGGACTCCTCCTGCCTTAACATGGGGGAAATAAGCTGTGGGGATGAGCTGTTCACACACACACACACACACACACACACACACACACACACACACACACACACACACACACACACACACACACACACACACACACACACACACACACACACACTCATTTGTTTTGCTACAAAAGCTCAATGCATGTGTATCATGAGACTAAGCCAAATGTGTGGCTGCGGCCTCTGTAGAATGTAGAGCAGGGGATGTTAGAAGAACATCTACAACTCATTATCACATAGTAGAGTCACAGCCGGAGTAATAGAGACATTCCTTCATGCATAACACACCATGGAGACTATGACTATCAATGACAGAGAGACAGACAGATAGATAGATAGAGAGACAGAGAGAGACAGAAAGACAGAGAGGGAGAGAGAGAGAGAGAGAGAGAGAGAGAGAGAGAGAGAGAGCAAGAGAGAGACAGAGAGAGACAGAGAGAGACAGACAGACAGAGAGACAGAGAGAGAGACAGAGAGAGAGACAGAGAGACAGAGAGAGAGAGAGACAGAGAGAGACAGTGAGAGACAGAAAGAGAGACAGAGAGAGAGAGAGAGACAGAGAGAGACAGAGAGACACTGTATATAGACGTAATATGACATTTGAAATGTCTTTATTCTTTTGGAACTTCTGTGAGTGTAATATTTAATGTTCATTTTTATTGTTTATTTCACTTTTGTTTAAAATCTACAACACTTGCCTTGGCAATGTAAACATATGTTTTCCATGCCAATAAAGCCCTTAAATGTAATTGTATTTAAGAGACAGAAAGCGAGAAGGCGAGAGGGAGAGACAGAGAGAGAGTGAGAGAGAGAGAGAGAGAGAGAGAGAGAGAAATTGGGATGGGAACAGGTAAAGAGAGAGTGATGGGGTTAAAGAGATTAAAACAGAGGGATGGTGAGGGAAGAGAGAGTGATGGGGTTAAAGAGATTAAAACAGAGGGATGGTGAGGGAAGAGAGAGTGTCATATAACCTGTAATTATATAGGCAGCATGAGCTCCTACCACAGTTCAGCTTGCTTCTGTACAACATAATATGTCAGAAATAATATATCAAATGTGTGAGAGATGGTGTGTTTTAAATGTATTTTTCAGTGATCAGTGAGAGATGGTGTGTTTTAAATGTATTTGTCAGTGATCAGTGAGAGATGGTGTGTTTTAAATGTATTTTTCAGTGATCAGTGAGAGATGGTGTGTTTTAAATGTATTTTTCAGTGATCAGTGAGAGATGGTGTGTTTTAAATGTATTTTTCAGTGATCAGTGAGAGATGGTGTGTTTTAAATGTATTTTTCAGTGATCAGTGAGAGATGGTGTGTTTTAAATGTATTTTTCAGTGATCAGTGAGAGATGGTGTGTTTTAAATGTATTTTTCAGTGATCAGTGAGAGATGGTGTGTTTTAAATGTATTTTTCAGTGATCAGTAAGAGATGGTGTGTTTTAAATGTATTTTTCAGTGATCAGTGAGAGATGGTGTGTTTTAAATGTATTTTTCAGTGATCAGTGAGAGATGGTGTGTTTTAAATGTATTTTTCAGTGATCAGTGAGAGATGGTGTGTTTTAAATGTATTTTTCAGAGATCAGTGAGAGATGGTGTGTTTTAAATGTACACTGCTAAAAAAAATAAAGGGAACACTTAAACAACACAATGTAACTCCAAGTCAATCACACTTCCGTGAAATCAAACTGTCCACTTAGGAAGCAACACTGATTGACAATAAATTTCACATGCTGTTGTGCAAATGGAATAGACAACAGGTGGAAATTATAGGCAATTATCAAGACACCCCCAATAAAGGAGTGGTTCTGCAGGTGGTGACCACAGACCACTTCTCAGTTCCTGTGCTTCCTGGCTGATGTTTTGGTCACTTTTGAATGCTGGCAGTGCTTTCACTCTAGTTTGTGCATGAGACGGAGTCTACAACCCACATAAGTGTCTCAGGTAGTGCAGCTCATCCAGGATGGCACATCAATGCGAGCTGTGGCAAGAAGGTTTGCTGTGTCTGTCAGCGTAGTGTCCAGAGCATGGAGGCGCTACCAGGAGACAGGCCAGTACATCAGGAGACGTGGAGGAGGCCGTAGGAGGGCAACAACCGAGCAGCAGGACCTCTACCTCCGCCTTTGTGCAAGGAGGAGCAGGAGAAGCACTGCCAGAGCCCTGCAAAATGACCTCCAGCAGGCCACAAATGTGCATGTGTCTGCTCAAACGGTCAGAAACAGACTCCATGAGGGTGGTATGAGGGCCCGACGTCCACAGGTGGGGGTTGTGCTTACAGCCCAACACCGTGCAGGACGTTTGGCATTTGCCAGAGAACACCAAGATTGGCAAATTCGCCACTGGCGCCCTGTGCTCTTCACAGATGAAAGCTGGTTCACACTGAGCACATGTGACAGATGTGACAGAGTCTGGAGACGCCGTGGAGAACGTTCTGCTGCCTGCAACATCCTCCAGCATGACCGGTTTGGCGGTGGGTCAGTCATGGTGTGGGGTGGCATTTCTTTTGGGGGCCGCACAGCCCTCCATGTGCTCGCCAGAGGTAGCCTGACTGCCATTAGGTACCGAGATGAGATCCTCAGACCCCTTGTGAGACCATATGCTGGTGCGGTTGGCCCTGGGTTCCTCCTAATGCAAGACAATGCTAGACCTCATGTGGCTGGAGTGTGTCAGCAGTTCCTGCAAGAGGAAGGCATTGATGCTATGGACTGGCCCACCCATTCCCCAGACCTGAATCCAATTGAGCACATCTGGGACATCATGTCTCGCTCCATCCACCAACGCCACGTTGCACCACAGACTGTCCAGGAGTTGGCGGATGCTTTAGTCCAGGTCTGGGAGGAGATCCCTCAGGAGACCATCCGCCACCTCATCAGGAGCATGCCCAGGCATTGTAGGGAGGTCATACAGGCACGTGGAGGCCACACACACTACTGAGCCTCATTTTGACTTGTTTTAAGGACATTACATCAAAGTTGGATCAGCCTGTAGTGTGGTTTTCCACTTTAATTTTGAGTGTGACTCCAAATCCAGACCTCCATGGGTTGATAAATTGGATTTCTATTGATTATTTTTGTGTGATTTTGTTGTCAGCACATTCAACTATGTAAAGAAAAAAGTATTTAATAAGATTATTTCTTTCATTCAGATCTAGGATGTGTTGTTTAAGTGTTCCCTTTATTTTTTTGAGCAGTATATTTTTCGGTGATCAGTGAGAGATGGTGTGTTTTAAATGTATTTTTCAGTGATCAGTGAGAGATGGTGTGTTTTAAATGTATTTTTCAGTGATCAGTGAGAGATGGTGTGTTTTAAATGTATTTTTCAGTGATCAGTGAGAGATGGTGTGTTTTAAATGTATTTTTCAGTGATCAGTGGGAGATGGTGTGTTTTAAATGTATTTTTCAGTGATCAGTGGGAGATGGTGTGTTTTAAATGTATTTTTCAGTGATCAGTGAGAGATGGTGTGTTTTAAATGTATTTTTCAGTGATCAGTGAGAGATGGTGTGTTTTAAATGTATTTTTCAGTGATCAGTGAGAGATGGTGTGTTTTAAATGTATTTTTCAGTGATCAGTGAGAGATGGTGTGTTTTAAATGTATTTTTCAGTGATCAGTGGGAGATGGTGTGTTTTAAATGTATTTTTCAGTGATCAGTGAGAGATGGTGTGTTTTAAATGTATTTTTCAGTGATCAGTGGGAGATGGTGTGTTTTAAATGTATTTTTCAGTGATCAGTGGGAGATGGTGTGTTTTAAATGTATTTTTCAGTGATCAGTGAGAGATGGTGTGTTTTAAATGTATTTTTCAGTGATCAGTGGGAGATGGTGTGTTTTAAATGTATTTTTCAGTGATCAGTGGGAGATGGTGTGTTTTAAATGTATTTTTCAGTGATCAGTGAGAGATGGTGTGTTTTAAATGTATTTTTCAGTGATCAGTGAGAGATGGTGTGTTTTAAATGTATTTTTCAGTGATCAGTGGGAGAGAGAATCAAAGATGAAGACTGAGCCAGAACAGAGCTGAAAGATTATTTTCCCACAATTCATGTGGGATATGATGGCGTCAGCACTTGGCCCAGATCAAGCTGTCTGTCTCTCTCTCACACACACTGGTCTACTTGTACACACACGAATGTCTCACACACACACACACACACACACACACACACACACACACACACCATCCCACAACCTAACTCCCTTACTAAAAGGCCAGTTTATTGATTAGCTTGATTTAATTAATGAAATAGAAGTAATGAAATGGTAATAACATGGCTAGACAGTCCACTTACATGACTGTTCCACGTATGAATCCCGTACTAATTGTGTGATTGCCTCTGAGGGAAATACTACTACACATCGGAGGGAAGGACAACTGTGACCCCAGTTGATTAATTGCAATGAAGGGTGTGAAGCCTGTCATGAAACAGAAACCAGCACAGATACTGCTGTATTACAGACAGTATGAGGCACTAGATCAAATAGCTTTTATTGCTCCTGTTTGTAACCTGTACAAGTGAGTAGTGTGAAATGGAAGGGTTTTTTGCATGTCCCACTCAGAGTGGGGTCACAGCTAGGGAAGTAGCATTATTGACGGTGATCCTGGAGCAATTAGGGTTAAGTGCCTTGCTCAAGGGCAGATCAACCAATGTTTTAACTAGTCAGCTCTAGGATTCAAACTAGCAACCTTTTAGTTACTGGCCCAACGCTCTAACCGCTAGGCTGCTTTCCGCACACTAGGGCTGATGATGTCATGACTCCAGTCTGTTGCTTTTACTTTAAGGGGGAATGGGGGGACTCGTACTTTGACACTATGGTGTCTTCTTTAAAATACAGGAGACTTTTACTTAGACACTGTGGCTTCTACATTAAAATACAGGGGACTCTTACTTTGACACCGTGGCCCACGTCGTCCAGCAGCGTGTAGTCAATGGGCTTCCTGATGTACCGGACCGGCCGCTCCATGTTGCCGGGGGCAATGATCTTGTGCGTGCGCGACGTGTTCTTATTGGTGGTCAGGATGCCAATCTCTCGCCTCGCCACCTTCTCCTTGTGAATGTCCACCGTCTGGATGGAGGGATGGAGAGAGAAAGACAGAGATGGAGAAAAAGAGAGAGAGACAGAGAGAGAGACAGAGACAGAAAGGCAGAGAGATCGAGAGGATTGAAACCAGGAAGAGGAAGGAGTGCTGTGACTTTACGCTGTCTGGTGTGTTTGTCATAGATGTTTACTACAGTCTCACATCATTACATTTTGCTATGACTGTTTAATACCTCCATTAAGTCATGTTTATAGCAGCATTAAGTAAGCTTATAAACTTTTTATACTGATGGACTAGAATGACAGTATTTGATATTTAGTGGCCTAGGACATAACAGCATTATTCATCCTTTAGAGGTTTAAATATACGGTGCAGCTTCCTTCCAGTACTCTACAATCCTGGATCTGGGGACCGACAGTGAGCAGATTTTAGTTCCAGCCCAGTATTAAAGGGATACTGTGAGATTCTGAAATGTATCTGCGTGCAGTATGAAGGAAGTTAGCGGTAGTTTCACGAGCCAATGCTAACTAGCATTGCTACAGTACCTGCAGACATTTGAGTCATTGCATTAATGCTTGTTAGCATTGGCTAGTGAAACTACCTTTAACTTCTTTCATACTGCATGCAAACCCTTACGTGGGGGAGCCAAAAAAACCACAAAAAAAAGTGAAAAAACATTTGGGCATTTTGTCTGTACATCCACGGATGAGCCAGTCACACTTCATATGCAATGTAGGCTATGGGATGGTAGCTAGAAAAGTTCACAGACGCAATGCACACAACACTAAATACTTCCTCCAATCTAGCTAACCACTGTATTATAATTAAATCACAATGGATTAGCTTCATGAAACAGCTGCCTGTGTTAACTGCCCAGTTAGTGCAGTGTCCTTAGCTAGATAGCTAGCTATGTTGATGTTAGCTAGCTAGCGAATATGCTAATGTTAGCTAGCTAGCTAAACATTTGGGTATGGGCTGGCACTGGCAGTATGGGATTGTGGAGAGTGAATTAAACTGTTTCTTTGTCATCTTGCAAGGTAGTTATCTAGCTGTGGCCATCTGGCTAGTATCAACAAGGCCTTTCTACAAAATAGCAACATAAGCGTAGAATTTTATATTTATTTCGTTTAACCTTTATTTAACTAGGCAAGTCAGATAGCTTGGAATTTAGACCATAAGCAATACGCATGGATATGCATTGCCAAACAACGCTACTGCCACCTTCTGGTTTAGAGTATTTTAACAAGACTGAGTGGCTGAGGACTTCCAAGTTCTTTGCTGTGTGAATACAAAACAAATTGACTGCCGACACTCTGTTCAGAGGTGCTAAGTACTGTTGACAGGCAAACGTGTGTGTGTGTGTGTGTGTGTGTGTGTGTGTGTGTGTGTGTGTGTGTGTGTGTGTGTGTGTGTGCGCGCACGTGCGCCCTGGACAATGAGGTCACACTTCATTCACTATTCATCCAACTGGGTTAAGTACTCTTTAGTGATTCCATTGCTGTAGGGGCTAGAGATGGAGAACAAGTGCGAGATAAAGAGATCTTTAATAGACAGGGAGTTCATTTGACTCTCTGGATGACCTTATAAAGAAGTCCCTGAGGTGCTGCCACACAAACGTCTATGTGTTCGATACTACACATTTGTGCTGTGTGATAAAAATAACTTCTTTCCGGAGGAAACCAAATGGTCACGCCCCTATATAGCTGGAAACCAGCACAACACCCTGCCCATTTCCTGTCGGAGTCAGAGCGTGGGCTCACAAACTAAAAGTTCCTACAGAAAGAGGTTGGCGGAAGAGGGGGGGCGAGAGACCAACGGACAGAAAATGTTGACAGAAGATGAGAATGAAAGGACAGGAAAGAAAGGAAGGAAAAAATGAAGAAAGAGACACTGAAAGGTTTAGCTTTGTGTTTAGAAGTATGTTAGTTCTACTGTTTGTTTGTTCTACTCTACTTGTTCAGTTGGTCGTTAAAGGGGTGTTCTATATTCTCTGTAGATTGGATCTTCATTTGGTTGTGTACCACAAACAGTACCGCCATTAGAGAAGAGCTGCTAAATAATTTTGACCACTGATGCAAAGCTAGTGTAACAGAGGTGGTTCTGTGAGCTACGCTCGTGTGATGAGTAACCTTAACATTTACGTTTGCTCCCGGGGCTAATTGGGATTTTGGTTCAGAGGGTTAACACACAGCGATCTGGGTTCGATATCAGGTGATCTGGGTTTAATATCAGGTCAGTCACGCTTGTCTGTTGAAAACACATTCAACCAGAAGTTTGTGTACAGACGGCTTTGAGAGTGTCTAGACACAGCTAATGCAATCTAACTTTTGAGGGTACAACTCCCTCTCTCTCTAGCAACAGTTCTGGTGTAATCTCTTTACTCTGATAAACATCTGGCTGCCATTTAAAAGGCTGTTATCTCCCAGGAACAGACGGCAGTTCCGCTGTAAGAACAACTCGTTAACTACCAGCCAGTACATCACAGAACATGTGTTACATTGCCAAAGCAAGTGAAATAGATAGTAAACAAAAGTGAAGTAAACTATTAAAATGAACAGTAAACATTACACTCCAAAAGAATAAAGACATTTCAAATGGCATATTATGTGCAAATAGTTCAAGTACAAAAGGGAAAATAAATAAACATAAATATGGGTGTTTGTTCTTCACTGGTTGCCCTTTTCTTGTGGCAACAGGTCACAAATCTTGCTGCTGTGATTGCACACTGGTATTTCACCCAGTAGATATGGGAGTTTATCAAAATTGGATTTGTTGTGAAATTATTTGTGGATCTGAGTAATCTGAGGAAAATATGTGTCTCTAATATGGTCATACATTTGGCAGGAGGTTAGGAAGTGCAGCTCTCTCTCTCTCAAAATTCTGGGCATGTCTTTGGATGGGAGATATTGAGGATGAAGGCAAATTCATCTCGATTGTACCAACAAACAAAAAAAATCTAACAATTCTGGAGCCCTATTCTGTTGGTCAAATATAAACAATAATAGCCTAATTATCAACCCAAAATTCATGACAAACACTGGATTAGGTTGCATATCAAAATATCTTGAATCATGCATTCCTGCTTGGACATGTTAGATGTAACAAAGTATTTAATGAGTACCATGTCAGTACTCTATTACACTTCTTAATAAGTATTGTGAATTAATTTATTAGATGATTACACATGTTTCTATGTTTCTATTTGGTTATTGGATTTCGACCCAATCATGGGCTGGTGCCAGGAACTGAACAATGTAGTGGCACCAGTGACACCAGGGGAAATACTTAAGACTGGAGCCCTGGAGAGGATTTGGCCAAATCACTTCCAATGACTGTTCCAATTGCGAATGCAGCCCAATCCTTCTACACAGAAAAGGCGATGACAAGGCTAGTGGGTCGTCATAGAGATGGAGGAATCAGTCAGTCATGGAAAAGATGAATGAGTTCATCAGGGGACTGTTGACAATCTATGAGTCAAAGTAAAGTGTGGGGGGGGGGGTGAAAAGGATAGATGTGTGAACGGAAACCTTGGTCAGAGTGTGGGGGGGGGGGGGGCATTAGTGATGTGATTAAGACCAGTGACTGGTGCTTTTGGGAGAGGCATGTAATTAAAAATCTGCGTTTAGTCTTTGGTTTGGGGCCACCAACTCAAATATTGTCAGTGTCTTGATATAGATGATCTAGCTTATGAAAAAAGATTGCTGTTAGAGTGCAGTATAACTGCAGTATAGTACAGTATAGTACAGTATAACCACAGTATAGTACAGTATAGTACAGTATAACTGCAGTATAGTACAGTATAACTGCAGCATAGTGCAGTATAGCGACAGTATAGTACAGTATAGTGCAGTATAACTGCAGTATAGTACAGTATAACTGCAGTATAGTGCAGTATTACTGCAGTATAGCACAGTATAACCGCAGTATAGTGCAGTATAGCTGCAGTATAGTACAGTATAACTGCAGCAATGTGCAGTATAGCGGCAGTATAGTACAGTATAGTGCAGTATAACTGCAGTATAGCACAGTATAACTGCAGTATAGTGCAGTATAACTGCCGTATAACCGCAGTATAACTGCAGTATAGTACAGTATAACTGCAGTATAGTGCAGTATAACTGCAGTATAGTACAGCATAACCGCAGTATAGTGCAGTATAACCGCAGTATAACTACACTATAGTACAGTATAACCTCATTATAACTGCAGTATAGTGCAGTATAACCACAGTATAGTGCAGTATAACTGCAGTATAGTACAGTATAACTGCAGTATAGTGCAGTATAACCGCAGTATAGTACAGTATAACTGCAGTATAGTGCAGTATAACCGCACTATAACTGCAGTATAGTACAGTTTAACGGCAAGAGTAAATACCTTTTCTTCACCCAACAATAGCGTATGAAAATTGGAATGTCTTTGAGATGTACAACCATATCATTAGGAATTAGAATACAGTAGGTTTAATACATGAATTAATAAAATGTAGAATAGAGTAATTTAATAGGATCTCTATGTGTACAACAGCACTGGCCATTTTTTCATGAGACTTCTTTCTCCGAGAGAAAAAGGTTTATTTTTAAGAGATAATAATAATTGCTCGTTTTGATTTAAACATTCTCATTCATGACTATGCATTGTTGTTTCAGCAGGCGGCCTAACTAAAAGCCTTGTCAAATGGTTACTGTTGAAAAAAATGTACAACGACAATTCAGTATTTGTTAGATAGCATAGACTACGGTATCTAACTAATACTAAATTGTCATTGTACATGAGATAATTCAGTTACCAGTAGTTAGATATTAACTTAATGGGTAAAACCAACTTCAATAATGAGGAAGCTGTACTTTGCTGAGTGTCAAGTCATCTCATGTTCAACAGGTGGGGACAGGCCCCAGAAATGACATTTCCTAAGAGAAACCCCGCTGAGTTAATGGAGAGATCCCTGGAGCGACATTTGAAAGATGGGCAACGCTGCCCTATGCCCCTTTACTTGGTCAAGACTGGTCCGCTTGGTCAAGACTCTGGGGGGATTTTGCTACAAGCTGTTCATTGGAATTCATCTCTCACCAAGTGTGCAATGGCGTTTCACACCCAAACCTCCTCAAAGCTAAGGTTGGAAATCCCAATCCCTGGAAAGCCTCATTGATCAGCATGCTCTAGTGCAAACTAGACCGTAAAAACACCTGAATCGACAACTCATCTCACCTCCTGCGCTAAAGGTGGATGCTACATCGCTTCAACCGTGATCCGATATAGCCGTGATACAGTATATCTTCAATACCAAGGACCAGAGAGCTACAGAAGCTAGCTTATTGGTCTATTTATCATTTCTCTACAAAGAGGACTCATCTCAGTGCTTATACATGCAGTTCCATTACTAAGGTGGATGAAACACAGAACCTCCCCAACCCACAAGGGAAGAAAAATTACATTTCAATGTATTTAACGTCATGTAAAATGTATTTCAAATACATGTAGATACAGTGTCTAGTGAAAGTCTACACACCCGTTACACAGTTCACATTTTGCTGTCTAAAAATTAAATCTACATTTTCAAAATCATTTGTTTTTTAAATCAACCGAAGAGGTCTTGATTGCGTATGTCTTCACACTCCAGAGTTAACCCTTGGTCTGAATACTTATGTAAATGTGATATTTCAGTTTTTTTTATATATACATTTGCAACAATTTCTAAAAACCTATTTTTGCTTTGTCATTATGGGGTATTGTGTGTAGATTGATGAGGGGGGAAAACGATTTAATCAATTTTAGAATAAGGCTGTAACGTAACAAAATGGGGAAAAAGTTAAAGTTATTTTTTTTGGCCAATCTGGGATATGGCTTTTTCTTTGCAATTCTGCCTAGAAGGCCAGCATCCCGGAGTCGCCTCTTCACTGTTGACGTTGAGACTGGTTTTGCTGGTACTATTTAATGAAGCTGCCAGTTGAGGACTTGTGAGGTGTCTGTTCCTCAAACTAGACCCTCTAATGTACTTGTCCTCTTGCTCAGTTGTGCACCGGGGCCTCCCACTCCTCTTTCTATGCAGACAGTTTTCTCTGTTCTGTGAAGGGAGTAGTACACAGCGTTGTACGAGATCTTCAGTTTCTTGGCAATTTCTCGCATGGAATAGCCTTCATTTCTCAGAACATGAATAGACTGACGAGTTTCTGGCCTGTAATCGAACCCACAAATGCTGATGCTCCAGATACTCAACACGTCTAAAGAAGGCCAGTTTTATTGCTTCTTTAAATCAGAACAACAGTTTTCAGCTGTGCTAACATCATTGCAAAAGGGTTTTCTAATGATCAATTAGGCTTTTAAAATGATAAACTTGGATTAGCTAACACAACGTGCCATTGGAACACAGTTGCTGATAATGTGCCTCTGTACGCCTATGTAGATATTCCATTACAAATCTGCCATTTCCAGATACAATAGTCACTTACAACATTAACAACAGTCATTAACAATGTCTACACTGTATTTCTGATCAATTTGATGTTATATTAATGGACCAAACATTAAGCTTTTCTTTCAAAAACAAGGTCATTTCTAAGTGACCCCAAACGTTTTTATAGTACCAGTCAAAAGTTTGGACACACCAACTCATTCAAGGGTTTTTCTTTATTTTTACTATTTTCTACATTGTAGAATAATAGTCATGACACCAAAACGATGAAATAACACATATGGAATCATGTAGTAACCAAAAAAGTGTAAACAAATCAAAATATATTTTATATTTGAGATTCTTCAAAGTAGCCACACTTTGCCTTGATGACAGCTTTGCACACTCTTGGCATTCTCTCAACCAGCTTCCTGAGGTAGTCACCCGGAATGCCTTTCAATTAACAGATGTGCCAAAAAACATAACAATTATTTTAAGAATTATAGATACAGAACTCCTTTGTGCAATCGAGGTGTCCGATTTTAAAATAGCTTTTCGGTGAAAGCACATTTTGCAATATTCTGAGTAGATAGCCCAGCCATCACGGCTAGCTATTTAGACACCCACCAAGTTTAGCCCTGACCAAACTCCGATTTACTATTACAAAAGTTTGATTACCTTTGGTGTTCTTCGTCAGAATGCACTCCCAGGACTGCTACTTCAATAACAAATGTTGGTTTGGTTCAAAATAATCCATTGTTATATCCAAATAGCGGCGTTTTGTTCGTGCGTTCAAGACACTATCCGAAGTGTAAATAAGGGTCACGAGCATGGCGCATTTCGTGACAAAAGATTTCTAAATATTCCATTACCATACTTCGAAGCATGTCAACCGCTGTTTAAAATCAATTTTTATGCCATTTTTCTCGTAAAAAAGCGATAACATTCCGACCAGGAATCTGCGTTTAGGTAAACAGACGAAAGAAAATAAAGCATGGGGTCGACTCGGGCACGAGCCTGAGTCTCACAGTACTGTGACCAGCCACTACCCAAACGCGCTACTTTTTTTCAGCCAGAGCCTGCAAAGCCACGATTCAGCTTTTTTCCGCCTTCTGAGAGCCCATGGGAGCCGTAGGAAGTGTCACGTAACAGCAGAGATCCCCTGTAATGGATAGAGATGATCAAGAAGGGCAAGAAATTGTCAGACAGGGCACTTCCTGCATGGAATCTTCTCAGGTTTTGGCCTGCCAAATGAGTTCTGTTATACTCACAAACACCATTCAAACAGTTTTAGAAACTTTGGAGTGTTTTCTATCCAAACGCTAATAATTATATGCATATTCTAGTTTCTGGGCAGGAGTAATAATCAGATTAAATCGGGTACGTTTTTTATCCGGCCGTGAAAATACTGCCCCCTAGCCATAACAGGTTAATGCGTTTGAGACAATCAATTGTGTTGTGACATGGTAGGGGTGGTATACAGAAGATAACCCTATTTGGTAAAAGACCAAGTCCATATCATGGCAAGAACTGCTCAAATAAGCAAAAAGAAACGACAGTTCATCATTACTTTAAAGCAAGCGTCCCACCTAGCCCCTAGAGGTTAAGACATGAAGGTCATTCAATGCAGAACATTTCAAGAACTTTGAAAGTTTCTTCAAGTGCAGTCGCAAAAACCATCAAGCGTTATGATGAAACTGGCTCTCATGAGGACTGCCACAGCAAAGGAAGACCCAGAGTTACCTCTGCAGCAGAGGATAAGTTCATTAGAGTTACCAGCCTCAGAAATTGCAGCCCAAATAAATTCTACACAGAGTTCAAGTAACAGACACATCTCAACATCAACTGTTCAGAGGAGACTGTGTGAATCAGGCCTTCATGGTAGAATTGCTGCAAAGAAACCACTACTAAAGGACACCAATAAGAAGAAGAGACTTGCTTGGGCCAAGAAATGCAGACATTAGACAGTTGAAATCTGTCCTTTGGTCTGATGACTCCAAACTTGAGATTTTTGGTTCCAACCTCCGTGTCTTTGTGAGACGCAGAGTAGGTGAACGATGATCTCCGCATGTGTCGTTCCCACCGTGAAGCATGGAGGAGGTGTGATGGTGCGGGGGTGCTTTGCTGGTGACACTGTCTGTGATTTATTTAGAATTCAAGACACACTTAACCAGCATGTCTACCACAGCATTCTGCAGCGATACACCATCAACAGGACAATGACCCAACACACCTCCAGGTCTATTTGACCAATAAGGAGAGTGGTGGAGTGCTGCATCAGATGACCTGGCCTCCACAATCACCCGACCTCAACTCAATTGAGATGGTTTGGGATGACTTGGACCGCAGAGTGAAGGAAAAGCAGCCAACAAGTGCTCAGCATATGTGGGAACTCTTTCAAGACTGTTGGAAAAGCATTCCAGGTGAAGCTGGTTGAGAGAATGCCAAGCGTGTGCAAAGCTGTCATCAAGGCAAATATTTTGATTTGAACACTTTTTTGGTTACTACATGATTCCATATGTGTTATTTCATAGTTTGATGTCTTCACTCTTATTCTACAATGTAGAAAATAGTAAAAAATTCAGAAAAACCCTGGAATGAGTAGGTGTGTCCAAACTTTTTGACTGGTACTGAATGTGTGTGTGTGTGTGTGTGTGTGTGTGTGTGTGTGTGTGTGTGTGTGTGTGTGTGTGTGTGTGTGTGTCTAAGCCTGTGTATGTTTGTCTCTCCTGACCTGAGAGATGTGGTTGATGGAGGACTCCATTCGGCGCAGCTGTGAGGCCTGGATGTCCAGCAGCTGCAGCACGTTGTTGGCTAAGGCATTGATCTGGTATGCCACGCTGGCCAGGGACTGGGTGGTGTAGGCTTTGGTCTCCTCTAGAGCTTTCCTCTTGTCCTGGGCCTAGAAGATGATGAAAAAGAAGATGAAGATTACTTTGTCGTCCAATTGTACACAAGATGTAATGGATATGTTACTTCCCCTCTGAAAGGCACATTAGAGCAAGGAGAAAGACCACCGTGTACATTACACAGTGTATACATTCAATTCAATAAAGCTTTATCGACAGGCAACACTTTATATACACTGAGTATACCATACACTGGAACACCTTCCTAATATTGAGTTGCACCCCCCCATGTGCAGAGCAATGCAGGCTGGGTATGAGAGTGGAATTCACAGCCACTTCCGAACAGACAGGTGCACATTGAGATGTTTGCCT
Source organism: Salmo salar (assembly GCF_965601325.2). Lineage (NCBI taxonomy): Eukaryota > Metazoa > Chordata > Actinopteri > Salmoniformes > Salmonidae > Salmo > Salmo salar. Next base: position 10,673,126 of record NC_138293.1, read on the forward strand.
CCGGGAATGCTGGGACATTGGTTAGGAAGTGGGTCTCTCCCTGCTGCAACAGCCATTTGTCTGAGGCTACAGTCACACGCACAGCAGACCTGGGTTCAAATACTATTTTAAATTATTTCAAATACTTTATCTCTACTTGATTAAGCTTGCCTGTCTTAATGTACCAATAGAATAGCCCCTAAACTGTATGCCCCACCTCATCTGGCACTCCAGGCAGACTAGAGCAAACACGAAAAGGTATCTGACCGATTGGGGTTGATACAACAAACTAGAGGTCGACCGATTATGATTATTCAACGCCGATACCGATACCGGTTATTGGAGGGCCCAAAAAAAAGCCGGTGCCGATTAATCGGCCATTTTTTTTATTTTTTTTTTGTAATAATGACGATTACAACAATACTGAATGAACACTTATTTTAACTTAATATAATACATCAATAAAATCAATTTAGCCTCAAATAAATAATGAAACATGTTCAATTTGGTTTAAATAATGCAAAAACAAAGTGTCGGAGAAGAAAGTAAAAGTGCATTATGTGCCATGTAAGAAAGCTAATGTTCAAGTTCCTTGCTCAGAACATGAGAACATATGAAAGCTGGTGGTTCCTTTTAACATGAGTCTTCAATATTCCCAGGTAAGAAGTTTTAGGTTGTAGTTATTATAGGAATTATAGGACTATTTCTCTCTATACGATTTGTATTTCATATACCTTTGACTATTGGATGTTCTTATAGGCACTTTAGTATTGCCAGTGTAACAGTATAGCTTCCGTCCCTCTCCTCGCTCCTACCTGGGCTCGAACCAGGAACACATCGACAACAGCCACCCTCGAAGCAGCATTACCCATGTAGAGCAAGGGAAACAACTACTCCAAGTCTCAGAGCGAATGACGTTTGAAACGCTATTAGCGTGCACCCGGCTTACTAGCTAGCCATTTCATATCGGTTACACCAGCCTAATCTTGGGAGTTGATAGGCTTGAAGTCATAAACAGCGCAATGCATTGCGAAGGGCTTCTGGCAAAACGGACGAAAGTGCTATTTTGAATGAATGCTTACGAGCCTGCTGGTGCCTACCACCGCTCAGTCAGACTGCTCTATCAAATTATAGACTTAATTATAACATAATAACACACAGAAACACGACCCTTAGGTCATTAATATGGTCGAATCCGGAAACTATCACGTTTATTCTTTCAGTGAAATACGGATCCGTTCCGTAGTTTATCTAACGGGTGGCATCCATAAGTCTAAATGTTCCTGTTACATTGCACAACCTTCAATGTTATGTCATAATTACGTAAAATTCTGGCAAATTAGTTCACAACGAGCCAGGCGGCCCAAACTGTTGCATATACCCTGACTCTGCGTGCAATGAACACAAGAGAAGTGACACAATTTCACCTGGTTAATATTGCCTGCTAATCTGGATTTCTTTTAGCTAAATATGCAGGTTTAAAAATATGTACTTCTGTGTATTGATTTTAAGAAAGGCATTGATGTTTATGGTTAGGTACAGTCGTGCAACGATTGTGCTTTTTTCGCAAATGCGCTTTTGTTAAATCATCCCCCGTTTGGCGAAGTCGGCTGTCTTTGTTAGGAAGAAATAGTCTTCACACAGTTCGCAACGAGCCAGGCGGCCCAAACTGCTGCATATACCCTGACTCTGTTGCAGAGGTGACACATTTTCCCTAGTTAAAATAAATTCATGTTAGCAGGCAATATTAACTAAAGATGCAGGTTTAAAAATATATACTTGTATATTGATTTTAAGAAAGACATTGATGTTTATGGTTAGGTACAAGTTGGAGCAACGACAGACCTTTTTCGCGAATGCGCACCGCATCGATTATATGCAACGCAGGACAGGCTAGATAAACTAGTAATATCATCAACCATGTGTAGTTAACTAGTGATTATGATTGATTGATTGTTTTTATAAGATAAGTTTAATGCTAGCTAGCAACTTACCTTGGCTTCTTACTGCATTCGCGTAACAGGCAGGCTCCTCGTGGAGTGCAATGTAAAGCAGGTGGTTAGAGCGTTGGACTAGTTAACCGTAAGGTTGCATCCCCAAGCTGACAAGGTAAAAATCTGTCATTCTGCCCCTGAACAAGGCAGTTAACCCACCGTTCCTAGGCCGTCATTGAAAATAAGAATGTGTTCTTAACTGACTTGCCTAGTTAAAAAATATTTATATAAAACAAAACAACCAAAAAATCGGCAAATCGGTGGCCAAAAATACCGATTACCGATTGTTATGAAAACTTGAAATCGGCCCTAATTAATCGGCCATTCTGATTAAACGGTCGACCTCTACAACAAACCGTGCTACTGGTTACTGTGATGCTGTGTCAATAGAACATGTCCTGTATGTGCACAACGTATCAAAGCAAGTCCATACAGAAAAGCACATAGTGCAGACAAAAAGATTCTGCCAACAACACATACCCGCACAAACACAGATGTTTCAAAAGCCTCGTTCTTATGATGTGATGACATCACAAACTTGGCAAAGAATTGTACATAAACAATGGAAACACACACACACACACACACACACTCTAGCCTTCCATGACACTTTTCCAGAGGAAGGGAGATCTCCACACCCTCCTCTGTTGACCTGGTATCAGTGATTCACTCCTTCTAGACAGGACCTGGTATCAGTGATCCACTCCTTCTAGACAGGACCTGGTATCAGTGATTCACTCCATCTAGACAGGACCTGGTATCAGTGATTCACTCCTTCTAGACAGGACCTGGTATCAGTGATTCACTCTGTCTAGACAGGACCTGGTATCAGTGATTCACTCCGTCTAGACAGGACCTGGTATCAGTGTTCTACTCTGTCTAGACAGGACCTGGTATCAGTGATTCACTCCTTCTAGACAGGACCTGGTATCAGTGATTCACTCCTTCTAGACAGGACCTGGTATCAGTGATTCACTCCTTCTAGACAGGACCTGGTATCAGTGATTCACTCTGTCTAGACAGGACCTGGTATCAGTGATTCACTCCGTCTAGACAGGACCTGGTATCAGTGTTCTACTCTGTCTAGACAGGACCTGGTATCAGTGATTCACTCCTTCTAGACAGGACCTGGTATCAGTGATTCACTCCGTCTAGACAGGACCTGGTATCAGTGATTCACTCCTTCTAGACAGGACCTGGTATCAGTGATTCACTCCTTCTAGACAGGACCTGGTATCAGTGATTCACTCTGTCTAGACAGGACCTGGTATCAGTGATTCACTCCGTCTAGACAGGACCTGGTATCAGTGTTTTACTCTGTCTAGACAGGACCTGGTAACAGTGATTCACTCCTTCTAGACAGGACCTGGTATCAGTGTTTCACTCTTTCTAGACAGGACCTGGTATGAGTGATTCACTCCGTCTAGACAGGACCTGGTATCAGTGATTCACTCCGTCTAGACAGGACCTGGTATCAGTGTTTTACTCTGTCTAGACAGGACCTGATATCAGTGTTTTACTCCGTCTAGACAGGACCTGGTATCAGTGATTCACTCCTTCTAGACAGGACCTGGTATCAGTGATTCACTCCGTCTAGACAGGACCTGGTATCAGTGATTCACTCCGTCTAGACAAGACCTGGTGTCAGTGATTCACATCTCCATATACATTGAGTATACCTTTGGCTGTGGCGGTCACAAAATTCTGTCAGCCGATGATTGTCAAGCAAATAACTCTCACTGTAATTGACTGTTAATTAACATAAACAAATGTAGCATCTCCTGGCTTCCACACATAGCCTACAAGCCACTGATGCAGACCTTTGGAACTGTACATTCATATAGCCTATACTTTCACAATAAATGCATTATTTATTTTAGACAGGTCTAAAGAAGCATGGTATTAAGAAAATTATATTTCAGAAGAACAGAATAGCATACTCTGAGTTGTCCTTATGTGAATCTACTATCGCCCACAGTACAAAAGTTGACCTATTCTATTCTGTGCGAGAAATAAATATTCCAAACATAGTCTGGGACAGTTGTGGGATACGATAGATCCCCAATTACTACTAGCATCGAGAAACCTATTTTACGCAATGTGGCTGACGCAACAGATCAGAACGTTTAGCTTAAAATGTTGATAAAGTATTAGGCTATTTCTTCACATTATAAGCACAGCAATGCGCACATGGTAGTAGGCTATAAGCGTGAATGTTCCATTAGCAGAAAACCCCATTATCAAAAGTGACCGCAAATGTGATTATTCATGTAATGCTTTTATTATAAAGGTACATTTTTATGGTGAAAATGATCTTCCCCAAACTTGAAACTCACGCGCTGCTTATATATGTAGTTAGGCTCTACACCCGTTGTAAAGCAGATTAATGTGCTTCATTTTAAGAAGTTATTTGTCCACTTAGGTTGTGATACAAACCTTATTAAAACATATAGGCCTATGGGCTAGGCTACATGAGGTGTGCAACTATGATTTGAAAAAGTCACAAAAAAAGGCATTTTTGATTGAATCTTGCCTTTACATATACTACATCAGTGGTTCACAAACTTTTTATAGTCCCCTACCCCTTCAAACATTCAACCTCCAGCTGTGTACCTTCTCTAGCACCAGGGTCAGGGCACTCTCAAATGTTGTTTTTTGCCATCACTGTAAGCCTGCCACACACACACTATACGATACATTTATTAAACATAAAAATGAGTGTGAGTTTTGTCAGAACCCGGCTCGTGGGAAGTGACAAAGAGCTCTTATAGGACCAGGGCACAAATAATAATATAATAATAATCAATAATTTTGCTCTTTATTTAACCATCTTACATATAAAACCTTATTTGTTCATCGAAAATTGTGAATAACTCACCACAGGTTAATTAGAAGGGTGTGCTTGAAAGGGTGCACATAACTCGGCAATGTTGGGTTGTATTGGAGAGAGTCTGTCTTAAATCATTTTCCACACACAGTCTGTGCCTGTATTTTGTTTTCATGCTAGTGAGGGCCGAGAATCCACTCTCACATAGGTACGTGGTTGCAAAGTGCATCAGTGTCTTAACAGCACGATTTGCCAAGGCAGAATACTCTGAGCGAAGCCCAATCCAGAAATCTGGTAGTGGTTTTTGATGAAATAACATTTTCATTGAACCGCTTGTTGCAATGTCAATGAGGCCCTCTTGTTCAGATATCGGTAAGTGGACTGGAGGCAGGGCATGAAAGGGATAACGAATCCAGTTGTTCGTGTCATCCATTTCGGGAAAGTACCTGAGTAATTACGCACCCAACTCACTCAGGTGCTTCGCTATATCCCATTTGACACTGTCCGTAAGCTTGAGTTCATTTGCACACAAAAGATCATACAATGATGGAAAGACCTGTGCGTTGTCCTTGTTAATGCAGACAGAGAAAAGCTCCAACTTCTTAATCATAGCCTCAATTTTGTCTCGCACATTGAATATAATGCGGAGTGTCCCTGTAATCCTAGATTCAGATCATTCAGGTGAGAAAAAACATCACCCAGATAGGCCAGTTGTGTGAGACACTCATCATCATGCAAGCGGTCAGACAAGTGAAAATTATGGTCAGTAAAGAACTTTAAGCTCGTCTCTCAATTTAAAAAAACGTGTCAATACTTTGCCCCTTGATAACCAGCGCACTTCTGTATGTTGTAAAAGTGTTACATGGTTGCTGCCCATATGATTGCATAGTGCAGAAAATACACGAGAGTTCAGGGGCCTTGCTTTAACAAAGTTAACCATTTTCACTGTAGTGTCCAAAACATCTTTCAAGCTGTCAGGCATTCCCTTGGCGCAAGAGCCTCTCGGTGAATGCTGCAGTGAACCCAAGTGGCGTCGGGAGCAACTGCTTGCACGCGTGTTACCACTCCACTATGTCTTTTGCGGCATCAGTACAGATACCAACACAAGCAGCAGCTACGTTTGGCTACATACGGACCGTTAGTGGAATTCCCGTGAGAGAGTAACGGTTAATGTGATTGGATGTTAATTATTTGACTAGGCTACCTGTATTTGACATTGTGTTGTTATTTCGCTGAACACTAGATGGTTTAATTTTATTTTTGGCAGTGAAACGAGGCTACTCAGGCAAGAGAAAAAAACTCGCCCAATGTATAGCCCAGTTGGAAAATATAAATGAACTGTTTGAAAATGTGAAGAAAAAACCCATTTAAAAAAAAATGAATCACATTTTTATTTGGCATACCCCGATAGCATTGCGCGTATCCCGTACACTAGTTTGGGAATACCTATAGTAAATAATATATGTGTGAAATTTGTTTTACTTTAGAATGGCCCATTATTATGCACCTGAATAGAAAGAGAGGCAGCGGGAAAAAATACATGGCATCTATGCACTTAAATAGCGAACGAAGGACGCTTTTCCCTGGGGTTTATTTTCATGCCAGCCAGGTAGGCTATACTTCTGTTGTAAATATAAGCAATGTGTTTAATATTAGGAAAGTTGACAAATAAATAAAGTAGGCCTAGCCTATAGAAAGCTGATCCTCCTCTTTTTAGTAGAGGCCATCACTCTATTTTCTCGCACAATTGCATAGCTTATTGAAATGTTGCGCAACATGAGCTCATGGGCTCTCATGAAGTGATTGATTAGATTTTCGAATACATTTTCATTGATGTCAAGAGTGATTAAAGGGACAATAGAGTGCTGAGTACCAGGCAGATTGCAAGTTTGGTAGACTGCTAATGACCATAATCAGCTTCAGAGCTTGGAGAAGCCTAATTACTGTGACGGTCACTTGGAATTTGGCTACCTTCATGCATCGTGACCGCAAGTGTGACGGTAATACGGTCACCACAACAGCTCTAAGTATACCAAACATGAAGAACAAATTCCTAATATTGAATATTCACCTGGTCAGTCTATATCATATAAAGAGAAGGTGTTCTTAATGTTTCGTGCACTAAGTGTATATCCCCAATGCTTTCATTCATCTGAATAATAGTACAGTATGAATGAGTGACTTTAAATACCCATAATTACATTTTGCATTCGTTAGAAATCAAACCATGGCTAAAGCCTTATCATTGAAAGCACCTAAGTCAACACAATGAATGGGCTGAGTGAATGAATTTGGGAGAATGTCTGTCTCCTCTGCAGTGGTGGCTTTATTTAACTATAAGGCAAGGGGGCACACATACAATTCAGGATCCTTGAGGACAAGCGGTACATCTCAGTGTTAGACAGAGAAGGATTAGGCTATTGACCATCAATCAAATTTTAATCAAATGTATTTTATAAAGCCCTTTTTACAGCTGTCACAAAGTGCTTAAACAGAAACCCAGCCTAAAACCCCAAAGAGCAAGCAATGCAGATATAGAAGCACGGTGGCTAGGAAAAACACCCTAGAAAGGCAGGAATCTAGGAAGAAACCTAGAGAGGAACCAGGCTGAGGGGCAGCCAGTCTATAAGGCCAGAACGTTCTCCTTTTAAACATTGAACCAAGAGCCACACACTCCAAAAAGCGTTTTGCCACGGCTCCCGAGTGGTGCAGCGGTCTAAGGCACTGCATCGAGGCGTCACTAAAGACCCAGGTTCGATCCCAGGCTGTGTCACAACCGGCCCTGACCGGGAGTTGCATAGGGTGGTGCACAATTGGCTGAGAGTCGTCCGGAATAGGGGAGGGTTTGGCCGGAGGGGCTTTACAAATCAAATCGTCACATACACATATTTAGCAGATGTTATTGCGGGTGTAGCGAAATGCTTGTGTTTGTAGCTCCAACAGCGCAGGTGTACCTAACTGTGCAGTAGTATCTAAAACCAATTCACACAAATCTAAAAGTAAAAGAATGGAATTAAGAAATATATAAATATTAGATTGAGCAATGTCGGAGTGGCATTGACTAAAACACAGTAGAATAGAATACAGTGTATATATATATATATATATAGGCCACTTTAATAATGGAACACTAGTCACTTTAATAATGTTTACATACTGCTTTACTCATATATATATATATATATATATATATATATGAGATGAGTAAAGCAGTATGTAAACATTATTAAAGTGACTAGTGTTCCATTATTAAAGTGGCCAATGATTCCAAGTCTATGTATATAGGGCAGCAGCCTCTAAGGTGCAGGGTTGCGTAACTGGGTGGAAGCAGGCTAGTGATGGCTATTTAACAGTCTGATGGCTGTTTTCAGTCTCTCGGTCCCAGCTTTGATGCACCTGTACTGATCTAGCATTCTGGATGATAGCGGGGTGAACAGGCAGTGGCTTGGATGGTTGATGTCCTTAATTATCTTTTTGGCCTTCCTGTGAGAGGCAGGCACAGTGCTGTAGGTGTCCTGGAAGGCAGGTAGTTTGACCCCGGTGATGCATTGGGCAGACTGCACCACCCTCTGTAGAGCCCTGCAGTTGAGGGTGGTGCAATTGCTGTACCAGGCGGTGATACAGCCCGACAGGATGCTCTCAATTGAACATCTGTAAAGGTTTGTGAGGGTTTTAGGGGCCAAGCCAAATTTCTTCAGTGTCACGCTCTGACCTAAGAGAGCTGTTTTTTCTCTGTTTAGTTAGGTCAGGGTGTGATATGGGTGGGCATTCTATGTTTTTTGTTTCTATGTTTTAGTTCTTGTTTTTCTAGTTTTATGTTGGAGTTTTGGGATGATCTCCAATTAGAGGCAGCTGGTTCACGTCGTCTCTAATTGGAGATCATATTTAAGTTGGGGGGTTTTTCTATTGTGTTTGTGGGTAGTTGTTTTCCGTTTTGTTGTCCGCTGCCTGACGGAACTGTTTGCTGTCATTTTGTTTCTTTGTAAAAGTGTTTCGTTTTCATTAAAGAATAATCATGAGCACTCAACACGCCTCGCCTTGGTCACCTCTATACGACGCACGTTACAGAACTACCCACCACGATTGGATCAAGCGGCATGCCCGGGCAGAGATGGATACCTGGTCTAGGGCCAGGGGTGACACCTGAGCCAACTCCCCGTGCTTATTGTGGTGAGCATGTGCCTGCCTCTTGCACTCTCCCTCCAGTGCGCCTCCATAGCCCAGTACATCCTGTGCCTGCTCCTCGCACTCTCCCTCCAGTGCGCCTCCATAGCCCAGTACGTCCTGTGCCTGCTCCTCACACTCTCCCTCCAGTGCGCCTCCATAGCCCAGTACGTCCTGTGCCTGCTCCTCGCACTCTCTGTCCAGTGCGCCTCCATAGCCCAGTACGTCCGGTGCCTGCTCCTCGCACTCTCCCTCCAGTGCGCCTCCATAGCCCAGTACGTCCGGTGCCTGCTCTGCGCACTCGGTCCTCAGTGCGTCTCTCCAGTCCGGTGAGACCTGTTCCAGCTCCTCGAGAAAAGCCTCCAGTGATAATCTATGGTCCGAAGCCTGTAGAGATGATCCATGACACGAAGCCTGTAGTGATGATCCATGGCCCGGAACCTGTAGGGATGTTCCATGGCACGAAGCCTCCAGAGGTAATCCATGGCCCGGAGCCTGTGGAGATAATCCATGGCAAGAAACCTGTAGGGATTATCCATGGTCTGGAGCCTGTAGGGATAATCCATGGCAAGAAGCCTGTAGGAATGATCCATGGCCCGGAGCCTGTAGAGATAATCCATGGTACGAAGCCTCTAGTGATGATACAAGGCGCAGAACCTGTAGAGATGATCCATGGCATAGAGTCTGCAGCAACGGTCCCTAGTCCGGAACCTATAATGACGCTTCCCAGTCCGGAGCCTCCAGCGACACTCTCCAGTCCGGAGCCTACAGCGACGCTCCCCAGTCCGGATCCTCCAGCAACGCTTCTCAGCCCAGAGCCTCCAGTAACGCTCCCCAGGCTGGAGCCTCCAGCGACGGTCTGCAGCCCGGAGTCTTCAGCGGCGGTCTGCAGCCCGGAGTCTTCAGCGGCGGTCTGCAGCCCGGAGCCTTCAGCGGCGGCCTTTAGCCTAGAGTCTTCAGCGGCGGTTGGCGGTCCAAAGCCTCCGGCGATGATCCACGGTCTGGTTCCTCTGGACACACAGAAGTGGGGGGATCAGCGGGCGGTGGGTGTGCTATGCCCCGAACCAGAGCCGCCGCCAAGTACAGATGCCCACCCGGACCCTCCCCTATAGGTTCAGGTTTGCGGCCGAGAGTCAGCACCTTTGGGGGGGGGGGGGGGGGTACTGTCACGCTCTGACCTAAGAGAGCTGTTTTTTCTCTGTTTAGTTAGGTCAGGGTGTGATATGGGTGGGCATTCTATGTTTTTTTGTTTCTATATTTAGTTCTTGTTTTTCTAATTCTATGTTGGAGTTTTGGGATGATCTCTAATTAGATGCAGCTGGTTCACGTTGTCTCTAATTGGAGATCATATTTAAGTTGGGCGTTTTTTCTATTGTGTTTGTGGGTAGTTGTATTCTGTTTAGTCTCTGTACCTGACAGAACTGTAAGTTGATCGTTTCCGTTTGTTATTTTGTCTTTAGTGTTCTTTTTGAGTTAATAAATATCATAATGAGCACTCAACACTCTGCGCTTTGGTCCCCTCTATACGACGCCCGTTACATTCAGCCTCCTGAGATTGAAGAGGTGCTGTTGCGCCTTCTTCACCACACTGTCTGTGTGGACCATTTCAGATCGTCAGTTTTTAATTTTTATTTATTTCACCTTTATTTAACTTTTTATGGATAGGGGGCAGTATTTTCACGGCCGGATAAAAAACGTACCCGATTTAATCTGATTATTACTCCTGCCCAGAAACTAGAATATGCATATAATTATTAGCTTTGGATAGAAAACACTCCAAAGTTTCTAAAACTGTTTCAATGGTGTCTGTGAGTATAACAGAACTCATTTGGCAGGCCAAAACTTGAGAAGATTCCAAACAGGAAGCGCCCTCTCTGACCATTTCTTGGCCTTCTTGATCATCTCTATCCAAAACAGGGGATCTCTGCTGTAACGTGACATTTTATAACGCTCCCATAGGCTCTCAGAAGGCGCCAGAACGTTGAATGATGACTTTGCAGGCCATGGCTGAAAAACAGTAGCGCATTTGGTAAGTGGTCGATCTGAGAACAATGAGACTGGCGCGCGCGTGCACGAGACGACTCCATGTTTACATTTTCAGTCTTTGAACGAAAACAACGACTCCCGGTCGGAATATTATCGCTTTTAAACGAGAAAAATCGCATAAAAATTGATTTTAAACAGCGTTTGACATGCTTCGAAGTACGGTAATGGAATATTTTGAAATTCTTTGTCAGGAGACGCGCCGGGCGCGTCACCCTTCTTTACCCTTCGGATAGTGTCTTGAACGCACAACAAAACGCCGCTATTTGGATATAACTATGGATTATTTGGAACCAATCCAACATTTGTTATTGAAGTAGAAGTCCTGGGAGTGCATTCTGACGAAGAACAGCAAAGGTAATCCAATTTTTCTTATAGTAAATCTGAGTTTGGTGAGTACCAAACTTGGTGGGTGTCAAAATAGCTAGCCATGATGGCCGGGCTATCTACTCAGAATATTGCAAAATGTGCTTTCACCGAAAAGCTATTTTAAAATCGGACACCGCGATTGCATAAAGGAGTTCTGTATCTATAATTCTTAAAATAATTGTTATGTTTTTTGTGAACGTTTATCGTGAGTAATTTAGTAAATTCACCGGAAGTGTTCGGTGGGAATGCTAGTTCTGAACGTCACATGCTAATGTAAAAAGCTGGTTTTTGATATAAATATGAACTTGATTGAACATAACATGCATGTATTGTATAACATAATGTCCTAGGAGTGTCATCTGATGAAGATCATCAAAGGTTAGTGCTGCATTTAGCTGTGGTTTTGTTTTTTGTGACATTATATGCTAGCTTGAAAAATGGGTGTCTGATTATTTCTGGCTAGGTACTCTGCTGACATAATCTAATGTTTTGCTTTCGCTGTAAAGCCTTTTTGAAATCGGACAGTGTGGTTAGATAAAGGAGAGTCTTGTCTTTAAAATGGTGTAAAATAGTCATATGTTTGAAAAATTGAAGTTTTCGGATTTTCGAGTAGTTTGTATTTCCCGCCACGCCTATCATTGGATATTTGAGCAGGTGTTCCGCTAGCGGAACGTCTAGATGTAAGAGGTTAATTAACCAGGTAGGCCAGTTGAGAACAAGTTCTCATTTACAACTGTGACCTGGCCAAGATAAAGCAAAGCAGTGCGACAAAAACAACAACACAGCTACACATGGGATAAACAAACGTACAGTAAATAACACAATAGAAAAAGTCAGTGATGTGTACGCCAAGTAACTTGAAGCTTTCCACCTTCTCCACTACAGTCCCGTCAATGTGGATGGGGCGTGCTCCTTCTGCTGTTTCCTGAAGTCCACGATCAGCTCCTTTGTTTTGTTGACGTTGAGCGAGAGGTTATTTTCCTGGCACCACTCTCCCAGGGCCCTCACCTCCTCCCTGTAGGTTGTCTTATCATTGTTGGCAATCAGGCCTACTACTGTTGTGTCGTCTGCAATCTTGATGATTGAGTTGGAGGCGTGTGGGGCCACGCAGTCATGGGTGAACAGGGAGTACAGGAGGGGGCTGAGCACTCATCCTTGTGGGGCCCCTGTGTTGAGGATCAGCGAAGTGGAGGTGTTGTTTCCTACCTTCACCACCTGGGGGCGGCCGTCAGGAAGTCCAGGACCCAGTTGCACAGGGCGGGGTTCAGACCCAGGGCCCCGAGCTTAATGATGAGCTTGGAGGGTACTATGGTGTTGAATGCTGAGCTATACTCAATGAACAGCATTCTTACATAGGTATTCCTCTTGTCCAGATGGGATAGGGCAGTGTACAGAGCGATGGTAATTGCATCGTCTGTGGAACTATTGGGGTGGTAAGCAAATTGAAGTGGGTCTAGGGTGTCAGGTGAGGTAGAAGTGAAATGATCCTTAACTAGCTTCTCAACGCAAGTCATTTAGTTCAGTTACCTTTGCTTTCTTGGGTACAGGAACAATGGTGGACATCTTTAAGCAAGTGGGGACAGCAGATTGGAATAGGAAGAGATTGAATATGTCCGTAAACACTCCAGCCAGCTGGTCTGCGCACAGATGGACTCCAATCAAGTTGTAGAAACATCTCAAGGATGATCAATGGAAACAGGATGCACCTGAGCTCAATTTGTAGTCCAATAGCAAAGGGTATGAATAGTTATGTAAATAAGGTATTTCTATTTTTAATACATTTGCACAAAAAACAAATAAACACTGTTTTCGCTTTGTCATTATGTGGTATTTTGTGTAGATTGATGAGGAAAAACATGAATTTAACCCGTTTTAGAATAAGGCTGTAACGTAACAAAATGTGGAAAAAGTCAAGGGGTCTGAATACTTTCCGAATGCACTGTATCTGTAAGTCGAGCAGTAAATTTCGAACATAGATTCAACCACAAAGATCAGGGAGGTTTTCCAAGGCACCTATTGGTAGATGGGTAAAAAAGAAAAAAGCAGACACAGAATATCCCTTTGAGCATGGTAAAGTTATTAATTACACTTTGGATGGTGTATCAATACACCCAGTCACTACAAAGATACAGGTGTCCTTCCTAACTCAGTTGCCAGAGAGGAAGGAAATCACTCATGGATTTCACCATGAAGCCAATAGGAGAAAACTGAGGAGGAATCAACAACATTGTAGTTACTCCACAATACTACCCTAATTGACAGAGTGAAAAGAAGGAAGCCGACAGAAAACAAATATTCCAAAACATGCATCCTGTTTGCAACAAGGCACAAAAGTAATACTGCAAAAAATGTGACAAAAATTCACTTTTAGTCCAGAATACAAAAGTGTCATGTTTGGGGCAAATCCAATACAACACATTACTGAGTACCACAATCCATATTTTCAAGCATGGTGGTGGCTGCATCATGTTATGGGTATGCTTGTAATCGTTAAGGATTGGCGAGTTTTTCAGAATAAAAAAGAAACGGAATGGAGCTAAGCACAGGAAAAATCTTAGAGGAAAACCTGGTTCAGTCTGCTTTCCACCAGACACTGGGAGATGAATTCACCTTTCAGCAGGACAATAATCTACAACACATGGGCAAATCTACACTGGAGTTGTTTACCAATAAGACAGTGAACGTTCCTGAGTGGCCAAGTTATAGTTTTAACTTAAATCTGCTTGAAAATCTATGGCAAGACTTGAAAATGGTTGTCTAGCGATGATCAACAACAAATTTGACATAGTTTGAAGAATTTTGAAAATAATAATGGGCAAATATTGTACAATCCAGGTGTGGAAAGCTCTTAGAGACTTACTCAGAAAGACTCACAGCTGTAATCATTGCCAAGGGTGATTCTAACATGTATTCAATACTTATGTGAATACTTAAGTAAATAAGATATTTCTGTATTTCATTTTCAATACATTTGCAAAAATATCTTAAAACATGCTTTAACTTTTTCATTATGGGGTATAGCGTGTAGATGGGTGAGAAAAAAAAGACGTATTCCATTTTGAATTCAGGCTGTAATACAACCAAATGTGTCATAAGTCAAGGGGTATGAATATTTTCTGAAGGCCTTGTACATCAACACTTGATCACCGGAGGAAAGCAAGTAAAACCACAGCAAAACACTCCCTACTGTAGTTAATATTGTAATTCTAAGATAAAAAATATTCTCCAGGGGACACGATTGTTTGAAGTTGTTTGTCAACTGAAGTAATTTCATGATAGTGATCACTGCAGATATTAGGTTTTTTTTTTTTTTAATTTGAGCCAGTTTGCTATAGCAGGAAAATAATCCAGCAGCAACAAGAAATTAGAAATATTATGTGGAATAAAATGGACATTTTTTGTAGGGGTTGATACGTTTTTTTGTTAGGGCAAATTGGAAATTACAAAAAAAGTGGAAATTACAAACTTTAGAAGGCTTTTTATACCTTGAATACATTACAACTTTGCATTTCCTGTTGTGTAGGAAAAGTCTCAGCAACAAAATAGTGATCAAATTAAGATCCTACATCTGTAAGTGATAGTACATTACAACACAAGACTGCTCATCTGAATCCATAGCACAGGGGAAACTGACAGGGAAAACCATCCCACTCAACACATTTGACCCCCTTTACCCCATCTACTTCAAATCCTGTAGACTAATAGTTGTATTAGGGATCCTCTGCATAGCTGATGACAGTTTAATCACCCAATGGTGTGTACAATACTCACTGACCTGTGGTGTTCATTTCTCATCTAATTTTCCACTAATTACATGTGTTAGCATCCGAAACAGGTCGCCTGAACATGATGAGATGATGATGTCTATTAATGGGTCAATCAAACACAATTAAGAGCGTAGGCTTGAATTATGACAACCTAGAACCTGAGGACATGCTCAAACATAAGTAGGCGATTGTTGAGGACTGCCATTGAGAGAACTGATCCTGAAGCATACACTGAGTTGCACCCCCCCCCCCCCCCCCCACCGCCAGAACAGCCTAATTTCTTTGTGCCATGGACTGGGATGCTGGCCCATGTTGACTCCAATGCCTCTCACAGTTATGCCAAGTTGGCTGGATGTCCATTTTCCAGAGGAAGGCAGATCTCCATACTCTCCTCTGTTGGCTTGTGACCTGGATTCACTCGGTCTAGACAGGACCTGGTATCACTGATTCATTCCGTCTAGACAGGACCTGGTATCAGTGATTCACTCGGTCTAGACAGGACCTGGTATCACTGATTCATTCCGTCTAGACAGGACCTGGTATCAGTGATTCACTCCTTCTAGAAAGGACCTGGTATCAGTGATTCACTCCTTCTAGACAGGACCTGGTATCAGTTTTCACTCCTTCTAGACAGGACCTGGTATCAGCGATTCACTCCTTCTAGAAAGGACCTGGTATCAGTGATTCACTCCTTCTAGACAGGACCTGGTATCAGTGATTCACTCCTTCTAGACAGGACCCGGTATCAGTTTTCACTCCTTCTAGACAGGACCTGGTATCAGCGATTCACTCCTTCTAGAAAGGACCTGGTATCAGTGATTCACTCCTTCTAGACAGGACCTGGTATCAGTGATTCACTCGGTCTAGACAGGACCCGGTATCAGTTTTCACTCCTTCTAGACAGGACCTGGTATCAGCGAATCACCCCGTCTAGACAGGACCTGGTATCAGTGATTCACCCCGTCTAGACAGGACCTGGTATCAGTGATTCACCCCGTCTAGACAGGACCTGGTATCAGTGATTCACTCCATCTAGACAGGACCTGGTATCCGTGGTTCACATCTCCATATACACTGAGTATATCAAACATTAAGAACACTTTCCTGATATTGAGTTGCACCTCCCTCCCCTTTTTTACCCTCAGAACAGCCACAATTCTTTGTGGCATGGACTCTACAAGGTGACGAAAGCATTCCACAGGGATGCTGGCCCATGTTGACTCAATGCTTCCCACAGTTGTGCCAAGTTGGCTGGATGTCCTTTGGGTGGTGGACCATTCTTGATACACATGGAAAAATTTGAACGTGAAAAACCCAGCAGCATTGCAGTTATTGACACAAACCGGTGCGCCTGGCACCTACCACCATACCCCGTTCAAAGGCGTTTAAATATTTTTTGTTGCCCATTCACCCTCTGAATGGCACACACACAATCCATGCCTCAAGTGTCTCAAGACTTAAAAATCCTTCTTCAACCTGTCTCCTCCCCTTCATCTACACTGATTGAAGTGGATTTAACAAGTGACATTAATAAAGGATCATAGCTTTCACCTGGATTCACCTGGTCAGCCTATGTCAGGGAAAGAGCGGGTGTTCTTAATGTTATGTCCACTCAGTATAGCTCCAACCAGATAGCCTATTAAAGCTATGAGTCACACTCATTCCCCAGAAGAGAGAGAACAGGAATAAAGGAGGAGGATGTCATGGGGAGAATCTCAATTGCATACTCCTCACATCCTCTCTCCTCTCACCTCATTCTCAAAACCCACTGGATGAGAAAGCCTGAGGTCCTTCCCCTCTGACCTCCTGCTCTAACCGTATGAATATTATCCAAATGCATCAGAATCTCTCATGGCTTCACGTTAAAAACTAATTACTGTCCAGTCTTCTGATTTTCTTTAGGAATGTTATATTTTTCAAAAAACCACAGTATTTTTCAGGCCAGTTAGTACATGCTGGCAACACGCATAACCACCAAACCAGACAGGCAAATTCAGGGCAGCTAAGACAACCCAAGCCAAGGACAAATCAACTTAAATCTACAGTTTTTTATAGAGCCATAGCTGAATGGAACTCTTTACCAATCCATACTTCTCAGGGAAAAAGTAAATCCACCTTCAAGAAATAAATAAAAGAACATCTATTGTGATAGACCATATGACTGGACAGGAAATAGAAAGAACATCTAATGTGATAAACCATATGACTGGACAGGAAATAGAAAGAACATCTAATGTGATAGACCATATAACTGGACAGGAAATAGAAAAAACATCTAATGCGATAGACCATATGACTGGACACGAAATGGAAAGAACATCTAATGTGATAGACCATATGACTGGACAGGAAATAGAAAGCATCAACTGAATGTTAAATGTGTTTCCTGTCAGGTATTTTAATTATCTGTATTGTCTACTTGTTGAATGTTTGTGAAGTCTTGATTGTGGTTGTTTGTAATGTTTTGTTAATTGGTGTTGGACCCCAGGAAGATTAGCTAGCGTTATGGCGTTAGCTAATGGGGATCCTAATAAAAATTACAAAATTACAAATTTCCTCCAATGGGATTTGAGATTCTCCTAGGGTAGACAACAGAGTGGGACAATTCCCACAGAATCAAGCTAATTGCAGAGGTCTAGAAATGTCACCTGGAAGGAAACCACGGTAATAATGCTCTCCATTCAGAGTCATACACTTGATTAATGCTCAGAAGCTGAACCACCTTCTCTCTCTCTTTCAGTCTGCAAATGCATATGTTGTTGCTCTCCCCTGCCCCATGCAGTCAAAATCACCCCTTTACCAAACCTAACCCTCTTTCATCTTGGTAGGTGGTACCTTATGGTGGAAAATATACATGATACTAACCTGCTACAACTCCCCTAATCTCCAAACCCTATATCTTTACCAAACCTAACCCTCTTTCATCAGGGTAGGTGGTGCCTTACGGTGGAAAACACACATGATAGTAACTGACCCTAATCTCCAAACCCCTATATCTTTACCAAACCTAACCCTCTTTCATCAGGGTAGGTGGTGCCTTACGGTGGAAAACACACAATGATACTAACCTGCTACAACTCCCCTAATCTCCAAACCCCTATATCTTTACCAATACTAATCAGTCTTTTATCTTGTGATGGGAGACCCACATTATACTAACCTGGTACTTTAGAACTAGGGGCCCTTCAGGTTATACTAGTTAGATAGGCCTGCTGCTACTTAATAAAAAAGAAATACTCGTGGAGGGCACGGCCTTAACACATTCATGATTCATCGATGAGTCAGTAGGATATCATGTGAAGGGGGATTTAGGGTGGGGCCTCAGCTGTGACAAATACGGTTGCTTATGGGTTTCCTTCCTTTATAGATAAGAAAACAGAGATTATTAGTTTGAGGCCTACAAGCTTGACTTGAAGCTGGATGACGTAAAACTAGATGTTTAAATTAAGTAGTTTGCCTGTCATTACGGATTAGGCTTTTGATGGGTACTGTGTCCTTCTATTATTTGGTTATAAAGGTGCTATAGCAAGCCTCATGACCTGTAGTGTTCCCCAATGGCATCACTGATGAGCTATCCAACTGCACCGCTGGGTTCATCTGGATGCTACAATATGACGTAACCGGTGGCCCCATTGGTTGCTCCTTACATCTCCAGCTGTTCTGTGAGAGTCATCGTCAGAGCCTCAACAAAACGGCATTTCTGATCCTGCCGCCATTTTGTATTTTTATATTTCACATTTTTGGACCAGTTGACAGTAAAAGCTTAGGCCAGGTGTGTGTAAACAATGGCAGCATGTTCTTAATCCAATACACAGACAATAATCCAGATTATTAAAATGTAATCCATTTGTCTGGGAGAGAGGAACAAAAAAAATCGATGGAGTAAAGTAATATTACATTCTCAGGCACACTCGTGGAGCACAAATCAAATGTGCAAGTCACATTTGAGTCTGAAATGTGCTTTATGGCATTTGCAATCCATTGCCACAATGTCAATCTGATAGACAGTGATAACGCGAATGTCTAGCAACGCGAATGTCTAGCAACCCGAAGGTTGCGTGTTCGAATCTCATTACAGAAAACTTTAGCATTTTCGCTAATTAGCAACTTTGTAAAAACGTACCGCTTCTTAGCTACTTTGCAACTACTTAGCATGTTAGCTAACCCTTCCCCTAATGCTTTAACCTAACTTTAACCAAACTTCTAAACCTAACCTTAGGGGGAAAACCTTAGGGGGAAAAAAGCCTGCTCAAACGGCAGAGTTGATATCCGCGCTTATAAACCCAGGGTCGTTACAATATCATACGTTTTTTGCAAATTCATAACCTATTCTCTAATTGCAATTCATAACCTATTGTACGAATTGTAATTCGTAGCATATCATACGAATTGTAAATCGTAGCATATCTTACGAAATGGATGATGTACATCCACAAATTAATACGTACCATACGTAACGTAAACTACTAATCGATGGGCTCCCCGATTTACGTTTACTATGTTACGTCTACACCTGAGTCCTGGTTGTATAATGATGAAACGAATAAAACCATTTGGCCTATTCGATAGCCTACCTATCAACGAGAATGCAGTCAGTGACAAGCCTTGGTCATAACAACGACACACCCTCTGAATAGTCCCCAACAGCTTTGTAAATTGATATCAAATGGCTGGTGAAGAATGGTCGCAAGAGTGGTCAACCACCCGAACAGTGCTCTTATATGAAAATAGAGCTCGGGATGGTAACCACAGTTTTAAGCATATAATGATTAGGTCGCCTTTTTATTTATTTTTTTACATTGCCAAAAGCCTATTTCGTGATTTAGATATCTGTCTAGAGGTCTGGAAGAAACATTTCCTGTCCCCGGTTTCACTCAGTTCTTGAACATTAGGCTACAAATCCGACGAATTCCGCATATAATTCAACATTTTATCAGCGATTTAATTATCCTTACCTGTACATAATTGTTTTCACAGTATTCTGCAACCCTCGATAGATTTTGGTAGCTTTCCACAAGCGCTCGTTTACCGGCCGGAATTTCTTCCTCTAGCAACATTTGTAGCTCTGCCATCTTACATCTCTCTGCATTTCTCTCCTCCCTTTCCTTTCAATGAGGCAAAGCGATGATGCTTTTTGGTGTGGTGAGAAAGGGGCTCCCCCGCCTGGTATTGTGGGATTTCTGGCCTCGATTTGATCACTGTTACATTTTACCGCGCTCGGCAACTCGTTGTCAACTGTGATTGGTTGAGATAATACATCGATTAGTTGTGGATCAATTGAATTTGAGTTCGATTGTGGCTTGTTGAACCCAGAGCTGATGAAGAGGGGATCGGGTCTAGTGACACAAAGTAGCCAGTGATGTCGCGCAGCTTTTGTTGCAATCTATATGCTACATTTTAACATTTTGTCCTCGCGCGCGTGTGTATCTAATATATATATATATATATATATATATGCTTTTTAAAAAGGTAGACAAAATGTTGTCCCAGTCAGCACTGTCTCCCATATTAAATCCCACATTAAGAGAATTGTGGGCCTTGTAGGAATCCTAAGGGAAACCCATTGGTTCACTGTGTAATTCGTGGTCAAAAAAACACTACAACTCCCATAGCAACTTTGGGACTCGTATGTTTCGTGGTGTTCGGTTGGACCGAATTTGAGAGGTGCTGTCGGAACAGTCAGCCTGGTTGCAGCCAGCAGGCTATATGTAGACAGCAGTGGGTTTAATCCATCCAGAGACATGCATAGGGTGAGTTTCTTAAACGTAACCTTCTATCGATTTGATTCTTTTTATTTTTTTTACATTCACTCTGATTTGAACATATGGATATAACATTTTGACAATGTTTATGCAACAACTAAATAGCTTAATAATTGCCTCAGGCGAAAATAAGATAACAAGCCTATTATGCATGTAGTTTATAGTATCCATAATACGGTACCCTTTACGAGGTCCGTGGGTATTAATTAGGCCCGTTGATTTCAATGACACATTATGAAAGCCTGTTGAGAACATTTTCATTTTACATTATTTCTGCCATGCAACTTTGTTGTCACAGAGGTGACCGAATGTTAAATCTCTTTTAAGAAGTGACGATTCTCCGCCTGTCATCCTGGTTGTGACAAAGCAATGAAACACGCCGAAGAAGACGAGCTCGAGACCCGATTTGATGCCGCAGTGCGAGTGATACGGAGTTTACCCGAAGATGGTAGGCTAATTATCCACTAATATCTACACTAGCCTATACATCAAATCGGCCCCTGAACTGTGGGCCATGTCCTGCGACTGAGTAGCCTATTTAGCAGTAAGCCTAGCTTGTGTAGCCTATGTCTGAATGAGCACCATTAGAGCTCACTCTGTTGCCACCGTTTTAATTTGGTACCTGCTTGTTAGAGGTGATTGGCCTATATTCTCTGTGTCTTAGATATCGCCTGTTTTGGTTGGCTCTTAAAAGGCACACTGTAAGAAGTTCTGCTGTTCTAAAATAATCTAACTGCCTTATCAGTTTAACTGCTCGATACAGTTGTATTAGGCTACTCCTACATTGTTGATGTTTGTGTTGTCATGTGAGTGAGGTAATTACTGCATTGACTATTGGCTGCAATGTAACACTTAATTCAAAGTATCATGTAAATCATCAAACTGCCTGAATGATCTTCTCTCTTCCCCTCTCCTATCCTTATTTGCCCTCCTATAGGTCCATATCAGCCGGCAGATGGCATGATGCTCATGTTTTATAGTTACTACAAGCAGGCTGCGCTTGGGCCATGTAATATTCCAAGACCCACAGGATACTGGGACACTGCAGGCAAAGCCAAGTGGTAAATTCTGTTTAAGGACTGGGTCGTGTTCATTAGCGCACACTGTAGCAAAATGTTTTGCAACAGAAAAACCTGAAAATGAGTGTTTCTTATTGGACATGTTCAGATAGTATAGAACCTCCCCGCTTCACTCCGTTTTGGATCGCTTTCTTCCATTTTGTGCCGACTGAACACGACCCTGGTGAAGGGTGTTGTTCTAGCAATAGGTTATCAAATCAGATGAAAGACAATTTACCGCATGTTATAAAAATAAAAATACTGCATGCCTTCAGTACTGAGACATGTATGAGATATGCCAGCATAGAGCAAGAGCACTTCTGAAAGCTCTGCTTAGGGAAGCAACCCTTTGAAATGTTGAGAAGATAGCAGAAGAATGGCACGGCGAGGCTAAGACAAATGAAAAGTCGAAAAATGGGTTGTGTTTTTGCTTCAAGGTAAAAGGTTTCGCGATTAAGGAATATTACTGAATCATTTGAACTGGGATATTATGGATATGCTTAAGCCACAAAGCAGAATAACCATATTTATTCTATATTGTATCGAATATGAGTCATTCGATCAAACTACCCACTGCAAAATGTGTAATATACCATACTACCATCTTATTGCTGCACAATAACAGATTTATTAGCCACAAAAATGCATTTCAACTATTAAAACCTGCTAATTTTTGTTTGCTATATGATCAGACAAAATTCTGAGAGATTTTATTTCAAATATCTGATACTGTGTTTACAATAGTTCCCAGAATTCTTCCTGGTTATCTCAAGGCCCTATGTAATGCATATCTTGCATGGATCCATAATGAAATCCCAACTGAGAAAAAAGTATGTTGTTAGTCTGTCTCAACATTATTGAGGTTATGCAGCATTTCTTTTGTCACACAAGTTCATATGAGACCCAAACATTGTTTGTTGCCAGGGACGCATGGAACTCACTGGGGAATATGTCAAAGGAGGAAGCCATGCAAGCGTACGTCAATGACATTCAGCTGGTAAGCATTTTTACTATGTCATCTTGAATAAATAAAAGAAGAGGAAGCAACTGCATGCATGTACTATTGTTTTACCCTCCAGGCAGATACATTTCTGTTTCATTCAATTGATGAAACCACATTTACTCTATTTTGAAACACCAATATATTAACAATCAAATTTATGGAAGATTCTGGAGACTCTTCCAGTCACAGAGGAGGTGTCTGATCTGCTGGAGGCTCTTGGGGGGTATTTCTTCGAAGAAGTGGAGGGAGGAGTGGAGGAAGAGAAGGAGGAGGACAAGAGGGCCTACAGCAGGCCTTTCGCAGCAGCTGCAGGTACCTGGTCAAAATGGATGCTGTTTTGAGCACTGCAGAACTACACGCCTCAGTTTGACTGAACACAACAATACGATAACCCCAACACATCTAGGAGTACAATTGTTCAATGATTTATGTGTTTATTGATTATTAATTAACCACTCTCATAGTCTATAAATAGTCACTAAATTCACACAGAAGGAGATTGTTCCATCTCAATTAATGTAGGGTTTAGCTCTGAGGAAGATTGATCTCTTTCTTATGTTAACCTTTCCTTGCTACTAGCAGAGAAGGCCTTTGGACTAATATTTCATAGTCGCCTTTTTGTCTTTTTGCTCAGTGGAAATGCAGATGCAAAAGGGGTATATCCACAAACCAAAGATGGAAGGCAAGTGTTTGTGTGGCAGCGTTGGTCCTAAACTCCATTTCCCAAGGGTCCACAGTGAACTCATGTCAGTCATCCTCACCTTGTAATCAGCAATCAGTTCTGATGAAGGAAGAGAGATGATGAGTGGACTGTTGTCTATGGCGACAATTAAAGGGATAGTTGATCCAAATTACCCATTTACCTCATATTATGGAAAACTAGAAAGTAGTCTATGGACCCAAGAATCGGTGATATATGATATGAGTTTGTCTACTTACAGTAGCTATAGTTTAGCATTAGCATAATTGATTGCATGGTGCAAGCAGGACTCCTGTTAGCCTGCGCTAAACAGCAAACCTAAAGGTATCCATAAGTTGACTTCAATTTGACATTTTGGTGAACTATCCCTTTAAGGAAATAAGTGCAAAGATGTTGACGGCTGGATGAGTAGAGAAACTCCTTTCGTTGTGTTTTGTGGCGTGGTTGATTGGTTGTTTTATCTTTGAAACTGTCTGGTATTGTCTCAATAGTAGAAAAGTCTGTTGCTAATGAATAGCAGCCTGTTGGTGTTAGCTGTGTAGTTGTGTTACTTATGCTGTGCTTTGTGAACGGTGGTTGTGATGCATAGACTGCTAAATGTTGTGGCAATGTAGATGCAGTCGGTGTTATCAAGAGTAGATGCAGTCGGTGTTATCTAGAGTAGATGCAGTCGGTGTTATCTAGAGTAGATGCAGTCGGTGTTATCTAGAGTAGATGCAGTCGGTGTTATCTAGAGTAGATGCAGTCGGTGTTATCTAGAGTAGATGCAGTCGGTGTTATCTAGAGTAGATGCAGTCGGTGTTATCTAGAGTAGATGCAGTCGGTGTTATCTAGAGTAGATGCAGTCGTTGCTATCTAGAGTAGCTCATTATAATTATAAAGAGGTTATAATAAGGTGTCTTGTACATTTTATTGCACTGCTCAGGCTTTGGGAGTCTGGAAATCTGGAAGGATATTCAAACCATAGTCCCAGAAAGCAAAATAAATGGCATGACTATGACTGACAAGGAGGAAAGCAAAGAGGAAAGCAAAAGCACTGATAAAGAGGAGGAGGAGGAGGAGAAAGTGGACAGTGATGAGGAGGAGGAAGAGGAGAAGGAGGAGAAGGAGGAGGAGGAGAAAGTGGACAGTGATGAGGAGGAAGATGCAGATGATGAAGCGGAGGAGGAGAGAGGTACCACAAATAGTACATATCATATTTTGAGCTGCTTCTGGACACAACAACTTAGTTATGAATACTATGTAGCATAACGTATTAACAAGCCAAACATGGTTATACTTTCGACAGTGCTATAACTATGGGTAGCTATAAAGCAGTTCAAGTGAAAGATGAGGACTGAATTTGACATGGTTTTGTATGTTACCATAAAAGAGACTTCAGGACTTTTATTTCAGAGATAAAATGTCCCTGGGCCGTGGTTATATCAGTTTGTCACAATTCAAACCATAACCGCTCTATATCACTATGAAACAATGGACCGGGAGGACCATTGTTATGTCAGTGTTGTGTCATGTCAGGTTTATAACTATAATAGGCTTATTAACATGACACTAATTGTCATACTGTCCGTCAGAGAGGAAGTCCCCAGGCCCTGACATAAATCTGCTCAGGGTGAAGGACAGCAGGTGGAGGTCAGAGGTCAGCTCGTCCAACGGCAGTGTGGAGCCCAGCGTCTCCTCCATGACCAACGGGACACAGAGCTCCCTCAACAGTGAGGTGGAGGAAGAGGAACTGGCCTACTCCAAAGATCCCCTCCCGGAGAACCGCTACAGGCATCTGAACAGACACCTCAGTGGTAAGCACCACCTCCAGTAGGTGGGTTAGTTAGTAGGACGCAACTGTAGGTACTGTATTTGAGAGCACCTATAGGAGAGACGAAACTAGGGCTGTGGCGGTCATGACATTTTGTCAGCCGGTAATTGTCATGCAAATAACTGCTGATCTCACGGTAATTGTCCGTTAATTAACATAAACACATTTAGCATCTCCTGACTTCCGCACATAGCCTACAAGCCACTGATGCAGACCTTTGGAACATCTACATTTTAAAAAGTCTAATAAATCCATGTAATATAGCCTACACCTTCACAATAAATCCATTATTTACTTTAGACATGTCGGCAGGTAGCCTAGTGGTTAGAGCGTTGGGCCAGTAACCGAAAGGTTGCTAGATCAAATCCCTGAGCTGACAAGGTAAAAATATGTCGTTCTGCCCCTGAACAAGGCAGTTAACCCACTGTTGCTAGGCCGTCATTGTAAATAAGACTTTGTTCTTAACTGACTTGCCTAGTTAAATAAAAATGAAACATGATATGAAGAAAATGTAGTCTATTTCAGAAGAACAGAATAGCATATTCTGAGTTGTCCTTATGTTAGGCCCTGATCTGCTTCGAATTCCGTGGCATTTTTAAAATATTATTTTATAGTATGAAGAATACAATTGAACATAGCTGAATGAAAAATAAAATATTTTTTCCCAAACTATTTCAGAGGGAGCACGGCTATTCTGTGTTTAGCGATTAACAAATAAATAGGTACTCCTATATGCTTAATTTATAGTTATTAATGTAACTTTAGTTGTTCTCCAAACGTTAGGCTATATGTAGATTTTTAATACATTCTAAGGCTGCATGATGCAACTCTAATGAGGATTTGAATAAAGTCTCATGAAAGGCATGAGCTCTGCTCTGTTTCTTACGGAGGTTGTACACACTTCATCAGTCTCTCATTCACAATTTGACAAGCACTTGATAATATTCTCATCCATCAGATTATTGTTAATTTAATCTGATCTTTTCATATAGCCTACTAATATATAGTACCAGTCAAAATTTTGGACACACTTATTCATTCAAGGGTTTTACTTTATTTTTTACTATTTTCTACATTGTAGAATAATAGTGAAGATATCAAAACTATGAAATAACACATGAATGCGCACTGCACATATTTACTATTTATCATTGTTGGGTCAGTGCTACTTTAAAGTTTGTTTTTGGACAATAACTTCCTCTTCCAGTTTAGGTGGACGTCATATTCTATTTGTGTCTCCCCCTTCTATTTGTGTCTCCCCTTCTATTTGTGTCTCCCCTTCTATTTGTGTCTCCCCCTTCTATTTGTGTCTCCCCTTCTATTTGTGTCTCCCCCTTCTATTTGTGTCTCCCCCTTCTATTTGTGTCTCCCCTTCTATTTGTGTCTCCCCCTTCTATTTGTGTCTCCCCTTCTATTTGTCTCCCCTTCTATTTGTCTCCCCTTCTATTTGTGTCTCCCCCTTCTATTTGTGTCTCCCCCTTCTATTTGTGTCTCCCCTTCTATTTGTGTCTCCCCCTTCTATTTGTGTCTCCCCTTCTATTTGTGTCTCCCCTTCTATTTGTGTCTCCCCCTTCTATTTGTGTCTCCCCCTTCTATTTGTGTCTCCCCTTCTATTTGTCTCCCCTTCTATTTGTGTCTCCCCTTCTATTTGTGTCTCCCCCTTCTATTTGTGTCTCCCCTTCTATTTGTGTCTCCCCCTTCTATTTGTGTCTCCCCTTCTATTTGTCTCCCCTTCTATTTGTGTCTCCCCCTTCTATTTGTGTTGCCCCTTCTATTTGTGTCTCCCCCTTCTATTTGTGTCTCCCCTTCTATTTGTGTCTCCCCTTCTATTTGTGTCTCCCCTTCTATTTGTGTCTCCCCCTTCTATTTGTGTCTCCCCCTTCTATTTGTGTCTCCCCTTCTATTTGTGTCTCCCCTTCTATTTGTGTCTCCCCCTCATAGGCCTATTTTTTGGACAACGTGGTATTTATAGACATGTTTGTCAGTGTCAGCAGCAGTGGAGATTTTAGCATGTAAATCTTTGTGGGGAAAAAAATATATATGTGGGATGCATGGCAGCAAAGCCACTACACAACTCAACACTAAACAATACATTAATTGCACTGAGCTAGGCTGAAAAACCTGCATTTTGGAGCTGTCTTACTCAAGAAAACAAAAAACACACCACTATTTGTTTTATTACATTGTTTGCAAACTGATATGTAACACGTATTGATGCCAAAATAACATACAAAACAGGAAAGCCCCAATATGGGGCTCAAACATGCCCTGAATGACGGGTCGCCACTGGAGCAGAGTAGGCTGCCCTGTAATTTGTCATATTAAAAAAAGATTCTGCTAATGTGTCCTGTCATAAAGTGTAGTAGAATGCATGAAATGTGTTTAGACCACATTGTTCCTGTGCAAAGAAAGAAGAAACATATCTGATATAGCCTAGGTCTACTCTATACGCATTCAGCCATGCTTTCAACTCATTTTTTTGCGAACAGTGATTGAGTTATATTATTAGCCTAAAATATGACTATCCAATCTACTCGTCACATTATCAATAGTAGGCTATCTTACATAAGTCTGCAAATGTGATGATGCATGGAACATGTTATTATAAAGGTGAATTTTTATGGTGAAATTGATCTTCCCCAAACTTCAAACTCACACGCCGCCTATGAATGCCAGGTAGGCTACACCGGTTGTAAAGCAGATTAAATATGCTTCATTTTAAGAATTGAGCGATAAATATAGCAGGACGAGAAAGCTGGGATCCTCTTTTTTCAATAGTGGCCTTTCAAAACTCTGTTTTCACACGCGATTGCGCAATGACTGGGCTTATGAGAACACATTTCATTCTGTAGGCTCTCCAACTGTGTTCTAGGGGTCTACCCCCTGTCGACAGCACCCGCAAGCCAAAACATCTTCCTGTGGGAAGTGCTTTCATTAAGCATGGATCTATCCAGGGTTAAGCAGCTCAGGCCCTCAAGTTCCGCAGTCCAGCTGGTTTTAATTTATTCATGCTACTGATTGGCTGTAGAGAACACACCAGGTAGAATCAGTCCCTAGTAAAAAGGAAATCTGCAGGTCTGTGGCCCTCAAGGACTGGATCTGTACACTTAATATATGCAGATCAATGCTTGATTTGTCAATAATCTGACAATGATGTGGTGTGCTTCGTCCCCTCCACACAGAGCGTCTTCGAATCAACGACTCGGACAATGAGGAATTCTGTGATTCAATGGAACATTTAGCCATGGAGGAGGTAAGAAGTTCTTTCTTAAGAAATGTTGTGTGTTTGCTCCAGTAAATCAGAACTCGCTCCCGCCCTTCTATTTATTGGATTGGTTTCGTTTTGGGTAATGACAATGCAAAAGGAGCGCTCCCATTGGCCATCTCTGCATAATTATGATTGGTTGTCTTCACAGGAATCGGGAATACCCAGAGTACACTCCTCCGGGACAAGGGCAAGTCAAACTAAGAGGAGGAGTCTTCAGGGAGAGACCCTGGATGAGGACCTAAGTCTCCAGGAAGACTCCCCTCACAGGGAGGGGCTTCATACAGAACGACGTGACAGTTGCTGGTCAATGAGTGGAATAGGTGGGGTCTGTATGGTCTTACTGTTTAAAATAAATCATGAAAAAAGTATAAATCAATAGCATTTGATCCCTTGATTGACTTGAAACCTTTTTCCTGTGCTTCTGGGCTTTTATTCATAAAGCGTCTCAGAGTTGAAGTGCTTATCGAGGATCAGCTCCACCCGGTCCATGTTTTATGTTCTAAAAGGCCAAACTGATCCTAGATCAGCACTTCTACTCCGAGACGCGTGTGATGTTTTGTAACTACAGGCCATGAAGTCCATAGAGTGATGCTGGCTCACTGCCCATTGTTTGTGGTATAGGTTCCAGGTCATCGGGACTAGGTTGCGGGTCACAGCTTTCTACCAGTGGAAATGCTGCAGAGGGCTGGGTTATGCAGAACAGGACTGAGGCTGTTGCCAGTGGTAACCTTAACGAGCACATCGCCATGGCACTGACCAGGCTGCAGGAGGACATGGCTAACGTGCTTCAGAGGCTTAACACTCTGGAGGCCCTGACCACATTACAGGTGAGACCCCTGTCTAAAAACCATAGAGATAAAACAGTACTTTTTATTTTTTATAAAACTGTATCACAGTACAGTCTAAAATTATATCTGAATCATAAGTGAGACCACCATAGTCTACATTTTGTGTGTGTTCATTTTCAGACTAGATCACTTTCTCAGGCTAGACAAGATGACTCCTTATCCCTAGCAAGAAAGGTATGTGCTTATGTCTAACGATACTGAACAAAAATATAAACGCAACATACACCAATTTCAAAGATTTTACTGAGTTACAGATCATGTAAGGAAATTCAGTCAATTAAAATAAATTCATTGGGCCCTACTCTATGGCTTTCACATGACTGTTGGTTGGTGGCCTACCAGTTGGGAGCTTGGGCCGGTGGCCAATAGGTCCCTGGATCGGGTCCCCGATGCCCTTGGGAGGGTTGCTTGAACCTGGTTGTTCCTGTAGGTCTCTCTGGATGAGAGTCTGCTAGATGACTGAATGTGATGTAAATGTTGAACGGCTTCACTGCAGGTAGATTGTATGTTTTAATATTCAATAAAATATATATATATATTTTTTTTTAAACAGATATATGTCTGTTAGTCACAGATACCTTAAAAAAATGGGCCTCACAATGGGCCTCTGGATCTCGTCACGGTATCTCTGTGCATTGAAATTGCCATCGATAGAATGAAATTGTGTTCATTGTCCATAGTTTATGCCTACCCATGCCATAACCCCACCGCCACCATGGGGCACTCTGTTCACGACAATGACATCAGCCATACACGTGGTCTGAGGGTGCAAGGCCGGTTGTACGTACTGCCAAATTCTCTAAAACAACATTGGAGGCGGTTTATGGTAGAGAAATTAACATTAAATTCTCTGACAACAGCTCTGTTGCACATTTCTGCAGTCAGCATGGTAATTTCATGCTCGCTAAAAGTTTGAGCCATCTGTGGCATTGTGTTGTGTGTCAAAACTGCACATTTTAGAGTGGTATTTTATTGTCCCCAGCACAAGGTGCATCTGTGTAATGATCATACTGTTTAATCAGCTTCTTGATATGCCACACCTGTCAGGTGGATAGATTATCTTGGCAAAGGAGAAATGCTCACTGACAGGGATGTAAACAAAGTTGTGCATAAAATGTGAGGGAAATAAGCTGTTTGTGCGTATGGAACATTTCTGGGGTCTTTTATTCCATCACTTTAAATGTTGTGTTTATATTTTTTGCTCAGTGTATTAATTCTTAGAAGTCTAAGCTGACATATGTTTTAAGATTGTCATACCATGGATCATTTAGCTATTTGATTTTTAATTTGACGACCCCTTTAGGTATAAAACAAATATATATTAGAAAAATATTAGAAAAAATATTGAATTTGGCCTTTATTACTATAGCCCATAGAAACGCATTGAATAACACATTCATAAATGGCAAAAAAGACATTCAAAAAATAAAGCATAAGGAATAAGATTTTCAATCTTCTGTCTAACTATTAAATAATAGTTTAAAAAAATTGGATTCACAATGCCAGAATCATACAGTTTTTTTTCATTGAATATCTTAAAACGTATACACGAAAGAGGAGGTGTTTAAAAATGTGTAATGCTAAACAAGAGAAGTCCACTCTTTAATGTCAGCATGGTTGAGAGAAATTCTATGTTGTCTTTTTTGGTTTACCAGAGTCCTTCGTGGTGGCCTTTGCACCTGTCTCCTACCACTGTGGTGTTTGCTACAGTCTGGCCTTTGATTTCTCATTGGATGGTTCATATTTACCTGCAACGAAAGAGGAAGTGAGTGTACTGTGTGTTCTATACTGTATGTCATCTGTTCCCTGTGAATCAGAGCCATGTATAAATACATAGAAAATATCTCTGTGTATGGCTTTACTGTATAGGTGCTTATATTTTCAACTGTTCTATCAGTGTTCTATCTATGTCATAGGTATCCTAACCTTGTGCAGAATATGTGCACCTTTAGGTTCAGGGACCTGTACTTTATATGTTATCAGTTTGTCACATTGATCAAAACAAATCAGCTCATTATACTAATGTGTTGTTCAACGTTTCTCTTTTCAGAAAGATAAGCTGAGGATCGAGTGGGTTATTCAAGCAAGCCAAACTCTAAGAGAATTGCCTGTACTTTTGTATCGAAATTGTACTTTTCATTTAAATTCTCTAAATGTCACTGTTTGGCACTGGACACCAGCTGTAATTGTACAGGGAGGTGATTTGTAATACATAATTCACAATTTATTTTTTATTTAAACATTGTCTGGATTTACAGGCACAATACAAGGTTTGTTTACCACGTGAAAAATATGTAATATTATTTTGATACCCCACTAATGCCATACAATATTGTATATAGGATTAGTGGATCGGTTTCCCAGATTGCCATTGGACTAAAAATCACTTTCAATGCTTTCAATGGGGATTCTCCATTGAAGTCCAAGAGATAGGCTCTTATAGCTTAATATTTTCTTAACACATGACATAGTGAACCACTAACTTGCTTGATCATTTGCTCTAATTTAAAACAGGGTGCAGCGCAATATATATTACCCCTTTGTCACTTAGAATGACATGATGTTTCCGTTTCTCGAAAATAGGCAATACATGAATGTTTGTCAAATGTATACACATAAAAGTAGTGTTCATTGGCCTCCAAACAAAACATCACAAGTTTTACATGGCACTGCCTGAGGGGGATCAAGACATAATAGATCTATTGATGTGGTGTTGAGGTCCAAGAACATAACTAGATTTTATACAGTATTTATTAACCATATTATAGTACATACTTAAGCGTACTCCTACTTGACATTGATGAATAACCTTCAACTAACCACTAATGGATTATATATTCATATTTTATTCCCAATATACGTAAATATTTCAGAATGTTTTAGCAAAGAAATCCCTGAAGAACATACAACTTTCATTAATACAGAGGGATGAGGAAGGTTTCTGTGTGGATCAAAGGCTGAACATTATTGTACAATATCTGCTGTCTATTATCATTTGCAATGAGCCCAAATCATTCACTTCCAGAAATAAATCCTTTAGGGTTTGTAGAAATGTTATATTTTCCTAATCTTATGTAGAGATTGAAGTTTTTTTTTCTTCCTGTGAACACATTGTGTAATTTATGAGTAATGAATGATAGGAAACAACACTATAGTGCAAAATATTGTATTTGTTGTATTTAATTCAATTACAAGAATGTATCTAAGTAGCCAATTGATGATTATACAATTATAACCTGAGATGCATCTGCAAGTTGCAATAAAGCCTTGTTCACACTGCAGACCTTATTAATGCTCAAATCGGGGTTTTTCTGTTCTTCTTCAAATCTGTTTTGGAATACTGACTGTCCAAACAGCAAATTAAAAGTGACCAATTTGGATTTGTGTGTTCAGACAGCAGTCATTTACTGACATGGCTATACTAGCTGTCATAGTAACCACGGGTGTGTGCGCACTGGCGTCATTATACCGAAGTGAGTGGCCGCCTAGAGCGGTAGATTAATGAGAACGGCATTTTCCGAGCTAAACTGACCAAAACGCACCTCCAAGAATCCCTCACATAATTCTGCCTCAAAAACAATGAACACTTCTCACCCAGTTGCATATGAGCTATTAAGCAGAGCGCTGATGCCGCCCCATGATAAGCAGCGTCCACTTTGCGAAAGTCACAGGCCCAAAATATGTATTATGTCCATGACCAGCAGGACTCCTCATGGCGCTGTTGGAGAGAAGCAGCGCTGCGGCCCTCCACTATACATCCAGATAGCTGACAAAAAGTTGAATGTATGTATCGTTAGGATCGTAAGAAAATCCATACGTAAATTGTTAGGATCGTAAGATCAAAACATGCGTGAAACATGAAACGTAAACGTGAAATTTCATCTGTGAACATACAAACACCATGTTACGATTACGGACTAACATTTTAGGCTTGAACAAAACTTGTGTTGCAATTCTGACGTACAATATGACCTTTCCTGGTTTTGGCAGTTTCATCTCACCAACAAAAAAACGTACATCAAATGGCCTGTGAGGAGTGCTACCCGAACAAGAATAACACAATATTAAAAAAAACGGAAGTCAGGGAAACCGGAAAGAGGTATCCTGCACATTTTCAAGTTAAGAATCTCCATTCTCTAATACTCCTCAGTTGAGTTTTCTTCACATTTTAGGTAGCTAATGTAATGGATGTATTTGCCAGCGTAAATCTAGACATCACTAGCTGTATTATGCCTACAACTATGAAGTTTCAGTCCGCTAGGTGTATCTCTAGAGCATGGACATATCTCTGGGTGACGTGGACATCCCCATGCATGCACCTTATCAACATATGACTAATTCAGTATTACACCATCCCATTCTCTGGGCTCTGTCTGCAATCATAACCAGTAGTATCCACCAGGAATAATGAATCATAACCAGTAGTATCCACCAGGAATAATGAATCATAACCAGTAGTATCCACCAGGAATAATGAATCATAACCAGTAGTATCTACCAGGAATAATGAATCATAACCAGTAGTATCTACCAGGAATAATGAATCATAACCAGTAGTATCTACCAGGAATAATGAATCATAACGAGTAGTATCTACCAGGAATAATGAATCATAACCAGTAGTATCTACCAGGAATAATGAATCATAACCAGTAGTATCTACCAGGAATAATGAATCATAACCAGTAGTATCTACCAGGAATAATGAATCATAACGAGTAGTATCCACCAGGAATAATGAATCATAACGAGTAGTATCCACCAGGAATAATGAATCATAACCAGTAGTATCTACCAGGAATAATGAATCATCTACTGTCCTAGCCCCAATTCTGACTCTGATATCTGCTTCACTGATTTCTTGATCTCTTAAAATCCTGGGTTTTCTGCACTTTAACACTAGAAGCTTATTACCTAAAATGGATCAGCTGAAAGTGTGGGTTCACAGCTCCAATCCAGATGTGTTGGTCATTACTGAGACGTGGTTAAGGAAGAGTGTTTATGAATACTGATGTTAAGCTTTCTGGTTATAATCTTTTTCGGCAAGACAGATCTTCCAAAGGTGGGGGAGTGACACTCTTTACCAAGGATCACCTTCAGTGCTCGGTTGTCTCCACCAAGTCTGTCCCCAAACAATTTGATTTGCTGGTTTTAAGCATTACACTGTCAAATAGCTCTTTGTTGACTGTTGCTGGGTGCTATTGTCCTCCATCAGCACCGGTCTGTACCCTATCTGCCCTAAGCTCTCTCCTGGCCCCTTACACTAAGTCTGAATTTGTCCTGCTAGGTGACCTAAACTGGGACATACTTAAACAACCTGACCAAGTCCTAAAGAAATGGGACTCCAAACACTCCGACAAGGCTACTCTCCTCGATGTTATCCTCACAAATAATCCTGATAGGTATCAGTCTGGTGTTCTCTGTAATGACCTTAGTGATCACTGTTTTACAGCCTGTGTTCGTAATGGCTGCTCAGTGAAACGACGTGTCCTGATTTGTCATAGACGCTTGCTAAAAAACTTTAATGAGCAAGCCTTCCTTCCTTCAAGCCTTCATTCTGTAAAATGGTATAGAATCAGCTTGATCCCCTCTGTCGAAGACGCTTGGACCTTCATATTTGATATTTTCAGTGGTATTGTTAACAAACACAACCCCATAAAGAAAATGAGAATGAAAAACAGGTTCAGCTCCTGGTTTGACCGTGGTCTTGCAGAGTTACTCCACCTTAAGAATTGCATTTGGTGAAAGGCTCGGCACACGTATACTCAGGCTGACTGGCTCTCATTCAGGCAAATGAGAAATAAGTGCACTCAGGCGAAGTTAGTTACTTTAAGGAGCAGTTCTCTCTCTGTGGGTCTAACCCCAAGAAGTTCTGGAAAATGGTTAAAGACCTGGAGAATAAACCCTCCTCCTCACAGCTGCCCATGTCCCTTACTGTTGATGATGTGGTTGTTACTAACACGAAGCACATGGCTGAGCTCTTTAATCACCACTTCATTAAGTCAGGAT
Source organism: Salmo salar (assembly GCF_965601325.2). Lineage (NCBI taxonomy): Eukaryota > Metazoa > Chordata > Actinopteri > Salmoniformes > Salmonidae > Salmo > Salmo salar. The sequence continues at coordinate 10,708,730 of NC_138293.1, forward strand.
TCCTATTTGACTCAGCCATGCCCCCATGCCCGTCCAACATTTCCTAATCTCCCACCCCTTCTAATGCGACTATCCCCGATGCTTCTCTTCTTCCCCTGCCCCGCTAGAGGAGCTCCTTAAACTTGACCCCCAAAAAAACATCTGGGTCAGATGGTTTAGACACTTTCTTCTTTAAGGTTGCTGCCCCTATCATTGCCAAGCCTATCTCTAACCTTCTTAACCTGTCTCTCCTTTCAGGGGAAGTTCCCATTGCTTGGAAGGCAGCCACGGTTCGTCCTTTATTTAAAGGGGGAGATCAAGCTGATCCTAACTGTTATAGGCCTATTTCTATTTTGCCCTGTTTATCAAAAGTGCAATCTGGTTTCCGTTCAGGTTATGGATGTGTCACTGCAACATTAAAGGTCCTCAATGATGTCACCATTGCCCTTGATTCTAAGCAATATTGTGCTGCTATTTTTATTGACTTGGCCAAAGCTTTTGATACGGTAGACCATTCCATTCTTGTGGGCCAGCTAAGGACTTTGGTGTCTCTGAGGGGTCTTTGGGCTGGTTTGCTAACTACCTCTCAAAGAGTGCAGTGTATAAAGTCAGAAAATCTGCTGTCTCAGCCACTGCCTGTCACCAAGGGAGTACCCCAAGGCTCGATCCTAGGCCCCACGCTCTTCTCAATTTACATCAACAACATAGCTCAGGCAGTAGGAAGCTCTCTCATCCATTTATATGCAGATAATACAGTCTTTTACTCAGCTGGCCCCTCCCCGGATCTTGTGTTAAATGCTCTACAACAAAGTTTTCTTAGTGTCCAACAAGCTTTCTCTACCCTTAACCTTGTTCTGAACACCTCCAAAACAAAGGTCATGTGGTTTGGTAAGAAGAATGCCCCTCTCCTCACAGGTGTGATTACTACCTCTGAGGGTTTAGAGCTTGAGGTAGTCACCTCACACAAGTGCTTGGGAGTATGGCTAGACGGAGCACAGTCCTTCTCGCAGTACATATCAAAGCTGCAGGCTAAAGTTAAATCTAGACTTGGTTTCCTCTATCGTAATTGCTCCTTTTTCATCCCAGCTGCCAAACTAACCCTGATTAAGATGACCATCCTACCCATGCTAGATTACGGAGACATAATTTATAGATCGGCAGGTAAGGGTGCTCTCGAGCGGCTAGATGTTCTTTACCATTCGGCCATCAGATTTGCCACCAATGTTCCTTATAGGACACATCACTGCACTCTATACTCCTCTGTAAACTGGTAATCTGTGTATACCCGTCGCAAGACCCACTGGTTGATGCTTATTTATAAAACCCTCTTTGGCCTCACTCCCCCCTGTCTGAGATTTCTTCTGCAGCCCTCATCCTCCATATACAACACCCGTTCTGCCAGTCACATTCTGTTAAAGGTCCCCAAAGCACACACATCCCTGGGTTGCTCGTCTTTTCAGTTCGCTGCAGTTAGCGACTGGAACGAGCTGCAACAAACACTTAAACTAGACAGTTTTATCTCAATCTCTTCATTCAAAGACTCAATCATGGACACTCTTACTGACAGTTGTGGCTGCTTTGCGTGATGTATTGTTGTCTCTACCTTCTTGACCTTTGTGCTGTTGTCTGTGCCCAATAATGTTTGTACCATGTTTTGTGCTGCTACCATGTTGTGTTGCTACCATGTTGTTGTTATGTTGTGTTTCTACCATGCTGTGTTGTCATGTTTTGCTGCCTTGCTATGTTGTTGTCTTAGGTCTCTCTTTATGTAGTGTTGTCTCTCTTGTTGTGATGTGTATTTTGTCCCATGTTTATATTGGATTTATTTTATTTTTTTAATCCCAGGCCCCCGTCGCCACAGGAGGCCTTTTGGTAGGCCATCATTGTAAATAAGAATTTGTTCTTAACTGACTTGCCAAGTTAAATAAAAGTTTTAAAAAATAAAATAAAAAATCATAACCAGTCGTATCTACCAGGAATAATGAATCATAACCAGTAGTATCTACCAGGAATAATGAATCAAAACCAGTAGTATCTACCAAGAATAATGAATCATAACCAGTAGTATATATCAGTAATAATGAATCATAACCAGTAGTATCTACCAGGAATAATGAATCATAACCATTCGTATCTACCAGGAATAATGAATCATAACCATTCGTATCTACCAGGAATAATGAATCATAACCAGTAGTATCTACCAGGAATAATGAATCATAACGAGTAGTATATATCAGTAATAATGAATCATAACCAGTAGTATCTACCAGGAATAATGAATCATAACCAGTAGTATCTACCAGGAATAATGAATCATAACCATTCGTATCTACCAGGAATAATGAATCATAACCAGTAGTATCTACCAGGAATAATGAATCATAACCAGTAGTATATATCAGTAATAATGAATCATAACGAGTAGTATATATCAGTAATAATGAATCATAACCAGTAGTATCTACCAGGAATAATGAATCATAACCAGTAGTATCTACCAGGAATAATGAATCATAACCAGTAGTATCTACCAGGAATAATGAATCATAACCACTAGTATATATCAGGAATAATGAATCATAACCTGTAGTATCTACCAGGAATAATGAATCATAACCAGTAGTATCTACCAGGAATAATGAATCATAATGAGTAGTATATATCAGTAATAATGAATCATAACCAGTAGTATCTACCAGGAATAATGAATCATAACCAGTAGTATCTACCAGGAATAATGAATCATAACCAGTAGTATCTACCAGGAATAATGAATCATAACCAGTAGTATCTACCAGTAATAATGAATCATAACCAGTAGTATCTACCAGGAATAATGAATCATAACCAGTAGTATCTACCAGGAATAATGAATCATAACCAGTAGTTTCTACCAGGAATAATGAATCATAACAATAATAGCTGTTTGGTGAATCTATGAACTATATATAACCATTGGAGTCTTTGCCACTCAAAATATTTTTTTTTATATAATATTTAGAAATGTATTTCATCACTCAAAATCTTGCCAAAGTATATTCTGTAGGAGGGGTTAATATGAATATAAAATCATTTGACATGATTCATATGAATCGGGTCATGAACATATGGACATTGAAATGAACAAGGGAGAGGTTAAACATAGGCGAAGTCTGGCATAAGCTTATTCTCACACTTTACAATAACTCTGTTGCAGTGGTCAGAAGGAAGTCTCTGTATGGAGGCTATTCCCTCCATCACAACACTGCTGCTCAGTTAAAGAGCTTGTGATCTCCATGCAGCACCACAGCACTATGCGCCTTCGGAAAAACACCCGTAGCCTCTGATGATGTCATTCTGGAGGCACGCGGTCATAGTCATTATACCCTAATGTAGGCCTATTTGCCTACTAGCCAAGTAAAGTGCAGAGCATGCATGATGCGTGGAACTCATCATTCCAACATATTTTAACATTTAATTAATTCATCCTTCATTCAGTTCAGTCAGTCAGCATGTCATCCATTCTGTCATTTGTCTGAGTTGCAATAGGAACTAAATAAAAAAGAATAGAACAGTCTTATCCATTTGTTTATTGAAATCCATGTGTATATTCGAAATTATCTAAGTTCTTTAGCCCATCACTTTAATAATTTAATGTTTCATTTAGGCCAATCCTAATTTAAAAAAATAGGCCATTCAACTTGTAGGCATTGCAATTTAGGCTATCATTTTGTGTTTTATAACTGTTTTTATTATAGGCCTCCCTAGCTCGCAGGCCTCAAAATATAGCCTCTAAATACATATTAAACAAAATTGTTGAAGAAACACATGCAGTGGCTGATTTGGAAAACAGATCTGGCAATACGAATAGGCTACAGATAGTCTTGACCATTTGGGACCCCTTGGCTATTTAGCTCAGGACAGGTTACAGCCAAGACATAATCAATATTTTGTTTTGTCTCATTTTGTCACGCTCTGACCTAGGAGAGCTGTGTTTTCTCTGTTTAGCTAGGCCAGGGTGTGATAGGTGGGTGGGCATTCTATGTTGTGTGTTCTATGTTTTGGCCGGGTATGGTTTCCAATCAGAGGCAGGTGTCTATCGTTGTCTCTGATTGGAAGCCATACTTAGGCAGCCTGTTTTTCCTTTGGTTTTTGTGGGTAGTTATTTTCCGTTTAGTTGTAAGTACCTGACGGGACTGTGTTGGTCGTTTGTTATTTTGTCAAGTGTCTTCATTAAAAGTTTGAAAATGAGCACTATCCACGCTGCGTCTTGGTCTCCATTTCACGACCCCTGTGACACATTTATTGATATGAATATACGGTAGCCTCTGCGTGATGGGGTTGTGCAACGTAAATGGCTATAACAAGCCTCCATACAGAGTGGATTTCGCAAATACAACAGTCAAAAGGCCTAATATAAGGCCTAGAGTCCGTGCTCCTAAATACTGGAAACAGTGTGATTCATTAGGTTCATTAGGTTACGGGTAGGCCGTCATTGTAAAATAAGAATTTGTTCTTAACTGACTTGCCTAGTTAAATAACATTTTGCTCTGGATAAGAGCGTCTGCTAAATGACGTAAATGTAAATAAACATCACCAAGGCTTATCTTTTTAAAATATGATCACCACATGGCTATAAAAAATTAATTATGCCATTATATAACACCTCAGCATGGCATATTTAGATAGTGGAATGATTTTTCTGAATTTTTCTCCATTTTGTGTGCAATAAGTCATGTACTTCTTTTTATCCATAACAAGTCAATTTGGTGTAAACACACCACTACCTTTACATGAACACTAATAATTCGATATTAAACGGATTATGGTAGTAGCCAGATTATGCAATAGTCTTGTAAACACCTTAAAACTGCTTATTTTAACCGGCGTAAAGTCAAAATCGAAGTAAGCATACGCCGATTAAAACACCGGGTTTTCTGAGCAATCTTTCAAATTATTAGGACATGTAAACGCCTTGACCAGCGTTCCAGCGGTGTATTTGATCTGCGCATGTCCCAGCAGCCGAGCGAGCCTCTTTACGTGCGAGGAAAGTGAGTTCGGAACTACTGAATGTAGGCGTAGTAGAAGTAGTTTTCAAATACAAACGTTATAAGTCCGAAATCAGAATCAAATATGCTTCCCAAAATGAACATGTTCGCTGTACTTGAACGTTTATTTTGATTGGCGATTTTCTGCATTTATCAGTGCCATCGGGTAACCCGATTTCAGATGTGTCCATGTAAGTGTAAGAGGATCGTTCTTGCAAATCAAGTAAACGTTTTAATCGAACTATTATATAAATCTGTCTATACACAATAATCGCATTATTATGTGCATGTAACCGACTGCTGGGAAAATGCGCATATTTTAGAATATTCGCATGAAAATCTATCGCCAAGAGTCTTTCGGAAGAGTCTTGGTGGTTCCGAACATCTTCCATTTAAGAATGATGGAGGCCACTGTGTTCATGGGGACCTTCAATGCTGCCGAAATTTTGGGGTACTCTTCCCCAGATCTGTGCCTCGACACAATCCTGTCTCGGAGCTCTACGGACAATTCCTTTAACCTCATGTCTTGGTTTTTGCTCTGACATACACTATCAACTGTGGAACCTTAAATAGACAGGTGTGTGCCTTTCCAAATCATGTCCAATCAATTGAATTTACCGCAGGTGGACTCCAATTAAGTTGTAGAAACATCTCAAGGATGATCAATGGAAACAGGATGCACCTGAGCTCAATTTCAAGTCACATAGCAAAGGGGGCTAAATACTTATGTAAATAAGATATTTCAGTTTTTGTTTTTTTATACATTTGCAAACATTTCTAAAAACCTGTTTTCGCTTTGTCATTATGGGGTATTGTGTGTAGATTGATGAGGATTTTTAAAATGTATTTAATCAATTTTAGAACAAGGCTATAACTTAGCAAAAGTGTAAAAAGTCAAAGGGTCTGAATACTTTCCAAAGGCACTGTATTTAATAGCAATTAACAAGTAGGAGTGACAGACTGAGTGACAACAGAGTAGACAACAAGGAGAAGCAAAGACAATTGGAGTGACAGAGACAGACAGACATTGTCAGCAGAGAAGATGCAGAGACAGATTGCACAACAGAAAGGCAACAGAGGCGCTGTTAGTGGTGAGTTGTATCTCCAGTGGTGCTTTTACATGTTGTATTTGTCTTAAAACATAAGCTGGTTAAAAAGAGCTGGTTAAAAAAGGAGTGTTTCACCGTCACTGGTACAGTAAAAATTGAGAAACGCTGTACTATAGTTGCCTATGTTGTGTCAGTAGCATTAGTCTTGTGTGAGGGTGTGTGTGTTTGTCCCAGTCTGCCCCTGCTATATAGCCAACCTTATGGTTGCTTATGTTACTAAAGCATTATCCATAACTAGCGACAGGAGGGTCTCTACGATTGTACCTGCTCACTAAAACCGAAAAATAGGAACAAGTACAGTAATTGGCATAAGGTCAATTTGAGGTCTACCGTTTTTTATTTCCTATTGTTAGCAGGGATATGAATTTACAGATAGTGCCACTTGAATCTAATGTCACACTATCATTCCCATTTCTGTTCACGAGATCTTTTTTACCTTTACTAAACTAGGCAAGTCAGTTAAGAACAAATTCTTATTTACAATGACGGCCTAGGAACAGTGAGTTAACTGCCTTATTCAGGGGCTGAACGACAGATTTTTACCTGGTCAGCTCGGGGGTTTGATCTTGCTACTTTTCGGTTACCAGTCCAACGCTCTAACCACTAGGCTACCTGCCGCACCAAAATCTATAGCATGTTGATACAAATCAATCAGGAGCATGAATAAAGTTTGAGGGATTTTTTTAAGGAAAGAATTTGTTTATTGTGTCAGATTCATCATCATTACTCTGTACCAGCCAAATGAAATGTGCTTTTGCAAGAGCCTGTGGGTATCAAACGTTGTTTAATATGGACTGGTCAAATATTAATATTTAGTCATATTTAGTGGGATTTACATTTTCCACAAATGTTGTGATAAACCTAATTTGTATTTCGGCTACTATATCATTTGGATTGGTATGTCATTGATATGCAATCTTGCCCTTTTTAGATGTAGCATGCATTGGCCTAAATAATAATATAAATGATCCATTCATTCGGGCTAGCTATATAGCTTCAAAATATGATGTTTATCTCATGGAATCATTGCATTCATAGTTACAGCTAAGCATTTACCCCGGTTGTCAATGTAAAATATCCGGTTGACCTTTATAATTAGCCGCTTTCATTTCGCGAACTTCACGAGCAAACTGAGTGGATGGCTGGGACCGCACACTGGACAGCAGTTTCAGTGAAGGAACGAGAAACAAGGGCATATCGGAAAGGAACCTCTAAACACACTGCTGGCCTGTCTCGAGAGCGAAATTGGGAATGTTTTCCTTGTCAACAACAGTCCAACCACAGGTAAAACAAAAAAAAAAGTAGCTAGCTAGCTTACTTTAACGTGTCAGCTAGCTAGCCATTAACAGTAGCTTAGTGTTGTTTACCTGTTAACGTTACAGTAACTAGCTAGCCATAGTTATGCTAAGTTAACCGTAGCTGGCTGTCAATCCTTTCTTGGCAAGGAGTGAAGTCTATGTAACGTTGGGTAGTGCTGTTGACCCCAAAATATAGTTAGTGTGCAGTTTGAGGGATATCTTGTAAATTTCAAAAGGTTTTAAAATATACTTTCACCTGCCCACGGCCGTTGCTAGCTAGATGAGTTAACGTTCTCTAGCTAATGCGTGTTACTGCTGTTGACTGCACAAATCTCGATGTTAAAAACTGCGTCAGTTAGTGTGGCACTAACGTTACCCAGGGTTTCTGGTCTCCTTGGGTAGTTGCAGCAATCTAGCTAATTCTCACAGCTAAATTAGCTAGTTTAACGTTACGTCAAGCCAACTGCTGGCTAACGTTACTTCACAACTGAGAAGTAACTCCTGAAATGTAGCTAACTAGTTTATGCTACTATTACGGAATGTCAGGTGGACAGCTTGCTACATTGCAGCGAGGTCAGGGTCTGGACCCGACATGGATCATGATGGAGAGGCAGTCAGGGGTCTGCAGAATAGTATCCCAAGAGCCTTTATTTTAGTGCAGCAGTGATGTAGGGGAGGCTGTAGCTAGCTGGCTGAACTTGACTGATTTGTGAAATAATGTAACTAGACAGCTGTTGGTTTTGTGGCACCTGCGTAGTCTGTTCTGTTTTGATCCTCATGAGTAGACAGACTGTCACCTAGAGGGCTGCTGGTGTCCAATCCCAGGTACCGTCTCCTGCCGGTGTGCCCTTGAGCAAAGTATTTTACTCATACACAGCTCCAGGGGCAGCTGGATGAGCTGATATTAGCCAACTGACCACAATCTGATTTCCAAACATGTTTGATACACTCGAAAGCCATGTACTAAATAAGAACAGAAGAATGGACCTTTTTGCTTTTTAATTGAGATTTAAAAACCATCAAATGTAATAGATCTGACATTTTACTGCAGTAAACTTACACGATTTAGTCACTGAAAACGACTCATTCATACTACCCTCAGACATTAAAATGTCACCGACAGACGATAACATGATTATAGAAAATGTTGACTAAAATGTGAAGACTCAATTGAGACTAACCTAGAAAAATCTCACACAAGCTGCCCCGTTTGAAATGTTACTCCTCTGGGCCCGGTTTCCCAAAAGCATTTTAAGGCTACGTTCATGAGAACCATAGGATCCTATGGCTCTAACTATGAACTTGGCCTTAACATGCTTTTGGGAAACCAGGCCCAGGTACAATCAAAATGTACTTATCAGGACTGACAGCCAACAAAGTCAAATAGTAGTCTAAATCCTAAAGATCTGAGTAATGTTGATTTAAAAAAAAAAAAAATACAAGGATAATATTGGTGAACAAAACCCACACAGAAGTGAATATCTGTATGTCTTAATGGATACATTTTTAGGGATGTTGAATTGAAAGTTGCACAGTCCAGATAACAATAACCATTTAACCCCATAAAAAGGTGAATGCAATATCTACACTGAACAAAAATGCAACATGAGGGTACAGTTCATATAAGGAAATTAGTCAATTGAAATAAATGAATTAGACCTATGGATTTCACATGACTAGGAATTGGTCAGATACCAACAACAACAAAAAAGCAGGGGGTGTGGCTCGGAACCAGTCAGTATTTTCCTCATGCAGCGTGACATCTCCTTCGTATAGAGTTGATCAGGTTGTTGATTGTGGCCTGTGGAATGTTGTCCCACTCCTCTTCAATGGCTGTGTGAAGTTGCTGGATATTGGTGGGAACTGGAACATGCTGTTGATCCAAGATCCCAAATGTGCTCAATGGGTGACATGTCTGGTGAGTATGCCGGCCATGGAATAACTGGTACATTTACAGCTTCCAGGAATTGTGTACAGTTCTTTGCGACTTGGGGCTGTGCATTTTCATGCTGAAACATGAGGTGACGGCGGCAGATAAATGGCACGACAATGGGCCTCAGGATGTTGTCACTATCTCTGTGCATTCAAATTACCATCGATAAAATGAAATTGTGGCAATAGCTCTGGTGAACATTACTGCAGTCAACATGCCAATTGCACACTCAACTTGTGTGACAAAACCGCACATTTTAGTAGCCTTTTATGTCCCTCACACAAGGTGCACCTGTGTAATGATCATGCTGATTAATCAGCTTCTTGATATGGCACACCTGTCTGGTGGATGGATTTCTTAGCAAAGGAGAAATGCTCACTAACAGGAATGTAAACACCTTTTGCACAATTTGAGTTGCTTTTTGTGCGTATTTAAAATGTCTGGGATCTTTTATTTCAGCTCATCAAACATGGGAGCGACACTGTACATGCTGCGTTTTATATATTTTTTCTGTGTATGTTCATGACAGTGATCACCCGAATAGGCCACCCTCATCTGATCATGTAGTTTTCTATCAAAAATTAGGCTATACTGGCACACACATTTTTACAAACTAGATAAAGGGGTACTGTCGCTGGCTGGGCTGTCGCCAAACATCATCCTGCTTATGGCACCGATAAAGCTATTACAGTCACTGGCGGTAACTGGCTTCTTGGTGACTTCTCTATATTCTTCCCCGTTTCATTTTCTTCATCCACCCTCCCCGTTTCATTTTCTTCATCCACCCTCCCCGTTTCATTTTCTTCATCCACCCTCCCTGTTTCATTTTCTTCATCCACCCTCCCCGTTTCATTTTCTTCATCCACCCTCCCCGTTTCATTTTCTTCATCCACCCTCCCCGTTTCATTTTCTTCATCCACCCTCCCCGTTTCATTTTCTTCATCACTTTCTTCCACTGGTGGAAATCCTGCTTCCTCGCTTTTTTCTTTGGAGTGAAAGTAGCATTTGACTGGAGGTTCACTGTTGGCCTTATCCTGCTCTGCCTCCCTCTTAACTTTGTTTGCTGCACCAGGGGGACGGCCCCTTTTCCGTGGGGAACCATCATAGATAAGGGGCTTGGTTCCATCCTCCATCTTGCGTGGGCGGCCTCTTCCCCTAGGCTCAGTGACTGGAGGATCATCGCGTGTATAGATACGCGGCCTTCCGGGGGGCCGCCTTGGTTGGCTTTCCTGCTTTCTATACTCTTCCCCCTTGGGTGTTAGGATCTTCCTTATCGATTCAACTTTACTGGGCCGGCCATGCTTATTAGGGGAGGGGGCAACCACTTTTCGGGGTCGGCCACGCAGCGGCTTCCTTATCACCTTCAGCATCTTGGGTTGTGTAAACACTGATACTTTAGGCCTACCTCTGTTAGGTGTTATGGGGCTACCCAGTAACTTGGAGACAGATCCTTTAGGCCTACCCCTGTTAGGTGTTATGGGACTACCCAGTAACTTGGAGACCGATCCTTTAGGCCTACCTCTGTTAGGTGTTATGGGGCGACCCAGTAACTTGGAGACCGATCCTTTAGGCCTACCCCTGTTAGGTGTTATGGGACTACCCAGTAACTTGGAGACCGATCCTTTAGGCCTACCTCTGTTAGGTGTTATGGGACTACCCAGTAACTTGGAGACCGATCCTTTAGGCCTACCTCTGTTAGGTGTTATGGGGCTAGCCCCTAACTTGGAAACGGATCCTTTGGGCCTACCTCTCTTAGGTGTTATGTGGCTAGCCCAGAGAAAGCTAGTGGGGTCACTGGGGGTAACTGGCTTCTTGGGGTCTTCTCTATATTCCACCTTCCACTTTTCACTTTCTTGATCCACCCACCCTGTTTCATCTTCCTGATCACTTTCTTCTACTGGTGGAAATCCTGCTTCCTCGCTTTTTTCTTTGGAGTGAAAGTAGCATTTGACTGGAGGTTCACTGTTGGCCTTATCCTGCTCTGCCTCCCTCTTAACTTTGTTTGCTGCACCAGGGGGACGGCCCCTTTTCCGTGGGGGAACATCATAGATGGGGGACTTGGTGGCAGCCTCAGTCTTGCGTGGGCGACCTCTTCCCCTGGGCTCAGTGACTGGAGGATCATCGCAGGGATAGATATGCAGCCTTCCGCATGGTCTTGGTTGGCTTTCCAGTTTCTTTAGCTCTTCTTCCTCATCTGGTGTTAGTATCTTCTTTGGCCTACCCCTTTTCAATTGAACTATACTGGGCCGGCCATGCTTATTAAGGGAGTCAACCACTTCTCGCGGCGGCTTGCCCATCACCTTCAGCATCTTGGGTTGCGTAAATACGGATCCTTTCGGCCTACCTCTCTTAGGTGTTGTGGGGCTAGCCCCTAACTTGGAGACAGATCCTTTAGGCCTACCCCTGTCAGGTGTTATGGGACTACCCAGTAACTTGGAGACCGATCCTTTAGGCCTACCTCTGTTAGGTGTTATGGGACTACCCAGTAACTTGGAGACCGATCCTTTAGGCCTACCTCTGTTAGGTGTTATGGGGCGACCCAGTAACTTGGAGACCGATCCTTTAGGCCTACCTCTGTTAGGTGTTATGGGACTACCCAGTAACTTGGAGACCGATCCTTTAGGCCTACCTCTCTTAGGTGTTATGGGACTACCCAGTAACTTGGAGACAGATCCTTTAGGCCTACCTCTGTTAGGTGTTATGGGACTACCCAGTAACTTGGAGACCGATCCTTTAGGCCTACCTCTGTTAGGTGTTATGGGGCTAGCCCCTAACTTGGAGACCGATCCTTTAGGCCTACCCCTGTTAGGTGTTATGGGACTACCCAGTAACTTGGAGACCGATCCTTTAGGCCTACCCCTGTTAGGTGTTATGGGACTACCCAGTAACTTGGAGACCGATCCTTTAGGCCTACCTCTGTTAGGTGTTATGGGGCTAGCCCCTAACTTGGAAACGGATCCTTTGGGCCTACCTCTCTTAGGTGTTATGTGGCTTGCCCAGAGAAAGCTAGTGGGGTCACTGGGGGTAACTGGCTTCTTGGGGTCTTCTCTATATTCCACCTTCCACTTTTCACTTTCTTGATCCACCCACCCTGTTTCATCTTCCTGATCACTTTCTTCTACTGGTGGAAATCCTGCTTCCTTGCTTTTTTCTTTGGAGTGGAAGGAGCGTTTGACTGGAGGTTCACTGTTGGCCTTATCCTGCTCTGCCTCCCTCTTAACTTTGTTTGCTGCACCAGGGGGACGGCCCCTTTTCCTTGGGGGACCATCATAGATAAGGGGCTTGGTGGCATCCTCCGTCTTGCGTGGGCGACCTCTTCCCCTAGGTTCAGTGACTGGAGAATCCTTGCGTGGATAGATACGCGGCCTTCTTAGTTGGCTTTCCAGTTTCTTTCTATCCTCCTCCTTGGGTGTTAGGATCTTCCTTATCGATTCAACTTTACTGGGCCGGCCACGCTTCTTTGGGGAGGGGTCAACTGGTTTTCGGGGTAGGCAAGCCGCCGCGAGGCTTATCACCTTCAGCATCTTGGTTTTCATAAACACTGATCCTTTAGGCCTACCTCTCTTAGGTGCTAGCCCCGTAACACCTAACTTGGAGATGGGTCCTTTAGGCCTTCCCCTCTTAGGTGTTGAGGGGTTACAATTAGACAAGGCATTATCTGACTTGGAGACTGATCCATTTTTGGGCGGCCTACCCCTTCCCCTCTTAGGTATTGAGGGGTTACCATTAGACAAGGATTTATCTGACTTGGAGACTGATCCATTTTTGGGCGGCCTACCCCTTCCCCTTTTAGGTGTTGCGAGGTTACTATTGGACAAGGCTTTATCTGACTCCTCTTCACTGCCAACATCTACCTGCACTTCAGAATTGGTTGCCTCTTCTTCCACTTCCATTTGAATCTCCATTCCTTCTATTTCATCCTGGTTCAGTGCCATTCTCCGATGGACCTGTGATCTTCAGGTGCAAGCCACTGAAAGACATTGACATGGTTACTTATTTTTTTTAATGTAAATTGCCCTGAAATGAAAGACAAATCTGCCCAAATAGTTTTTTTTCTTCTGATTCCATGCAATTCTATTAGGACAGCAATAAGGTCAGTGATTTGAAATCGGATATCATTAAGTTGGTTTACCGATACGGTTTGTGGTAAAAGCCGACCCAACCATAGGTTATTTAACCTAACTACACTTTTTATAGGGTTAGGGTTCCCACACGGCCATATTTCCATGTTACAGAGCTTGTTTGCAGAAAACAGACAGACATGTACCTGTGCTAATTGGCTATGTCTCCGAACACCTGTGTGTAAATGGAAGACTGATGCCACAAACGTGTTGTCACTGAAAAATGTTGGCTGCAACTGTGTTAAGTGTACAGTAAGTATATTTAGCATTTGTTTGTCATTTTGTGATATGAAAGTAGAGGGCTTTGTTTCTAGAACCGTACCGCAATTGAGAATCAATTCCCGTTTAGATGGGAGTATTTGGTTGTTTTGGCTGCCAGAGCTAATTCGCCTCTAAACAGAACATCTAAGGTCTTTGGACTATAAGGTGTAATGTTCAGGGTGGGCTCAGCTCCCCTGAATCCAACCAAAGTCAAACTTGAGGGGTCTCTAAATAATGCTAATTTTAACCATTCTATTTGTTTAAAATGCAGTGGTAAATGTTTTAGTTATAAATATGGAGGGGGGGGGGGGGAGCTTCCAAATGAAAACAACCTGGTTTAAACCATTTATATCAACGTGGCTGCACAAAGTCTTCCTGTCCATGAATGGTACTGTAGAATTCTATCACTGGCTAGAAAGAGGGACTGTCCACTCGGTGCTGAATTTCAACCCAAGCTGAGCTCCTTTTAAAAAACGCATAGATTTTCCTTTGTACTTCCTAATTTGCCATTTGTTTGCCATGCGTCCTTGATTTAAAAAGTTTATTCCAATGCATTAGATTAATCCATTGATTAATCATTGTTTGCTTTTGTCAGTCAGCTGTTTAGAGCGCTCATTGCTTTGTTTTTCAGGTGCGCCATGGATATGTGTTCAGAAGTAGATATTTAGACAACTAGACTCCAACGCTCATCCAATCCATTCCACAAGTATATGACAGTAGGCCTATAGTTGACTCTTTCCGTTAGAACCATTCGATTTTGCAATGGCATAGGCCTTCATTATTTTGGATTTGTGCGCCCATGATGAAATGTTACATAGGTATAGTTACACTTATAGTGCACTTTCTGAGATCCCCAAGATCCAGAATTTGTACAGGGTTTAAGTTCAATTGTTAAATGCTTAATAATGACATAACACTCATTAATGTAAGGAAAGAAAGGTAGCATTCAATTAATGAATTGACAACTTATGAACTAGGGTGTAAACATGTTTTTATTCAACTGTGCCTATTATATTGAATGTAGACTACCTGTTTGTGTAAAATTGCCTAGTCTGAGGGTAGGCTACCGGCAGTGGTGTAGGACTAGTGGAGGGTAAACTCCATTTACCCACCTTTTTCAGAAAAATGCATTGAAAGTATAGGGAGCGTTACTTTTTCCCCCACCACGATCGGTATTCAGTTTACCCACCAATGTTCCCTCACTTTTTCCGGCACTGAGCAAATTTCAGATCTGCTGAGAGCAAACCTGAACATTGAAAATTGTGCGCATTTTACTGTGAACAACTGAGGTTGTACCCACGTTAAGTTACAACTAACAGTGGCCAAGTAAGCTACTGTGGCTATTTGATCATAATGTAGGCCTACCATCAAAAACAATGGAGAAAAATGCATCCCATAACATTAACATAGAACAGCTATTTATCATTCAGCCTACAGTAGCAGCCAATGTGTGGTGTTCAATGAGGCATACATTACATGACTGAAATGAAGACAAAAAAAAAACGAAATGGAAAAAAAACATGCAGGGCTTGACATTTACCCACTTGTCTTTCAGACAAGGAGGTGACTGAAAATGTTGTTAAGATGCAAGAAACCACTTTACAAAATAAAATGCGTTAGTATTCCTATACCATTATTAGAGAATTAGACAAATTATGCTACCCTCTGCCTATTGGCTACTTAGCTTATTCAAGCATGTCTCAATCTGACACTGCCCCTTTTAAGACAACAAAAAAGCTCTTTATCTGACTCGCTTTTCAAAGATATCTTAATGTATAGGTTTTGTGCACTTGTACGACGCGATCACTCCCTATTGCTGACTACAAAATGATCGTTAACTGGGCTAATAACTCAACTAGCAAAGGATATGAACAAAATGTGCACACGTGGCTACATGCAGATCTCGCTTTGATCTCAAAACAAGTGCATCTACTCACGACCGCTCATGCTGTAAACTCAGTCCAGTGCAATGCAAATGGCACAGATCCATATACGGCTATGGTCTATTTTAGAGGTTGACCGATTTATGATTAACACCGATACCAATTTATTGGAGGACCAAAAAAAGCCGATACTGATTAATCGGCCGATATGTAATTAATGACAATTACAACAATACTGAATGAACAATGAACACTTATTTTAACCTGTTATGGCTAGGGGGCAGTATTTTCACGGCTGGATAAAAAACGTACCCGATTTAACCTCTCTGGGCTAGGCGGGACGAATTCGTCCCACCTACGTAACAGCCACTTGAAGCCTGTGGCGCGATTTTGAAAACCTTAATCATATTTACTATTATAAAAGTTTGATTACCTTTTGTTGTCTTCGTCAGAATGCACTCCCAGGACTGCTACTTCAATAACAAATGTTGGTTTCGTCCAAAATAATCCATCGTTATATCCGAATAGCGGCGTTTTGTTCGTGCGTTCCAGACACTATCCGAAATGGTAAAGAAGGGTCGTGCGCATGGCGCAATTCGTGACAAAAAAAATTCTAAATATTCCATTACCGTACTTCGAAGCATGTCAACCGCTGTTTAAAATCAATTTTTACGCCATTTTTCTCGTAGAAAAGCGATAATATTCCGACAGGGAATCTCCTTTTCGGGCAAACAGAGGGAAAAAAATCACAAAGGCGGGGGCGGTCGGGTCATGCGCCTAAGCCCAGAGTCCCTTGATCGGCCACTTGAGAAAGGCGATAATGTGTTTCAGCCTGGGGCTGGGATGACGACATTCAGGTTTTTCCCGGGCTCTGAGCACCTATGGACAACGTAGGAAGTGTCACGTTAGAGCAGAGATCCTTAGTAAATGATAGAGATGGAAAAGAAGTTCAAGAAATGGTCAGACAGGCCACTTCCTGTAAAGGAATCTCTCAGGTTTTGACCTGCCATTTGAGTTCTGTTATACTCACAGACACCATTCAAACAGTTTTAGAAACTTTACGGTGTTTTCTATCCATATGTAATAAGTATATGCATATTCTAGTTACTGGTAGGAGTGGTAACCAGATTAAATCGGGTATGTTTTTTATCCAGCCGTGTCAATACTGCCCCCTAGCCCTAACAGGTTAAGCTGGTTACTACTCCTGCCCAGTAACTAGAATATGCATATAATTATTGGCTTTGGATAGAAAACACTCAAGTTTCTAAAACTGTTTGAATGGTGTCTGTGTATAACAGAACTCATATGGCAGGCAAAAACCTGAGAAGATTTCATGCAGGAAGTGGCCTGTCTGACAAGGTGTCGTTCTTCTTGTCTCTGTTTATTGAAGAGTGAGGATCTTAGCTGTCCCGTGACACTTCCTACGGCTGCCATAGGCTCTCAGAAGGCGGTAAAATGCTGAATCGTGGCTTTGCAGGCTCTGGCTGAAAAAAAGTAGCGCGTTTGGGTAGTGGCTGGTTACAGTACTGTGAGACTCAGGCGCGTGCCCGCGTCGACCGAAAGCTTTGTTTACTTTCCTCTGTTTAGCTAAATGGACATTCCCGGTTGGAATATTATCGCTTTTTTTACGAGAAAAATGGCATAAAAATGGATTTTAAACAGCGGTTGACATGCTTCGAAGTACGGTAATGGAATATTTAGATTTTTTTGTCACGAATTGCGCCATGCGCACGACCGTGATTTACCATTTCGGATAGTGTCTGGGACGCACGAACAAAACGCCGCTATTCGGATATAACGATGGATTATTTTGGACCAAACCAACATTTGTTATTGAAGTAGCAGTCCTGGGAGTGCATTCTGACGAAGACAACAAAAGGTAATCAAACTTTTACAATAGTAAATCTGATATTGGTGAGTGCTAAACTTGCCGGGTGTCTAAATAGCTAGCCCGTGATGGCTGGGCTATGTACTTAGAATATTGCAAAATGTGCTTTCACCAAAAAGCTATTTTAAAATCGGACATATCGAGTGCATAGAGGAGTTCTGTATCTATAATTCTTAAAATAATTGTTATGCTTTTTGTGAACGTTTATCGTGAGTAATTTAGTAAATTGTTAGCAAATTCCTCCGGAAGTTTGCGGGGGGTATGCTAGTTCTGAACGTCACATGCTAATGTAAAAAGCTGTTTTTTTTTTATATAAATATGAACTTGATTGAACAAAACATGCATGTATTGTATAACATAATGTCCTAGGTGTGTCATCTGATGAAGATCATCAAAGGTTAGTGCTGCATTTAGCTGTCTTCTGGGTTTTTGTGACATTATATGCTAGCTTGAAAAAAGGGTGTCTGATTATTTCTGGCTTGGTACTCTGCTGACATAATCTAATGTTTTGCTTTCGCTGTAAAGCCTTTTTGAAATCGGACAGTGTGGTTAGATAAAGGAGAGTCTTGTCTTTAAAATGCTGTGAAATAGTCATATGTTTGAAAAATTGAACTTTTTGTATTTTTGAGGAATTTTTAATTCGCGCCACGCCTATCATTGGATATTGGAGCAGGTGTTCCGCTAGCGGAACGTCTAGATGTAAGAGGTTAACTTAATATAATACATCAATAAAATCAATTTAGTCTCATAAATAATGAAACATGTTCAATTTGGTTTAAATAATGCAAAAACAAAGTGTTGAAGAAAGTAAGTGCAATATGTGCCATGTAAAAAAGCTAACGTTTAACCTCTATGGGCTAGGTGGGACGCAAGCGTCCCACCCGTGGTGCACTCCATCAACAGCAGGTGCATTTCAAGAGCGGCAAATTTGAATCCAAATAAATGTCAAAATTCAAATTTTTCAAACATACAACTATTTTACACCCTTTGAAAGATAAACATCTCCTTAATCTAACCACGTTTTACGATTTCAAAAAGGTTTTACGGCGAAAGCATAAATTTAGAGTATGTTAGGACAGTACATTTACAAGAGTTGTGTGTAATGTTTTGTCAATTCAAAGACAGGGTCACCAAAACCATAAAACCAGCTAAAATGATGCACTAACCTTTTACAATCTCCATCAGATGACACTCCTAGGACATTATGTTAGACAATGCATGCATTTTTAGTTCTATCAAGTTCATATTTATATCCAAAAACAGCGTTTTACTATGGCATTGATGTTGAGGAAATCGTTTCCCTCCAATAACCGGCAGTCAAGTCAGCACCACAAATTAAATAATTAAAATTAGAAAACATTGGTAAAATATTATATTGTCATTTAAAGAATTATAGATTTACATCTCTTGAACGCAATCAACTTGCCAGATTTAAAAATAACCTTACTGGGAAATCACACTTTGCAATAATCTGAGCACTGCGCCCAGAAAAATACGCGTTGCGATACAGACTAGCCGTCATGTTGGGGAGATCTAAAATCGAAAATACTATGTAAATAATCCATTACCTTTGATTCTCTTCATCAGATGTCACTTCCAGGTATCACAGGTCCATAACGAATGTAGTTTTGTTCAAAAAAGCTCATCATTTATGTCCAAAAATCTCCGTCTTGTTAGCACATGATCTAAGCCCGCCGGACTTCACTTCATGAACGAGGGGAAAAAATATATTTACGTTCGTTCAAACATGTCAAACGTTGTATAGCATAAATCATTAGGGGCTTTTTTAACCAGAACATGAATAATATTCAAGGTGGACGAATGCATTCTCTTTTATAACGTATTGGAACGAGGGTACCCAACATGAACTCGCGCGCCAGGTGTCTAATGGGCCATCATCGTTCCATGGCTCTTGTTCGGTCAGATCTCCCTCCAGAAGACTCAAAACACTTTGTAAAGGCTGGTGACATCTAGTGGAAGCAATAGGAAGTGCCAAAATATTCCTCAGCCCCTGTGTTTTTCAATGGCATAGGTTTAAAGGTAATACAACACATCAGGTATCCACTTCCTGTCAGAAAATGTCTCAGGGTTTTGCCTGCCAAATGAGTTCTGTTATACTCAGACACCATTCAAACAGTTTTAGAAACTTTAGAGTGTTTTCTATCCATATATAATAAGTATATGCATATTCTAGTTACTGGGTAGGATTAGTAACCAGATTAAATCGGGTACATTTTTTTATCCAGCCGTGCAAATACTGCCCCCTAGCCCTATTAAGTTCCTTGCTCAGAACATGACAACATGAAAGTTGGTGGTTCCTTTTAACATGAGTCTTCAATATTCCCAGGTAAGTTTTAGGTTGTAGTTATTATAGGACTATTTCTCTCTATACCTTTGACTATTGGATGTTCTAATAGGTACTTTAGTATTGCCAGCCTAATCTCGGGAGTGAATAGGCTTGAAGTCATAAACAGCGCATTGCGAAGAGCTGCTGGCAAACGCAGTAAAGTGCTGTTTGAATTAATGCTTACGAGCCTGCTGCTGCCTACCACTGCTCAGTCAGACTGCTCTATCAAAAATACGAGCCTTAGTTTCCAGATTTGACCATATTAATAACCTATCATTTCGAAAACAAAACGTTTATTCTTTCAGTGAAATACAGAACCGTTCCATATTTTCTAACGGGTGGCATCCATAAGTCTAAATATTGCTGTTACATTGCGAAAGCTTGAAATCGGCCCTAATTAAATCGGCCATGCCGTTTAATCGGTCGACCTTTAGTCTATTTGCATATAGGTCTACTGCAGCTCCGGTTGTTTGTGCCGTACCAGTCTGTGTAGAGTACGGGCTGAGACGTGCATATCAATGCAATAGAATCATACTCCGATATGTTCTGCCTACAAAAACATCTCTTGCATAGTTTGTTTTGTTTCAGTCTGTTGCATTGAAAGTGGCTAATATTGCGTTGATTCGACCATTGAGTTAACAGGGGGAAACTCTAGAATAGTGGTCACCGACCTTTGAGTTAAGATCAGAGTCAAAATGCAAGCCGAGATCTACCCCAGTTTTTTTTTTTAAACATTACTTAATGTAAACCCACGCAACATTTAAAAATAATACTATCAATGAGGTTTGTGTAGTAAGCTATAGACCCAATACATTATCACAGCATATTGGCTTTGCTTGAATTGCCCTGTTGTTCAGGCCATTTTGTAACATTTTAAGTAGGCTACAGGATCACACCAGTAATAGATCCATTGTTGTATTACTCGTGAAGCACAGCTGAGCGAGCATACCTTTTTAAATAAATTGGCTTTTTATTTTAAAATGGGCCGATGGTGCCTGCAGCAGACTGAGGGTTCACCTCAACATTCTTCCGTTCTCCCTTACCAAAAAGGGACACATCTTCCAGATGATGGCGAAATTCGAGTCGCACAGCATTATGTCTGCCTCATGCACAAATTCATGTTGTTACTCCCTATGAACCAAGAAAGTTAAATGTATATTCTCTATTAAAAAACACCCAAGCCGCTAATAATAACGGAAGCCTATAAATACACTTTTCTACTCATTCATTACTGCTGCACTGCTTGTTGTAGCGCTAAGTGGAAATGGGAAGAACGCAATTTATGGCTTATAAAAGTGTTGAATACAATGTTGACAGTGCTGAGTGAACTTAAAAACTCACTCAAACAGCATATCTACGTTACTGCAGCCACTCATCTGAGCCATCCGTTTGGCCAGCGGTAGGCCTATAGTGCACCTGATTTGTACCTTCAGACACATGAAATGTTTCAAAATGGCAACAGTTCGCTGAATCGGGTGCACCTACCGAAAACAGCTCGAGATTAATAAAATAAGTAAATAGGAACACGGCTTTATCGGTTTTTTTTTTTTACAGAAATGTTTGGCTACAGTTTAGAAGGAAAATTGTTACCCACAAAAAAAGTTTAACCACTACATCACCTGCTACCAGTTGGCATATTTGAAGTTCATGGTAATACCCATTGTAATCTAGTCTAATAAATTGACCGTGTGTGTTATTTTGACCATTCTGTTTTCCCGGGACAGTTTCAGCCCCTTTTCAGGTCGCCCGACTTTACAAGTAACAAAAGTAAAGTCTGTAAGCAAAAGTAACATTTGTAAGCAAAACTCATCCATTGACGTAGACTTAATCAATATGAGCATAATCAATGGCAATCGCCGAACGTCATTAGGCACACTTCTTTGTGTTTTGTAAACAGATGTCTTTCTATTCATATGAAATGGCGCGAATATACATGCAATGCACTGATTTGATGCTGGGGTTATGAGTGGACGAACATGCAGTTAGTTTACTTTAAGTGTTTTGTTTGACAAAGACGACGACTGGTTGTTTATGCCTTTATGTTATTTGTTTTATTTTATTTATTGTTGACATCTTTATTATTACACCCATAAGACCCCGAATGGTACGATGTAATTCGCACTCTGAACATTAGCAAGGTAGCGAACGTTACACCACGTTGATGTTAATTATGACATTTTAACGTTTATGATATCAAATGCCTTTGCATGGTATAAATGTCCACATTGTGTTATTCTACCCACACAACACACGTATTCCACAAGCAACAAAGCAGTATGATGAGAAAAGGCGTATGCATAAGCCCGGTTTGCTAAATCCAAGTTTCTCCAACGTTAACTCTACTGATGTTAGCTAGCAAGACCACAGATGCAAGGGAAAACATTTGTGACCGCCATTAGCAGGCTAGCCAGCTCGTAGCGTGTTTAACCTCAACAGTGCCGCCAGAATTATAGGTTACACAAAAGTGTGTGGTAGTAACGGCAGGTTGGACAATCAATTATGCTAGCTGGCTACGTTAGCTAGTTACATTAGCTCCTTGATTGCTATTTGTTTTTTAATGTTAACCTTTTATTTAGGTCCTTGATTGCTAACGTTAGTTGAGTAAAAATACACGGCATTCATACATTACCTTGAGGAAATCCTTCGTTTCACCACATGAAGCTCTAGAAATGGTTCTCTGTCGTTGTTGTTAGCTACCACGTCTGGGGGGGGGGGGGAATAGCTTAAAAAAATCTTTACAACCGTATTTGAATTTGCAACCGCTTCCGGTCCATCCAAGGTTCATTGAACTAAGTGCAAATTATATTCTTTTTTCTCCTTCATTTCCAATTCTACCACAGACAAAAGGGGTTCGTTATCAGTATCTTTGCTGCTACTTTGCTCTTCTGTGGGGGTTCATGACGATTGGCGTGATTTTGTTCTGCTCACAGTATTTACTATAGGACACTGGCCATTATTACTTTCTATGAGATATATATATATATATATATATTTTTTTTTTTTAATTTGCGGATAGTCTGGGGCACATTACAACACTTTGACTTTATTTACAAATGAAGCATTTGTGTTTGAGTCCGCCAGATCAGAGGCAGTAGGGATGACCAGGGATGTTCTCTTGATAAGTGCGTGAATTAGACTATATTCCTGTCCTCCTAAGCCTTCAAAATTTAACAAGTACTTTGGGTGTCAGGGAAAATGTATGGAGTAAAAATACATTTATTTTCTTTAGGAATGTAGTGAAGTAATAGTTGTCAACAATATAAATAGTAAAGTACAGATTCCCTATCTGCGACTTAAGTAGTACTTTAAACTATTTTTACTTAAGTACTTTACACTACTGAAAATAATAAAAAAAAAAACGTATGTTCATAAATAACTTGTCTATGCTTTCTGCTTATTCAACCTAATATGTAAGCTATATGTCCTTAGTTCTCCTTCCTTTTTTCCTTCCTTACTTCCATCCTTACTTGTTTCCTTACTTTCCTATAATAAGATACTTTGGGAGAGTCCCACATTGTGCATGACTGTGTGTTGTGGGACACAGTTTTAAATTGGTCTTGTAGTTTCAAACTAAACAGCAATTAGCGTGTTTGAGCTGATGTCTTCCTGTTGTGTGTTGCCTGGCAGGTCACTGTCCCCCTGAGTCACCTGATCAATGCCCTCCAATACCTGAAGACCGCAGTGGGCAGCAGCAGTGCCGCTGCTAAACCTCAGCATAGAGAGCATGCCTCGGAACAGGACTTGCAGAGCACAGAGGTAAACGCATGTGCACATGGCCTACAGCTTGCAGATCTGCAAAGCAGCTGGCAATACTGTTCTGTCCAGCTGTCATGGGCAGCCTAGCTATATGGAAAACAAGGGGATTTCTGTATCCATAAGTGGCGATATACAGTGCTTTCGGAAAGTATTCAGACCTCTTGACTTTTCCACATTTTGTTACGTTACAGCCTTATTCTAAAATTGATCATGTATTCTTTTTCCTTAATCGAGACACAATACCCCAGAATGATGAATCGAAGCAGGTTTTTAGACATTTTTGCTAATTTATTACAAATAAAAATAAATCTTATTTTTACATAAGTATTCAGACTATGACACTCGAAATTGAGCTCACGTGCATTCTTGAGTTTTTTTTCTACAACTCCGAGTCCACCAGGAGTCCAGTTCAATTGATTGGACATGATTTGGAAAGGCACACACCTGTCTATATAAAGTCCCACAGTTCACAGTGCATGTCAGAGCAAAAACCAAGCCATGAGGTCAAAGGAATTTTCCGTAGTGCTCCAAGACAGGATTGTGTCGAGGCACAGATCTGGGGAAGAGTACCCCAACATTTCTGCAGCATTGAAAGTCCCCAAGATCACAGTGACCGCCATCATTCTGAAATGGAAGCAATTTGGAACCACCAAGACTCTTCCAAGAACTAGCTGGCCGGCCGGCCAAACTGAGCAATCGGGGGAGAAGGGCCTTGGTCAGGAAGGTGATCAAGAACCTGATGGGCACTCTGACAGAGCTCCAGAGTTCCTCTGCTGGAGTGCTGCAGAGTTGGTTGTCCTTCTGGAAGGTTCTCCCATCTCCACAATCAGGCCTTTATGGTAGAGTGACCAGACGGAAGCCACACCTCAGTAAAAGGCACATGACAGCCCTCTTGGAGTTTGCCAAAAGGCACCTTAAGACTCTGACGATGAGAAACAAGATTCTCTGGTCTGATGAAACCAAGATTGAACTCTTTGGCCTGAATGCCAAGCGTCACATCTGGAGGAAGCCTGGCACCATCCCTACGGTGAAGCTTGGTGGTGGCAGCATCATGCTGTGAGGATGTTTTTCAGCGGCAGGGGCTGGGAGACTAATCATGATCGAGGGAAAGATGATTGTAGCAAAGTACAAAAATCCTTGATGCAAACCTGCTCCAGAGCGCTCAAACTTGGGTGAAGGAAACTCCCCAAATACAGGCGTGCCAAGCTTGTAGCGTCATACCCAAGAAGACTTGAGGCTGTAATCGCTGCCAAAGGTGCTTTAACAAGGTACTGAGTGAAGGGTCTGAATACTTACATAGATGTGATATTTCAGTGTTTTTTAAATTTGCTAAAATTTCTAAACCTGTTTTTGCTTTGTCATTATGGGGTATTGTGTGTAGATTGTTTTTTTTCTCCCTCATCAATCTAATCCATTTTAGAATAACGCTGTAACAAAATGTGTTAAATATCAAGGGGTCCGAATGCACTGTGTCTGTAACCTTTGAAATGTTTGAATCCTTTTCAAATGTAATATAATTTGTGGATTGAAATAAAGCATTTTAAAGTGTGTTCCGTGTGTGTACCTGTACTTTATATATACCAGTACTTTACTGGTATCCTTTTGTATATAGCCAAGTTGATGAAAACATTTTTTTAACCTTTTTTTAAAATTTAACTAGGCAGGTCAGTTAAGAACAAATTCTTATTTTCAGTGACGGCCTAGGAACAGTGGGTTTAACTGCCTTGTCCAGGGGCAGAACGACAGATTTTTACCTTGTCAGCTCAAGGATTCGATCTTGCAACCTTTCGGTTACTAGTCCAATGCTCTAACCACTAGGCTACCTGCTGTGATTAATGTGTGTGTATGTGTATACACGTACACTTTATATATACCAGGTGTGTGTGTGTGTGTGTGTGTGTGTGTAGCCAAGTTATCATGTGGATTTATTCCTTGTTATTATTTTTCTATTATTAAAAAAATAATAATCTCTCTACATTGTTGGAAAGGACTCATAAGTAAGCATTTCACTGTTAGTCTACACCTGTTGTTTATGAAGCATGTGATGAATAACATTTGATTTGTATGCGTAGCCCACGTGGAGCCTGAGGGACCTGGGCCTGTCTGACCTGGGCATGGGGCAGCTGGACGAGCTAGTAAGCGCTATGTTACCACGTCTGAGTCAACAGGGGGCGCTGTCCTCATCCAGCCCCAGCCAACAGGCATGGAGGATCTCTCACCTCTCCTCACATTCCTTCTTCTACAACAAGCATGGTGAGGCGAAGGACACGTCTACAGTTGAAGTCGGAAGTTTATATACACTTTGGTTGGAGTCATTAAATCTAGTTTTTCAACCACTCCACAAATGTATTGTTAACAAACTATAGTTTGGCAAGTCGGTTAGTACATCTACTTTGTGCATGACACAAGTAATTTTTCCAACAATTGTTTACAGACATTATTTCACTTATAATTCACTGTATCACAATTCCAGTGAGTCAGAAGTTTATATACACTAAGTTGACTGTGCCTGTAAACAGCTTGGAAAATTCCAGAAAATGATGTCATGGCTTTAGAAGTTTCTGATAGGCTAATTGACATAATTTGAGTCAATTGGAGGTGTACCTGTGGATGTATTTCAAGGCCTACCTTCAGACTCAGTGCCTCTGCTTGACATCATGGAAAAATCAAAAGAAATCAGCCAAGACCTCATAAAACAAATTGTAGACCTCCAAGTCTGGTTCATCCTTGGGAGCAATTTCCAAACGCCTGAAGGTACCACGTTCATCTGTACAAGCAATAGTACGCAAGTATAAACACCATGGGACCACGCAGCTGTCATACCGCTCAGGAAGGAGACGCGTTCTGTCTCCTAGAGATGAACGTACTTTGGTGGGAAAAGTGCAAATCAATCCCAGAACAACAGCAAAGGACCTTGTGAAGATGCTGGAGGAAATGGGTACAAAAGTATCTATATCCACAGCAAAATGAGTCCTATATCTACATAACCTGAAAGGCCTCTCAGCAAGGAAGAAGCCACTGCTCCAAACCCACCATAAAAAAGCTAGACTACGGTTTGCAACTGCACATGGGGACAAAGATCGTACTTTTTGGAGAAATGTCCTTTAGTCTGATGAAACAAAAATAGAACTGTTTGGCCATAATCACCATCATTATGTTTGGAGGAAAAAGGAGGAGGCTTGCAAGCTGAAGAACACCATCCCAACCGTGAAGCACGGGGGTGGCAGCATCATGTTGTGGGGGTGCTTTGCTGCAGGAGGGACTGGTGCACTTCACAAAATAGATGACATCATGAGGGAGGAAAATTATGTGGATATATTGAAGCAACATCTCACGACATCAGTCAGGAAGTTAAAGCTTGGTCGCAAATTGGTCTTCCAAATGGACAATGACCCCAAGCATACTTCCAAAGTTGTGGCAAAATAACTTAAGGACAACAAAGTCAAGGTATTGGAGTGGCCATCACAAAGCCCTGACCTCAATCCTATAGAAAATCTGTGGGCAGAACTGAAGAAGTGTGTGCGAGCAAGGAGGCCTACAAACCTGACTCAGTTAAACCAGCTTTGTCAGGAGAAATGGGCACAAATTCACCCCATTTATTGTGGGAAGCTTGTGGAAGGCTAACCGAAACGTCTGCCCCAAGTTGAACAATTTAAAGGCAATGCTACCAAGTACTAATTGAGTGTATGTAAACTTCTGACCCACTGGGAATGTGATAAAAAATAAAGAAATAAAAGCTGAAATAAATCATTCTCTCTACTATTATTCTGACATTTCACATTCTTAAAATAAAGTGGTGATCCTACAGTGAGGGGGAAAAGTATTTGATCCCCTGCTGATTTTGTACATTTGCCCGCTGACAAAGAAATTATCAGTCTATAATTTTAATGGTAGGTTTATTTGAACAGTGAGAGACAGAATAACAAGAAAAAAAATCCAGAATAACGCATGTCAAAAATGTTATAAATTGATTTGCATTTTAATGAGGGAAATAAGTATTTCTATGAACGAGTTGATTTTTGAGACACAGAATCACTAATTAAATCCTAAGAGCAAGAATGTTTGAAGGGAAGACCATTGGGTTGAATATGCACATCCAACTCTCCTTCCATTGTCTTTGTAGGGTTCTCTGGTGGTAAAATGGGCACCTCTTACCCTGTTTTCTGCAAACAGATCCCTTCCCCTCTTCAGGCCGTTTGTACAGAGCTCCGCTATTGGCCAGGTAATCAAAGATTATTTTGTAATTAAGTGACTAATAAATATCCAGCAAAAATCCCAGTGCAGTTCTCCTGCAAATGGAAGTCAATGTCAACAGTGGCATATGCTTGTGACAGACATTTTGAATGGGAGTCTATTCTACCGTTGCTATTGGTCTATTTTAGAGGAAGAGTTCATTCAATGAAATAAAGGGCAGGGTGTTGGTGTTTGTCTGCTGTTTTGACAATCACTCACCCATATTTGAGTGCGATCATGAACACCTAAAGTGCATTCCTATTTACCAAACATCTTTCTACTTAGAAATGCATGGCTTTGATTTTATACGTGTTAAACATACAGTATGGGTCCTTGTTTCCAGTGTGGATCCAGAACAGAGGCTTTAAAACTCTAGGGAAACACAAGCGACTGCAGGCAGGCTTTGAGCGTCCCATGGAATCAGATGGCTTTACACCCTCGTTTATGAAGGTGAGACCCCCGGTTTGTCTGTACTCTGTCATCCTCCGGAGAGAGTACCTGGGTCTTGTTCATTAGGCCACACCATAGAAAAATGTTTGAAACCGTTTTACAACGGGGGGGGAGCGTATTTTTACATCTTATTTGACAAAGACGAACGTTATCTCCCAGATGCTTTCCTACTTAACATGCCCCTGGTTGCATTGTAAACATATCTGACTGTTGTCTCATGCAGGGCCTCCTGACGCGTGATAAGGGGATGGAGGTGGAAACCTTGGACAAGCTTATGAAGAACAAGAATATTCCCGATGGGCAGCAAGATTCTTTCAAGACCGGGTTTGCTGAGGGCTTCCTGAAATCCCAAGCTCTGACACAGCGCACACAAGGCAAGTATACAGTATACAACACTACACTACAAGACCAGGGTCATGCTCAGTAAGACACATGGCTAAACGGTTTGAAACGGAAAACCATAACGGGTGTTCTTAATGGAACAGCTCAAGTAGTACCTCCTTCGTTTCACAACATTGTCTCATGTTTCTACTGCCTACTAAACATTACCTAGGTGTACGTTATCTTCCATAAAAATGAAAGTCACCAGCTCTACTCTCCTTGCAGTGAGCATTAAATGACCACGGTTTCAGCTTGCAGGCCCTGAAGGCTCACTGCAACAAGAGATGCATGCCCGCCTTTCATTTTTTTCTCCCTATTGAATGAAAGTGGATTGGAACTTCCATCTTCTCTGCAGACTCTCTGAGGAGGACGAGGCTGGTCCTGCTAGTCCTGCTGCTCCTGGGACTCTACGGCCTCTCCAAGACCCCCTTCCTATCGGGTAAAGGCTCCTTTTCATTTTGTCCATCTCTCTAATCAAGCTTGAAGTCCCTCGCTCTAGCATGCAGCGTGGTGTGTACTTTTTAAAGCCACAATCTGTAGCTTGCGTTTTAGTCAAACTGCACTCCTCGCTGCAGAGGGTTGGGCCAGGAGAAACGTAACCCGTGTTAAATTCATACAGTCCATGAGTGACAGTTTTTGAAGCTGTATATTGTCTGTTTAAAGTAATATTCTTTATAAGTTAATGGGTAGCCTATGTAATTCATTAATTCATTCAAATGACAGTTGAACAGCATCCCAGATTGAGCCTTTAACTCTTTGCAGATGCATTCAGAATTTACACATAAAAAGCATGTTCAGCAAGTTTGATGAGTAATCAAGATAACTTGGTAATAATATTGTGGGTTTTTTTTGTTTACCGAATGCTTCTAGAAGACAGTGATTTGTTGCCAAACTAAAATAAATCTAACCATAGCTAAGAACGCTTTTGCATCCGAGCTGTGTGATTTCGAACCTTAATCTAACCGTTCTGGACAGTACGATTCCGAACCACATCAGGCCTGGACTCAGCGGTGGACCCTGTCCACATGAAGAACGTGACGTTTGAGCACGTCAAAGGGGTGGAGGAGGCCAAGAATGAGTTGCAGGAGGTGGTGGAGTTCCTCCGGAGCCCAGAGAAGTTCACCGTCCTCGGAGGGAAACTGCCGAGAGGTGCAGTAGACCGTCGAGCTCTTTAATGGCCTTTAGTTGATCAGTGTTGTGTTCATTAGGCACCAAATAGAACAAAACAACTGACTGGAACAAGAAGGACTACGTGGATTTGTCCAGTAAGAAACGATCATTTTTGTTTTCTGTTGCAAAACGCTAAAAAAAAATTAAGTTTCTGTGCCCTAATGAACATAACCCAGGTGTAGACTGACTGAACAATTCTGAATTCAAGAAGTTATTTAGACAGGAACACAATCTTCCCCTGATGGAAGATGAAAATGGTGCCATTAACTTTGTTGCCACTTTAATTGGCTATTTCTTAGTTAGTTACATATGTTATTATTTACTTCCTCATTGGATTTCAATCTAATATTTTAGTCAATATTCATAAACTGTCTACTTTGTTAGGTGAATATTGTATTACTGTATATTAACCTATTACAGTTGTTCTTACCGTCTCTGTCTCTGCCCTCTCTCTCTCGGGGGGGGGTGTGTGTGTGTGTGTGTGTGTGTGTGTGTGTGTGTGTGTGTGTGTGTGTGTGTGTGTGTGTGTGTGTGTGTGTGTGTGTGTGTGTGTGTGTGTGTGTGTGTGTGTGTGTGTGGTGTGTGTGTGTGTGTGTGTGTGTGTGTGTGTGTGTAGGGATCTTGCTGGTTGGCCCTCCTGGTACTGGGAAGACTCTGTTGGCCAGAGCCGTGGCTGGGGAAGCCAACGTCCCATTTTATTATGCCTCTGGCTCTGAGTTTGATGAGATGTTTGTGGGGGTTGGAGCCAGTCGCATCAGGAACCTCTTCAGTGAGTCCCATCTCCTCTTCAAGTCTCCCCTTATTCCTGGCTTCCAACCCTGTACCTAATATTGTCATTTTCACTGTCTTTTTCTTTAACCCAAACCTGGTTGCAACGATCGTATTGTCATAATTTATCATCTGTATATCTGAGACCCCAGCCCTAGACTTCAACCCATCCTCTCTATACATTACATCTGCAGAGGAAGCCAAAGCAAACGCGCCGTGCGTAATCTTTATTGACGAGTTGGACAGCGTCGGAGGGAAGAGGATCGAGTCTCCCATGCACCCCTACTCCAGACAGACCATCAACCAGCTACTGGCTGAAATGGACGGGTATGTTTCCAACGGGTTCTTCTGGGTTGTGTTCAATGAGGGGAAACATTTTATAAAACAAAACCAAATGGAGGATCTACGTGAGATTGTCCAACAGTGTTTATTTATTTTTTTGCTAAATGTTTCCCGTACGAAACATGACCCTACTTTCTGTGTGGAGAAACGTGACATCCCACTGGGCACAGATGTCATTTCAACGTCTAGTGCAACAACAAATGTCAGTCATTGGATTTAGGTTAAATGTTGGGAGAGAAAAAATCCCAGAATTCCTGTTGACTTTATGCAAATCCAATCAGTTTTCCACATTGATTCAGCTTCAACGCATATATATATATTTTTTATGATGTGGAAACAACGTTGACTCAATCAGTTTTTTTCCCCAGTAGGAAGGATACACCGACTTCCCTGAACGTGTCACAATTGTCGCCCGCAGGTTCAAACCAAACGAAGGGGTCATTATCATTGGAGCGACAAACTTCCCTGAGGCTTTGGATAAGTATGTTAAAGCTTTATTCATCTCATAATGTTGCTCAATGAAATGTCTTTATTTTATTTTTTTTGTACAGGGTTTCATTAGTTGACATGAGTACATATTGACTTGCCATGTTAAAACAAACCTAAAGTCAGTGAAGCTCTGTCGCTCCCTCCCTTTCCCTCCCTAGCGCTCTGATTCGACCGGGACGTTTCGACATGCAGGTCACCGTCCCCAAGCCAGATGTGAAGGGGCGCACAGAGATCCTCAACTGGTACCTTAGGAAGATTAAAGTAGACCCTGGTACGTGAGCAACATACATGTGTGACCTATGTTGGTCATAGCTTGAGTCTATTGCTGATGAGCAATAGCTTCACACAAGTGAATCTGCTGGGGTAAATGCTAATAGTACTTGCAAATAAACTATGGCTATATGAGAATCTACAGTGGCAACATGCTAATGGCTGTTTGCTAATAGACTATGGCTACTTGCTAATGGATACATGCTAATAGCTACATGCTAATGGCTGCATACTTGTAGACAATGGCTATATGAGAATCTGCAGTGGTAACATGCTAATCGCTGCATGCTAATAGTCTATGGCTACATACTAAAAGAGAAGAACATGCTAGTAAGACACACCATAGTTGACCTAGCTTAGCTGTACCTATTCCTGCTAACGACCTGGCTTCCTCATGCAGATGTGGAGGCTGGGATCATCGCCAGGGGAACAGTGGGCTTCTCCGGGGCCGACCTGGAGAACCTGGTCAACCAAGCGGCTCTGAAGGCGGCGGTGGACGGCAAAGACATGGTGACCCTCAAAGAGCTGGAGTTCGCCAAGGACAAGATCCTCATGGGTGAGCTCTGCTGTAGGAATGGGGACGAAATAGATATATACCCCTGTATCACAAATCATGCCCCAGCCCCAACCTCCTAGCCACCTGTTTAGATCTGAGAGGATTAGATGGGTGTAAGCAATAGGGTGTTAGCCCATCTTGCTCTCTGATAGGCCAAGTGGAATTGCCACCATATTGCTTATACCTGAGCCTCATA
This sequence comes from Salmo salar, assembly GCF_965601325.2. Taxonomy (NCBI): domain Eukaryota; kingdom Metazoa; phylum Chordata; class Actinopteri; order Salmoniformes; family Salmonidae; genus Salmo; species Salmo salar. Next base: position 10,741,190 of record NC_138293.1, read on the forward strand.
TACCCAGACTTCTCACAGTAGTTCGAAAGCCTGGGTAAGTAACTCGGCAAGTACTATCATGTGGGTGGAGTTCGGAGTCCAGGTAGAAACTAGTGACGCCTTGCCACTATCAAACCGATCAAATATTTAATATGGGTGGAGTTTCAAAGAGACATTTCAACAACAAAAAATCTGACTTGCAACAAGCTAGCATGCATAAGATACAGAACAAATGCTGCATAAACTGAGACGCAAGGAAATGCCTCTCCTGAGGGGAAACATAATTTCTACTTATAGACAATCAAATGCCAGTGCTGAATGCCACAGGCTCTGACCGCTCTCATTCAAACAAAAAAAATCCCTCAAAGTTTTCTGAGCAAAAAATGTATAAATGTAACAAATAATACTGTCTTTTTTTGGGGGGGGCATAAAAGACTAAACACCAGGAAATCATCTCCCAAGTATTCCCATGCATTATAGAGAGACACGTGATCGTATACAAATGTAAGCAAGGTTTGAAATGATTGTTTTAGTCAAATATTATATCTGTTTGGCCTTCTTGCCGTCAATTTACAGTTTATTTTTAATTATGTTCTGGCCCACCGTCAATCCACTCAAGAAAAAACTGTCACGCTGCTGAATCTAGTTGATAATCCCTGAAGTAGGGGTTAGGAGTTTATTTGGAATTCGAGGATCTTTGAGCAGGTTTTGGAAATCAACTCTTCTATCGGTCTCGCTTCCCTCCCACAGGCCCAGAGAGGAGGAGTGTGGAGATAGACAAAAAGAACAAGGAGATCACGGCGTACCACGAGTCTGGCCACGCTATCGTGGCGTATTACACCAAGGATGCCATGCCCATCAACAAGGCCACCATCATGCCCAGAGGACCTACGCTGGGTCATGTAAGTAGGAATGGAAATGGGGAAATTTAAAATCTATAGAAAACAAGATGGGTAGGGAAGGTTACAACCAGTAGCATTTCACTGTACCGTTTACACCGTGTCCTGTGCACTAAGGTTATTATAGACACACACTCTCACACATCTTCCATCCTCTCACCTCACCGTTTTCCCTCAATCCCAACAGGCTGTTGTGACTTGGATTTAAAAAGAATAGCGCAGAGACTGGTGCAAAACATATGGTTGGAGGAAACTCTCACCCATGTTTACACCAATCCAATGCGTTTTTACTTTAGTAGTACATACCTGTAAGAAGAATCAAGTTAGCTAGCTTATTTTGTTGTTGTTAGCTAGTGATGCACAAGCTAGGCCTATTTGAAACATTGCCATCTCTTGGCTGCATTTACCAGCCACAGTAGCTTGAAAATCAATGATGTGTAAAACCTTAGCATCAGCAATCTATCTATGTATTGGCCATTGAGAGGCTTTGAATACTTTCAGGATTTTTTATTTGTTTTTAAGAATTATAATTTACATTTTGTTTGTTTAGCTAACATAATGTAATTTAAAAGTCTACATTAAGGTGTAATAGAATAAATGTGTCAGAATAAATTTAGACATTAATAAATGCATTTCTTTAGCTTCTGAAATCTTTTTTATAACCGAGGACCAAGATGTGTATAAAGCCATCCAGGGTTTATATACATCATTGTTGAAAACACCCCAAAAGCTTGAAAACCCGATTACATTTTTGCCCTAAGTTTTTTAAATTTTATTTGAGATTGTTATACCACATTTTGTTATGTTACAGCCTAAATTAAAAATGGATTACATTTATATATTTGTATCAACCATCTGCACACAATACCCCATAATGACAAACTAAAAACATGTTTTTAGAAATTTTTGCTAATTTATTGAAAAATGTAATAGAAAAATATCTCATTTACATAAGTTTTCACACCACTGAATCAATACTTTGTAGAAGCACCTTTGGTGAATAGAGCTTGCAGATTTTTCTCAAGCTCTGTTAAGTTAGATGGGGAGTGGTGGTGAACAGCAATCTTCAAGTCTTTCCACAGATTTTCAATGGGATTCAAGTCTGGCTGGGTCACTCAAGGACTTTCACATTCTTGTTCTGAAGCCATTTCCAGCATTGCTTTGGCTGTATGCTTGAGGTCATTGTCCTGTTGAAATGTAAATCTTCATCCCAGTCTAAGGTCGTTTGCACTCTGAAGCAGGTTCTCATCAATGATTTACCTGTATTTGGCTTCATTCATTGTTCCTCCATCCTTACCAGTCTCCCAGTACCTGGTGCTAAAAAGCATCCCTGTAGCATGATGCTGCCACCACCATGCTTCACAGTAGGGATGGTGTTAGACGGGTGATGAGCTGTGCCTGGTTTTCTCCAGACATAACGCTTTGCATTCAGGGCAAATACTTACATTTTTGTCTCATCAGACCACAATCTTTTGTCTTATGATCAGTCTTTCATGTGACTTTTTGCAAACTCCAGGCGTGCTGTCATGTGCCTTTTTCTCAGGAGTGACTTCTATCTGGCCACTCTCCCATAAAATCCAGATTGATGAAGTGTCGTAGAGACTGTTGTTCTTCTAGCAGGTTCTCCCATCTCAGCCAAGGAACTCTGTAGTTCTGTCAGAGTGGTCATTGGGTTCTTGGTCACCTCCCTGACCAAGGTCCTTCTTGCCCGGCTGCTCAGTTTGGTCGGACGGACAGTTGTAGGCGGAGTCTGGGTAGTTCAAATTTTTTTTCTTCTCAATTTCCCAATGATGGAGACCACAGTGCTCTTGGAAACTTTCAACACTCAAGAAATTGTTTTATACCCTTCCCTCATCACAATTATATTTCGGCGATCTACGGACAGTTCCTTGGACTTCATGGTATAGCTTCTGCTCTGACATGCACTGTCAACTGTGGGACCTTACACTGAGTGTACAAAACATTATGGACACCTATTTCCATGACAGACTGACCAGGTGAATCCAGGTGGAAGCTATGATCCCTTATTAATGTCACCTGTTAAGTCCACTTCAGTGTAGATAAAGTGGAGGAAACAGGTTAAATAATATTTTTTAAGCCTTGACATGGATTGTGTATGTGTGCCATTCAGAGGGTGATTGAGGAAGACAATATTTAAGTGGCATTGAACGAGGTATCAGGTGCACCGGTTCGAGTGTGTCAAGAACTGCAACGCTGCAGGGTTTTTCACGCTCAACAGTTTCCAGTGTGTATTAAGAATGGTCCACCACCCAAAGGACATCCAGCCAACTTGACACAACTATGGGAAGCATTGGAGTCATCAAGGACCAGCATCCCTGTGGAATGCTTTCAACACCTTGTAGAGTCCATGCCCCGACGAATTGAGGCTGTTCTGATGGCTAAATGGGGTTCAACTCAATATTAGGAAGGTGTTCTTAATGTTTTGTACACTCAGTGTATATAGACAGGTGTTTTTCTTTCTAAATCATGTCCTAACAATTGAATTGGTCACAGGTGAAATCCAATCAAGTTGTAGCGTCATCTGAAGGATGATCAAAGGAAATTGGATGCACATGAGCTCAATTTGGAGTGTCATGGCAAAGTGGTGTAAATACTTGTGTAGATATTTATTTCATTTCCAATAAATTTGCCAAGATTTGTAAAAAAACATGTTTTCAATTTGTCATTTTGGGGTATTGTGTGAGGGGGGGATCTATTTAATCAAGTTTGAATTCAGGCTGCCTGTAATGCAACAAAATGTGGAATAAGTCGAGGGGTATGAATACTTTCTGAAGGAGCTGTAGGTTATCTGTACCTCCATGTTTTTTAGGACTCCATTCGACTGAGCAGACCAATACCATAAGGCCTCATTTTGATATAATGAAAAATGCCTTAGTCCTCCTGGGGTTTTGTCTGGCAAATTTAAATAGTTGTTTTTGATGTTTTTCCAAAAACATCAAGAGTGAAATGGTTAGTTCCATTTCCTGCCACTGTCTTCCAGGCCTCACTCCTTCCAGGCCTCACTCCCCCCTCCCCCCCACTGTCTTCCAGGCCTCACTCCCCCCTCCCCCCCACTGTCTTCCAGGCCTCACTCCTTCCAGGCCTCACTCCCCCCCCACTGTCTTCCAGGCCTCACTCCCCCCCCACTGTCTTCCAGGCCTCACTCCCCCCCCACTGTCTTCCAGGCCTCACTCCCCCCCCACTGTCTTCCAGGCCTCACTCCCCCCCCACTGTCTTCCAGGCCTCACTCCCCCCCCACTGTCTTCCAGGCCTCACTCCCCCCCCACTGTCTTCCAGGCCTCACTCCCCCCCCACTGTCTTCCAGGCCTCACTCCCCCCCACTGTCTTCCAGGCCTCACTCCCCCCCCACTATCTTCCAGGCCTCACTCCCCCCCACTGTCTTCCAGGCCTCACTCCTTCCAGGCCTCACTCACTCCCCCCTCCCCCCCCCACTGTCTTCCAGGCCTCACTCCCCCCCTCCCCCCCCCACTGTCTTCCAGGCCTCACTCCCCCCCTCCCCCCCCCACTGTCTTCCAGGCCTCACTCCCCCCCCCCCACTGTCTTCCAGGCCTCACTCCTTCCAGGCCTCACTCACTCCCCCCTCCCCCTCACTGTCTTCCAGGCCTCACTCCCCCCCTCCCCCCCCCCCCACTGTCTTCCAGGCCTCACTCCCCCCCACTGTCTTCCAGGCCTCACTCACTCCCCCCTCCCCCCCACTGTCTTCCAGGCCTCACTCCCCCCCTCCCCCCCCACTGTCTTCCTGGCCTCACTTCCCCCCCCCCCCACTGTCTTCCAGGCCTCACTCCTTCCAGGCCTCACTCACTCCCCCCTCCCCCCCACTGTCTTCCAGGCCTCACTCCCCCCCTCCCCCCCCACTGTCTTCCAGGCCTCACTCCCCCCCCCACTGTCTTCCAGGCCTCACTCCCCCCCCCCCCACTGTCTTCCAGGCCTCACTCCCCCCCCCCCCCCCCACTGTCTTCCAGGCCTCACTCCCCCCCCCCACTGTCTTCCAGGCCTCACTCCCCCCCTCCCCCCCCACTGTCTTCCAGGCCTCACTCCCCCCCCCCCACTGTCTTCCAGGCCTCACTCCTTCCAGGCCTCACTCACTCCCCCCTCCCCCCCACTGTCTTCCAGGCCTCACTCCCCCCCTCCCCCCCCCACTGTCTTCCAGGCCTCACTCCCCCCCCCACTGTCTTCCAGGCCTCACTCCTTCCCCCCCCCCACTGTCTTCCAGGTGTCCATGCTCCCAGCTGATGACCGCTGGAGCGAGACGCGTGCTCAGCTGCTGGCCCAGATAGACGTCAGCATGGGAGGCCGTGTGGCAGAGGAGATCATATTTGGCAACGAGTTCATCACCACTGGTATGCAAGGGGGTGTAGGAGGGAATTACAGTATACACCTTGTGCAGTACTGTAGTGTAATAAGAATATTCCTCAAAACAGGATGGTGCGTCTCAAGGGGTATCATCCTGTCATCCAAATGTATAATATTCATTCTAAATGTTGGGCATTTATGTTTTTGAGGGTATGATATGGTCATTTATCTGTTTATTCAAACTGATTTACAGAATTGCGGAGATTAACAGTGACACATATTTTCAGTATTATGTGGCCCATGCAGGAATCGAACGCACATCATTAGTGTTGCCAGCACCGCGCTGTATCTCACTGAGACATTGATATCTTTTAGCCCATTAATCATTTTCCAAAAGTGCTTCATTTTTTTAAAGACTAAACAAATTCTATATAAACAACATGTTCAACTTCTTTTTTTTTTCTTCAGGTGCATCAAGTGACTTTGATGCTGCCACCAGAATTGCAAAAATGATGGTGACCAGATTTGGTATGTGTGAGAGGGTAAGTTATGGATGCTGGACGTTTGGTCGGGAGAGACAAAATGAAGTCATGTCTAATAAAGCGTCAGCAAAGTCCTGCTGTTTTTACTGTATACCTTTCAGGACATGTAGTGTTGAACTTTGAACCCTGATTCTCAATTCATTTAGCTTTATTGGCATGAATAGCAACCACCCAATTTTGCAGCACTACATATATATTGTATTCTCTCTCTCTCTCCCCGTTGTCACTCACACACGCGCACTCACACACTCACTCACTCACTCACTCACTCACTCACTCACTCACTCACTCACTCACTCACTCACTCACTCACTCACCTGTGTTGTAGCTGGGTGTCATGACCTACACTGACCAAACCAAGCAGAGCCCAGAGACACAGGCTGCCATCGAACACGAAGTCAGGAAACTTTTGAAGGTACGTTTCCACCTCCATCATCCTTCCAAGCCCCTGACCCAGTGCTCTTTGGCTTGTGTTTTTTTATTTTTTATTAATCTTCCCCTTTTCTCTAACCGAGCATATTCGGAGTATCACAGTTTAGGGAAATAACAGGCACAATTTACGTGTGTGTGTGTGTGTGTGTGTGTGTGTGTGTGTGTGTGTGTGTGTGTGTGTGTGTGTGTGTGTGTGTGTGTGTGTGTGTGTGTGTGTGTGTGTGTGTGTGTGTGTGTGTGTGTGTGTGTGTGTGTGTGTGTGTGTGTAAGCCCTAATTTCACTGTAATATATACAAGCCCTTTTCAGAAATTCACTCAACCCCTACATGTGTTAACTCCTCTGGTTTGTATGGTCCCCAGGATTCGTACGAGCGGGCCAGGGCTCTCCTCAAGTCTCACGCCAAAGAACACCAGAACCTAGCCAATGCCCTGCTGCAATACGAGACGCTGGATGCCAGAGAGATCAAGATGGTCCTGGAGGGCAAGGGCTTGGAGACAAGATGAGACTTCCAAGGGTGGAGGTGTCACTCTGGTTAATTTGGGAGATCGGTGAGGGGTGGGAAGACAATACATCGCTGTCCACAGTGATTTCACAGTCTACGCAAACAGAGCTACGGAGCTGTACATGTGTATGTACAGTGCCTTCAGGAAGTATTCACAGCCTGAATTTAAAACAGATTAAATTAAGTTTTTGTGTCACTGGCCTACACACAATGCCCCATAATATAAAAGTGGAATTATGTTTTTAGAAATGTTTACAAATTTTATAAAAAATGAAAAGCTGAAATGTCTTGACTCAGTAAGTGATCAACTCCTTTGTTATGGCAAGCTTAAATAAGTTCAGGAGTAAAAATGTGCTTAACAAGTTGCATAGACTCACTCTGTGCAATAATAGTGTTTTAATGTGATTTTTTTGGAAGGACTACCTCATCTCTGTACCCCACACACATACAATTAATTGTCTGTACGGTCCCTCAGTCATGCAGTACATTTTATACACCGATTCAACCACAAAGACCAGGGAGGTTTTCCAATGCCTCGCAAAGAAGGGCACATATTGGGAGATGGGTAAAACATTTAAAAAAGCAGACATTGAATATCCCTTTGAGCATGGTGAAGTTATTAATTACACTTTGGATCAATATACCAAGTCACTACAAAGATATAGGCTTCCTGCCCAACTCAGTCACATTTCAGCTGGACAATAACCTCAAACACAAGGCCAAATATTCGCTGGAGTTGCTTACCAAGACGACATTGAATGTTCCTGAGTGGCCTAGTTACAGTTTTAACTTAAATCTGCTTGAAAAGCTATAGCTAGAAAATGGCTGTCTAGCAATGATTAATAACCAACTTGAAAGAACTTGAATAATTTAAAAAATAATAATGTGCAAATATTGTACAATCCAGGTGTGCAAAGCTGTTTGAGACTTACCCAGAAAGACTGGGTAATCACTGCCAAAGGTGATTCTAACATGTATTGATGTGAATACTTATACAAATTAGATTATTATTATTTTTGTAAAACATTTTTTTACATGTTTTCACTTTGTCATTATGGGGTTATTGTTTGAAGATGGGTAAGGATTTAAAAAAAAATATTCAATCCATTTTGAATTCAGACTGTAACACAACAAAATGTGGAATAAGTGAAATGGTGTGATGAATACTTCCTGAAGTTACTGTGTATATGTAAATGTGTTTAAATGTTTTATGCTCAGTAAAAGGCCAAGTCCATTGATTCAATGTCTTGCTCTAGACCTCCAGAATCACAATGAAACCATCTATCCTCCATAAAAAGACATTTGTTTCTACATGAGACTTTCAATCATGTCTCTGTAATAAGTCAAATGGAATCTGATTCTCCATAAGTAGTCTACCAATATTCCCAGGTTTGTCTGAGCCGTGTGTGTAACAGTTGCTGTTTCAAAGGTGGCCATTTGGGAATGTACACGTACATGGATTAGGGACTGTTTGGACTTAACCCAAAATTCTAATGTCTCTTAGTCTGAATGTATTTATGTGATAAAATATGTAAATGCTGTGTGTGTGTGTGTGTGTGTGTGTGTATATAGATGGAAGGAAATGCTGCTGTGCTTCGAAAAAAATGCTTTGTTACTTCAAACCCAACTTTGGTGTATTAAGCAGTGACGGGCCATTAAATCCTTGTAGTTTTTGGTTTCAATTCGGCTAACATTCTTTCATTCATTTAATTACGAAATACCTCAAGTTATCTGGTTTCTAAACAATTGTCAAAGTAACAATGAAACCTAGAAGACCCTACAACCACCTCATCCTGGTTCACCCCACTTCTGCTGTGTATTCCCATCTGAACACCAGGTGTCTCTACCGTTACCTCAGTAGATCTGTGAATCTCTTCTTTACATGTCCTCACGTTGTATGTTTTTAAGCACAGAACCTCGTGGTGTAAGCAAGGACCGTCATAGTCATTTGCTGATGTGTAAGCCTTTAAGGGAAACGGTCACATGCATTTGTAGACAATACTCAATCGCTTCAACAATCTAGTATCTCCATCTTTGGTTAGCATGAACGCTTTAGCCAAGAACGTTGAAATCCTTTGAAACATCTTCTGATGTCGAGTTGGAAATGTTAAGATTGCGATACAATAGAGGTTTAAAGACCATACCTTTTTAGCATTTATTATGAATAAACTTTTCTTTAGAGGCAAATATTACTATCATGATACACTGTGCAATTGGGTATACAGTATATAACCAGCGTAACTTATTGGTATGCTTTGTACATTTTAGTGTTTTACTTGCCTAAGTGACATATTTCGAGCTCCTGTTTTTGCCCCTTTTTCCCACCTTTTAGTTGTGTATATATGAATGTGGTTTAACGGGAACACTGTATATCGATAGAAGGCTTTTGGGCTGCGTATGCATTGACTGGCTCAACAATTGGCTGACACGTGTTTTATTCTCTCAACGATATGACGACAGACGTTAGAGGAATTGAATGTGCAGCTGAAGTAAATAAATTAAACCCTGTGGCTGTCTTCAGTGTTTTTTTTAATGTTGTTGATCGGTTTGATATGCACACCTTTCCTGAACATCAGAATGTATGCATGTTGAACTACAGTGTAGTTGATTATATATTCACTAATACTTGCCAGAAGATTCTGGACGTTGATCAATAACATCAGCTAACGATTTGGGTTAAACGACAACACCCAAGGCAAGTCGAAAATGAACTAAACTTGATAAAGAAATTATCTATATACATGTGTGTGTATATATAGATATTTTTTTAAAGAAAATTATCTTAACTTTATCCAGATGTTCAAATATACTAGTCATTGCAAACATTTTCACCTGTGTAAATACACTGACAAAATCAAATGTGTAAAATAGACATTTTTTATTTATAATACAGTATGCAACTTTTATAGAACACAAGTGTTGCCAATGCAGCTTAAAGTCTACAGTATAAGTACATAAAATGTCAAATTACAGCAAAGAGAAAAACATAGATAAGAAAATCAGACCAATCAATCGCAGATGAAGGGAAACCATACTGATAACCAAAAAGGTTGACGCTGTAATGTTAACAGGTGTGGTTTCACGTCAATATCCAATGATTATGTCCGAAGATGAATAGCTAGTGGCGTGAATTGGTTGTAACCTATTTTACGTTCCTTAATTCATTCACACTAACATAAAAAAAAGTATTGTATGTTTTATTTACATGATGTATTTAGTGTTGCATATCTATATCACCCATTTCTGCACATCCCAACGAATGTCAAAAACACAGGAAGGAAAGCAACAGCGTGAACCAGCCCGAACGTAATAACCAAAAAAATGAGTTTGAAAAAAGTCCTGAAGATGTAGCTATCTGAGAAAGAGAGCGCCACCACCCCTAAAAGGGTGGAGACAGCTCCTTGCACTATGGGGAAACCCAGGTGGGCCAGCGCATCCACAGCCTTTTCGTTCGAGTCGGCCTTGCTGCTCGAGACAAAGGCGTACGAGACATGGGCGGAAAAGTTGACTGAGAAACCGATACAGATGATCAGATTTATCATGGAGATTGAGTCTAGGGACACGTCCCATAGTCCCATGAATCCAGCTACACCCACAATCACCGACCCAATGGAGAACGCCACCCACAGCGAACAGAGCGGGTTGGGTATCAGGAGTAAGGAGATCGCCAGCATCAACACTGTGGCAACCACGATAGTCTGGGTGGTGTTATGCACAATAACAGTGTACTGGTCTAAGTAGATAAACGATGGATGATAAACCACTAATTTGATGTGGCATTTTTTAGCAGTTTCTCTGAGGCTTATCAGCATGTCCTTCTGTTCCTTTGTCGTGCTGATGTTTAGCGTCTGAAGAAAGAAGCGAGATGAGCGGATCTTGTTATCTGCATCGAAATTAATGTCCTGACTGGTCATTGGACGTTTTTCCAAGAAGTGAAGCAGGTTTCCTATGAAGGTATTTTCAGAGTTTATATCAAGATCCTTTGCAAAGCTTTGGAAAGAATCTAGCCAGGAAAGAAAGAAGTTTTTGTCAACATATTTCAATTTATAAAAATCTGTAATGCAGGAGTTGAGATTTTTGTGCTGGTCTTCTTCCCAGTAGGCAAGTGACTCATTAACAGCCACCATAATGATTGGACCATAGTGAGAGAAGTCCATACTTTTGTCATAATATTTGGAAATGTAGGAATCATCTGAAGCCAGGTTCCTTAGGTCAATACCCTCCTTCATTTCAACACATCCATAGACGCTGACAGCCAGATACCCGGCGTAGAGAACTACAATGGACGCTTTAGTCCATTTCTGGGTCAGAAATGGACCGTAATACTTCCCAAAGAAGCCGCTAATTGGTTGCTCCTCCTCTGTCCCGGTGTCATGATCATAGGCCCCACCAACGCAGCAGATTGCATACCTTCTCGACTTCCCAGGAGGACAATCCACTGGAATCTTCACACAGGTGAACCAGTGCCGGTTGCTAGTTTCCCTCTGGCCATTCAGTGCTAAGAACGCACCAAGGAATAGGATGTTGTAGATGTAACAGAAAAGGATAGCTGTGCCGGCGTAAAGACAGAAGCTCTGAACAGAGCCAAAGGGTGAGCTGAAGCCCAGGTACAGTGCCAGGACATCCGTTATCGTGGTTATAGAGATGGAGATGGCGGCATCTTGATAGGTGTCGGCCAGACGATCCACCACGCTATCATGGACATTGGTCTTCTGCCAACAGGAAATCATGATGAACATGTCGTCAATTCCAATACCTTAAACACAAAGGGTTTGTCGTTGAGCGAGGCGGTAAACATGAACATGACTTCCCACTGGGCACACACTGGTTGAATCAATGTTGCTTCCATGTCATTTTCAATGAAATTACGTGGAACCAATTTGGGAAAGATGTTGAATTGACGTCTGTGCCCAGTGGGTTGAGACAAGAGAAAGGCATGAACATTCATGACATTTAAGTAATTTGTGACATTAAAACAAAGAATTTGTGGTGTGTTAGAAGAATCTGTTCCGTGAGACACTAGAATATGAATTTGAAGGCCTTAACCAGTGGGCAAAACTGGTTGCAATTACGTCATGGTCTGGTTGTATACTGGAAGGAAGTTATTTGCCCTCTGGGTATGAAGCTCTTTTACCTTCAATAATTACCAAATGTGTTTGTCTTTGATGAGGTGTGGAGGAATGGAAAGCAAATACTAATGAAGGTTTGAAGAGAAAGGAGGCGGAGCTTTCCCCTTACCCAGTATCAAGAATGGGCAGGTAGAAACAGTCATGACGAATGGCACACCTATTAACAACAGCATCCCGAAACTTGAAAGAACTGCTAGTCCTGTGGAAAAGACTCCAATGGTGGCTACCCACACCTTATTCCTCACGTTGTCCAACCTGATGAAATTAAAACCATTTAAAGTGTCTTTCCATACATATTGTATGCACTGCATACATGGAAATTACGTTGCCATTTTCTTAAAGGGTGTCCATGCGGCACATTGCTTCGATCCCACCATTTTGTCATAAGCATGTGCTATGTAACTAACCCTCAATCCCCCCACCACCACCCCTCACATGTACATCTACTTCATGTAACATAAAGGAGATAAATGTACTAACCTTAAACATGAAACAATTGTAAAAGACATGGTAATAGTATATGTTATGGAAAAAAGAGGAACAATAGACTTTGGAAGTTTCTCGAATTCCCACTGTCTTGACATGGATGTAGAATACGACACCTAGAAAAAGAGACAAAAAAAAGAAAAATATGTTTAAAAATATCTATATTTTTTTAAATGTTAAATTATAAAACACATTTTACAAAGAAACATACTTTGCAGGACTAGGCAGAAAAAAATAAAACAAATAAAACATTGAAATATATAGATAGGGATGTTAGGGATGTATGGTATCTCACCTCTGTGACATTTGTTGATTCTTCTGAGAGCAACTTAATAAACTCAGCCAGCCAAATGTCGCTTCTTGTTTCGTTGAATTCTCGTAAATAGTAAAAAAGTTGTATTGCCTTGGCACTTTGAACAATTGAGTTGTTTATTTTCACACTACCAAGTGTTGACCTCAAGGAAACCCTGCCAGATGTAGAAATATGTGTTGGAAATGTCAAATTAATAAGATCAATATTGCTGGCATTGTAGTCTATAATGTTCAATATGGCATTGGAGGAACAACTTCCATTCACTGTTGCGCAAATATCCACATATTGCAACAGTTCATCCTCAAACTCCACAGTCATGTTCCGAACTTTGCTGTCCAATACTAATATTTCCTCAAGTAGTGGCACTGTCAAAATGTTTGTCTTGGATGTGGCTATGAAACATGCATATGTTCCATCTGTGTTCAACCTCAAGCTGGAAAACATGGATTGATTTTGTGGGAAATATTCTTGAATAAAAGTTCTCTCCATCTTGGCTGGTCCCTCTAGAGGTGTAAACTCTTTTTCAATATTGTTAGATGTTCTGTCTTCCAAAGAGTAAAATCCACTTCCTAATGCCGTTGAGATAATGACAGGGATGATGAAGAACCACCACGGGTGTGTTCCTATGAAGTGGCCGATTATTCTAAAACACATGCGGATCGGTTTTTCTATGCAGTCTGTGCGGTATTTCGCCATAGCTAATGTTGGTCTCTTTATAAATTCAGATGCACTAAAGCAGTCCACAGAGCAGTAGAGTTCACCTCTCTGTGTGCCTCAGTCCTCAGTATGGATAACCACAGCTTTTATTACCCCTTCATCAACAGGGATATTTACATATATGGATGGAGCCTGACTATCAGGTAGCAAAGAAAATTGGCCAATAACCATCTATCTCATCATTGGATGTATAGCTAGGTTGTTATCAATGGCACCAGTGTTCCACTGTCTAAACTTTATTCCTCATGTTGTGGAAGAAATGAAGCCCTCGTCCTCGCACAGTTTTCAGTATAACAGTCATGAAAAAAAAAATCTCATAATTTTAGAGTTTCTGTTTTGAAATAACATGATAAAGTGCATTATGAATGAAACCTTGGGCAAAAGTGTGGTCATGTCAGTTGGCGTTGGGCTGTTGATGCCTCACAACTGATATTCAAAACAGTCAAACTACACAACAAGATTCCAATTCAACAGTACTTATACCATAGATTCATAGAGTTTCAATGAAATAAAATCCTTGTTTGTACTATTTACCGTTATTGGCTCATATCAATCAGCATTGGAATCAATATATGCCTATGGAAGAAACATCAAAGAGTAATCTGATCCTTTACAGATAGGCTTTTGTTCATCCAGGGAACAATGGGTCGTTGTAGTGTTGATCAATACTTTGTCAGTGATACTGTAGCACCATGTAATTAAAAGATTGAGTTCTCTACCTCTATCTAAATGAACATCCTGGTTTCCCGTCCATCCAACCTGGGGCTAAATCATTCAACCAGCTCAAGAACAATGCTAACTCACTACAGCATGTTGCTGACTGACCATAGCTTTAAATCACACAATGCTGGCTGGGATCTTGCAAACCCGAAATTAAATCTACAAAAAATAGATAATCGTGCATTGGGATTATGTTATATGTAGTAGTTCAACAAAATCTGTCTGCTGTGTGAGCAACAATATTAATCAAATTGTGTATATTGGCAACACAGACCTGTGTAAATTCATACTTTAATGAATTAAAGGAAACATTGATCAATTTATTAGATTTTTTAAAGGAAAATTATAGAAAGAAAACATTGGTCAGTGTTATTAAAATGTGCCTTTGCAACTTCTCATCAGAGGCTTCCTTATTGCCCCAGAGCACAAGAGACCAATTTACCTGTAAGCCATATTATGTAAACCTCCACTCAACATAAGGAAGTAAAACTCATGTAAAGACAGGTGTCACATGCGTCGTTGTAGGTGGACCAAAATGCAGCGGGTATATTGATCATCTTCTTAATCTATTGAAGAAAAAACACTTAAACCAAACAAACACCAAAAACAGTCCCGTAAGGTGGACAGACTATACAGGAAACAACCACCCACAAACACAAGAGAAAACTAACCCACTTAAATATGGCCTCCAATTAGAGACAACGACAACCAGCTGCCTCTAATTGGAGGTCGTTCCAAAACACCAACATAAAAATAGAAAAACTAGATAAACATATAGAAAATATAGAACATAAACCAAAAACCCTGAAACACACAAACCAAACACGCCCTGCCACGCCCTGACCAAACTACAATAACAAATAACCCCTTATACTGGTCAGGACGTGACAACAGGAAGCTATACGCAGCACCAGGTTAATCTGTGTTGTCTTTCAAGGAACCAAAATACACATGCAAACAAATGAATGGCATATGCTTTAATACAGTACATCACTGTTTACTTTTTAGAGCATATATTCTCATGGTTGAGAGTTTATTATTTTGACTGAGAGATGATCATACTGTATGATTAAATATTAGAGGTTGAGATGAAGTTGTGGTGATGGTGGTGAAGGTAGGAAACGACACCTCCACTTCGCTGATCCTCAACCCTCAACCCAAGGGACCCACAAGGGTGCATGCTCAGCCTCCTCCTGTACTCCCTGTTCACCAATGACTGCATGGCCAAGCACGCCTCCAACTCAAACCTCAAGTTTGCAGACGACACTACAGTAGTAGGCCTGATTACCAACAATGACAAGACAG
The DNA here is from genome assembly GCF_965601325.2 of Salmo salar. Lineage (NCBI taxonomy): Eukaryota > Metazoa > Chordata > Actinopteri > Salmoniformes > Salmonidae > Salmo > Salmo salar. The sequence continues at coordinate 10,756,529 of NC_138293.1, forward strand.
CCTACAGGGAGGAGGTGAGGGCCCTGGGAAAGTGGTGCCAGGAAAATAACCTCTCGCTCAACGTCAACAACACAAAGGAGCTGATCGTGGACTTCAGGAAACAGCAGATGGAGCGCGCCCCTATCCACATCGACGGGACTGCAGTGGAGAAAGTGGAAAGCTTCAAGTTCCTCGGCGTACACATCACTGACGATCTGAAATGGTCCACCCACACAGACAGTGTTGTGAAGAAGGCGCAACAGCGCCTCTTCAACCTCAGGAGGCTGAAGAAATTTGGCTTGGCCACTAAAACCCTCACAAACTTTTACAGATACTCAATTGAGAGTATCCTGTCGGGCTATATCACCGCCTGGTACAGCAACTGCACCGCCCGCAATCGCAGGGCTCTACAGAGGGTGGTGCAGTCTGCCCAACGCATCACCGGGGGAAAACTACCTGCCTTCCAGGACACCTAAAGCACCCGATGTCACAGGAAGGCCAAAAAGATCATCAAGGACATCAACCACCCGAGTAACAGTCCCATCAGAGTGTTTAATACGTAGCCATCACTAGCTGGCTTCCACCCGGTTACGCAACCCTGCACCTTAGAGGCTGCTGACCTATATAAAATAGACTTAGAATCATTGGCCACTTTGATAATGGAACACTAGTCACTTTAATAATGTTTAAATAATGTTTACATACTGCTTTACTCATCTCATATGTATATACTGTATTCTTTTCTACTGTATTTTAATCAATGCCACTCTGACGTTGCTCGATCTCATATTTATACATTTCTTTATTCCTTTTACATTTGTGTGTATTGTTGTGAATTGTTAGATATTACTGCACTGTTGGAGCTAGGAACACAAAGCATTTTCGCTACACCCGCAATAACATCTGCTAAATATGTGTATGTGACCAATACAATTTGATTTGATTTTGAAACAATATGACATTAGATGAGCAAAAGTGGATTAGATAACAATTCGGCTCCTCTTAGGAATGAATCCATGAAGTCTGTCTTTAGTCATCTGAGTCTCGATAGCTCTAATCACTAGGGTACATAAGCAAGCAATTGGCCAGGCAGCTGTAATGGAGGCACTATTTAAGTTGTCTGACGTGTATCGTAATAAACTAAGTTAAACTAAAGTTCAAAACAGCATGGCCAAATCACCTCAAATTTCAGTCACTTAAAACCAACAACTTATAAAAACTTAATAGGACATTGTAAAGTCTTCATACACACTAAACAAATGGTTCACAAATCATTTATTTAAAAAGTCATAGTAAGGTTGATATAAGGCTGGGTTTTGCTTCTTTTTTTCTCAATATAATCTCTTCTCAACAAGCTTTGTTACTACACTGAGTCATGGAGTAATGTGTACTGTATTTTGTGTTATGGTCTGGCCGTCTGTGTTTTGTAATAGATACATAGTCAGAATTATATCAGATAAATATCAGTCGTGGTGATGTTCTATGGGAATTCGTAATACTGTCCCTTTAAATAAAAGTCCACTCCTTCTTATCGACTGATGTGTGACGTAGCTGTGTATACTACTTGCAAAGACAGTACAGCATGAAGATATGCCGAAACTGCTTCTTCCATAGAAATCACCCATCACGCTTGTATGCGATTTAGCTAGCGTAGCGCATGCGCAGAATACGTCATCGGGTCTAACGGACGTGTGGCGCAGGACTGCAGGCCGTCAAATGAAAGGCACTCCTTCGATATTAAATTGTTTTTCACAAAAATGAAAACGTAAGGAATAATAATATGGACGCGTTTGAGTGGTACGGCGAAAGCAACCGGCTGTAAACGAAAGTCGAGGAGTGAGGTGGGGAGAAGCCGCGTCAGCGTCACCCAAAAGTCACACACTAATGTGATTTTCCAACAACAAGGCTCAGATCAACATGGCAGTGTTTCCATTGTTTATAGAAGTTTTTCTTTATAATGTCGAAATAAACATGGCCCCAACCCCCGTATCATACACTCACAAAATGAAATCATATGTGTGTTCATTGTACAATCAATTACTGAGAGAGAGCCTCAATATATAACATAATTTGTGTATAGGCTATCCACTGTATAGCCTACATTATGTCAGTTCCTGTTTCAGTCATGTCTGGTCACATTCGCGTGGAGTGGGTCAAACAAAAATACACTAATGATTGATTGACAATAGAGCCTCACACAATTTGTTTTTAAATATATATTTTTTTATTTAAACTAGGCAAGTCAGTTAAGAACATATTCTTATTTACAATGACAGTCTACACCAGCCAAACCCAGACGACGCTGGGCCAATTGTGCGCCACCCTATGGGTCTCCCAATCACGGCCGGTTGTGATACAGCCTGGAGTCGAACCAGGATTTCTGTAGTGACGCGTTTAGCACCAAAATGCAAATCGGACCGCTGCGCCACTCGGGAGCCCGATGCAGGCGATGGCTGCAGGATGAAGTTGGTGAAGGGCAACTGCAGAAAACTTGCAGTCAAAACTTCATGACCTTTGATCACATGATTTCTGTAAAGTTCATGCAGTCGACATGTAGGCGCAAATCGGAAGATTTTTTTATAATGCAACACACTTTGAAAGGTATGTGAACAACGATGGTCACCGATTTGACAAAAGTGTTCCGCTCGAACGCACATATTGACTTGTCCCTCCCCCGGTCTGGTCTCGAATCTGCTTCTCGACTTGTTTCCGGAATTAACGTGATGTTGCGCCTCTTGGTTTGAAAACTGCGCTACTGAGTTTGAGAAACGCACACACCCACAACATTGTTTTATTAGGCCTACACCATTATGCAATTATGAAAGTACTGTGAACTAATTAAGATGTCATTTCGCCAAAACCTTGGCAGGTTGAATTGGGTGGGTGTCTTTTAAATTGTTGTGAAATTGTGATGCATGCTGTATTTCGCAATATTCCGTGGATTGGATGGTCACCGGAATAACTGGAATTTGAACAATGAATCACGCGATAAAAAAAGTGACCTTTCTCCACGAGCAGAAGGACTAAAAAATGCTTTCAGTTTTTCACATTTCTATATTGTCGAAAGGATTCAACTTGGGACAGGTGCCTTCTCCAGCCCACCCCTGTGTTACTGCCTATAGGGCGAGGAGACGGTTGTGACAATCGCTTTCACGATATGTGAGGCAAAGGTCCGAAGGAGGAACCGGTCAAACTGTTGCTGAAGACAAACTCGTGTTACTATGGAGACTCGGAGGAACGGATTAAAAAGAGAAAGTTACGTTCTCTCTGTGGACGTGGGGACAACATCGATTAGATGTCACGTTTACGACAAGGAAGCCCAGATTCGAGGATCATGCATCACCAAGGTATTTGATAGGCTAGATTCAATAGAGCTATGAGAAATTGAAATTAAGTTTCTTTCGAATTAGGCATGCTAAATAATATGAATTATAATGATTTAATGAATATGGACTCTGGTAATGTTTGTTTCTGGCACGCATAATCTCCACATTGTCAATTTGACTGGTATGATATGTTTATAGGTGAATCTGTTGTATCCTGAACCGGGCTTGGTCGAGTTGGACCCGGAAGAGCTGTGGAGAGGATTCGTTAAGGTGGTGAATGGTGCTGTTCAAGGTTTGTACCATTTCCCACCTCTCCATATGGATAGGCCCACCATGGCATATTTAGCCCTCTTCTGATATAGTTCCAGTCCTCTAGGGTTTGCGCAGGTTTTCATCCTTGCCTTATAGGTGAATCAGAGACTGAGGTGTTGGAGATCTCTCTAGTCAATCATTGTCATTAACTAATAAGTGAATACTAGGCCGGGCCAAGTCGAGCTGTACTGGGCTGGCCAGGTTAAGCATCCACCATAGTTGCTGGAAGCGTGTCAGAAAGGCCAGTATGGTTTGGGTAGGCCCCAGAGTGTGAGTTAGGTATAAGAGTGAGGAAGAAACGTGGATCTATATTGTACAATTTTGTGATAAATGATTTACCCTTTTATGAACACTTGATCTTCAATACTGACCATTTCACACACTATGTCTGTCTCTCATACATACTGCCTGATGGGCTGTGCATGAAGTGGACTGGAATAGGTGCTGTCACTTACTGTTTATATTTAGGTTTCAGAACTACATTTCTGTGTGTTCCTGAAGTCAAGCACTCCTGATGGGGACGATATTCCTAATCTTATGTATAGCCCGGCCTGGTCCTAATATAACTCTTGGTTCTATAACCTTTTGGTGTTGACAAGGAACCAGATTGGTAGATCTATAGACAGGGTCACTGGTTTGGATGTAACAGGAACCAGATTGGTAGATCTATAGACAGGGTCACTGGTTTGGATGTGACAGGAACCAGATTGGTAGATCTATAGACAGGGTCACTGGTTTGGCTATAACAGGAACCAGATTGGTAGATCTATAGACAGGATCACTGGTTTGGATGTAACATGAATCAGTTCATCATGTCCAACAGAAACCAATCTTGTGGTGTTCTAGAGATCCAAGATGCTGTACCCTTGTTGTACCCTTGAGCTAGGCCCCTTAAAACTGCTCCAGGGGCACCGCACTGTGGCTGACCCTGGCTTCCAAACCCTTGGGGTGTTATGTTTCTGTGGAGGTTGGGCTAAGGCAGGGTAGCACATTCTGGTCCTGAAGTAAAGCTGCAGGGTCTGTGGGGATTGGGCTAAGGCAGGGTTGCGTCAAAGATTTTTTATAACTAACCCAAGATAGATCACCGGCTGTTTCCAATGGAAGCAAATTAATGATAGTGAGCAGAACAAGCAAGGAGGTGGGCAGAGCCAAGTCTGAGCTAGTGAGATTCTATTGGCGTGTTCTAGCATTTATTTGCATATTTACGTTCAGGAACGCAGACTCTGAAGTGCTTGTGTGCAACAACTCAATTCTCCCATGCACTCCTTCTAAACAAAACTATTTTTTTTGACACTTTGGCAAAAGGGTGAAGTCTACAAAACGCAGTCCACTCTGTTTGTTACAGATTGTAGATTTGGAAACAGAAAACTGTATGGAGATCGAATGTTTCATTGATGAGAAAATTAGCAGAATGTCGACCCAAATTCCATCTCGCTTCATCTTCATCCAGATTGCATTGGCCAGTTCGCTTCCTCTCATCAGCATCTCTTGGTAGGGAATAGAAACGCCAACCGGATGCTTCACATTTATACAGCCGGTGAAATATCTGGCTCATTGTTCTATCTGTGGTAGCGCATTCTGGTCCTGGGGTACAGCTGCAGGGTCTGCTGGCTTCTGCTCAGGTTGCTGGGCCAGGGGTGGTCCATGGGTAGCCCAGGGGTGGAGTTTGGTCTGGGAATCTCTCTCTCTCTCTCTCCCTTCTTCTGCCATATTTTTTAAGAAAAGGAAAGCCACACTTTAGGAGGTCTGATGCTAATGTAGTTTTGATGGCAAGCTGTTTTTAGTAGGGCATCACTTCTGCCACAAACACACAAATGTTCACTTGCTGATAGCGTTGATGAATGATGGGTATGTTCTCTGTCTCTCCCTGGGTTTAGACTCAGGTTTACAGATGTGTCAGATGGAGACCCTGGGCATCTCCACTCAGAGAGGCACCTTCACCACGTGGGACAGGTACATTTTACATAGGCTAAAACCACAGTGTACAGTCTAGGGAGTACAAACTACCCTGGATGTTAATACACACAGCAGGGGTGGGCAGTGTCACCCTGTGAGGGCCGGTGTGGTCACAGGCTTTTGTTTCAGCGGAGTAATAACACGATTAGACTATGGTTAGTTGATTTAGTAGAATCAAGCGTGTTACTGCTTAGCTAGAACAAAAGCCTGCACTCATACAGGCCCTTGTTGATCCCCAGGACAGACCAACAGTACAGTATGTTTGTATCTGTGATGATATCCCACCTCACATCTCTCTCTCTCCACACACACACACACACACAGGAAAACAGGAGTTCCCTTTCACAACTTCATCAGCTGGCAGGACTTGAGGGCAGTGGAGCTGGTGAGGTCCTGGAACAACTCCTGCACCATGAAGGTTAGTCTGAGGTCACAGAGAGGTCATAGTTCAGCAGACCTTGTGATAATACAGAATAGGGGCCTCCATCTTTGGGCTCCGATTATTATTTGTAATGATGATGATAACTTGCCTTGCATTTTGCTATCCCAAACAGAATGCTATTACTAGCAAAGCAAATCACATCAAAACATTGATTTGGATTGTACTTTTGTATATGCAATTTGGCTTTTAGCTTATTGTTAATACAAAATATAAAACTAAACTCAACAAAATAGTAATGATAACTGTGGCTGTGTTGTGTCCGTGACAATGGCAGGCGATCCACGGCGTTATGATGGTGCTGCACTTCCTGTCCAAAAATAAGCGCTTTCAGGCGGCCAGCCTCATAGTCTTCTCCACCCAACACGTCACCTTCCGCCTGGCCTGGGCCCTTCAACACTGGAAACAGGTGTGTGTGTGTGTGTGTGTGTGGCAGAGAGGGAGTTCAAGTGTTTGGAGGGGTGTGGCGGGGGAGGGTGTGTGTATGTTGGAGTTAGGTGTGATGTGTGAGAGCTTGGCACCTGTTCAAATGGGTGTTAGTGTGTGTGAGACAGAGAAGGAGAATGTTGGGGAGAGAGAGAGAGGGAGGTTTGTGTGCACGTTCTGTGGTCAGAAAGGACGTTCTGTGGTCAGAAAGGACGTTCTGTGGTCAGAAAGGACGTTCTGTGGTCAGAAAGGCCTCTGCTGTTTCTATCAACGGTATGTCTGAATCACACAATAATGAGCCTCTATGAATGGCCTTTGGTATTATAACTTGACTCCTCAGCCTACTGTGTGACATGACTTCTACCCCAGTTCTCCCTGACTCAGGACACATGTCATATGAGGACTGGCCTTCATGGACTCTGATTGGACGTACTGCTATAATAATATCACTGGCACACCGGCCAATAGTAGACAGAGATAAACTTTTCCTAGAATCGCCCTACATTGAATTGTTGTTGACCTACAATCTAACTATATAGGCTACTGATGGCAGATGTGGTGAAAGCCTACCTGGCAACACTTCAAACACTAATGACCCAAAGGCACGCTGGGCTTTTTCAATAAGATCATAATACAGAAATATTATAGTCTTTACTGAACAAAGTCACTGGTCTCCAGTTCTTTTAGTAGCCTTGCATGTGATCTTTTAGGAAGTGATTGGGAGCAAGAGAACACAAGGGGGACACAGCCGGTGATATTTCCTCTCCTCTATGTCCTCACCCCTCACAGTTAGGTCAAGCAGTAGCAGAGGGAAACTGCTGCTTTGGGACAATAGACACCTGGTTGCTTTATAAGCTCACAAAAGGTAGGTTGTATGATTTCCCCATTCCCGTGTGTGTTCGCGTACAGTACGTGACTGCCCAAGCCTGTACGTGCGAGTAGTATTCATGTATATCTCTCAGCTAATTGATTGTGTGTGTATCTTTAAGCTTTGTTTATGATAAGGATGGCACACACGCCAGAGAAATTCAAGTATATTCTTTATTTGAATTTTTAAAAAAATCTAATGTTCAACCAACAGAAACAGAAGTCCAACTCTCCAGCTATACACCTTTTTCTATAACTGTTCAAATCCGTATCTTCAAGCTTCCCAAAATACTGATGTGTTAAAGGGAAAATCCACCAAACCACTCATTCCTATAATTTACGGTGTTAAATAACACTAGTATGCGAGAACAATATTTTTTGTGAACAAATGTTTCATTTTGTCATTATAATAAGGTTGGTAGCAACAAAACCCACAATCCAATGCTCTCTATGCGCTGGCTGGCTAGCTAAGTAGCTTGTTGGCAAATATAACTACACACAATAATGCCAAAGTCAACATCAGCACGTGAAGAAGCTAATTGGCTGTAAAATAACCTAAATAAAATGTACTATCAATTTAGGAGTGTAAAATCTCACCATGTTCAACCTGCAGATCCATGTGCCTCACAGTGGAGTCTGACATGTACAATGCAGCCTGGACTGAAGAGGCAGACAAATAGGATAAATGTGGTGGACCCTCTGTTAAAATTACACATTTCTCGAGTAGTGGACCCTCTGTTTAATTACACATTTCTCGAGGTAGGAATATTGCAAAAATATGATCAATGACTCGTTCGAGAGACAACATCCTCCCGCATTATGCCATTGGCCAGTATTGAAATCTGACATGTATGATAGATGTTTTTGCGATTTTAAAAGTCGTATTCCTATGAACTTCCAGTGTAGTGAGAGAGACTTTACCACGGTGCTACGTCATACCGGTCGGATTTCTGCCTGCTTGAACACCAATAACTCAAATAAAAATGAAAGGTCACGCAGAGATGCACCAAGACAATATAACATTGAAAATAGGTGAGATGTTCCTTTTTAAGCGTGTGTGTGTTTCCATGTTAATTATGAATTGTCACAAGGTTTTGGATCTACACACACACACACACACACACACACACACACACACACACACACACACACACACACACGCAGGTCTTCTTTTTCTCAGTCCTACTGCAGTACTGTGTCCTCTGAAATCACAATAAGCAGGCAATATGAGTTAATGATTAATGTTCTTGGACAAGTTGCAGCTGAAAATGAGCTGTTTTAGTTAGAATCTGGTTCAGTGTCTGTTATACATGGTCCCTGTTTTAAATAAACAAATAAAATCTGTCTCTCTTCTCTAACCGAGTCCAGGATTGGTCCATGCCACAGACTACTCTAATGCCAGTGCCACTGGGATGTTTGATTCGTACCAGGTGGGTTTTTCCTTGTTCACATGTGTAATAACTTTGTATCAGGGTTGGGGTCAATTGCATTTAAATTCAGTTAATCCAGGAAGTAAACTGAAATTGCAATTCCCCCCAAAAATTCATAGAGAAGAATTGTGTCTTTGTGCGTGCGTTGCCTACAGTTGTGCTGGAGTGAATTCCTCTGCTGTCTCGTCTCGCTGCCTCTCTCCATCCTCCCCAAAGTACTGAACACTGGGTGAGTCACATGATACTGGTCACATGACTCACATGTCTCCCCTTTTAAATGAATAAGGTTGGTTCTCTGTCAAGATTGCAGTCAGTGGATTGCAGTCATAATAATGGCTGCAGTAATAGTCAGTGGAATGGTATCAAACACATCAAATATGTGGTTTCCATGTGTTTGATACTATTCCACTGACTATGCTTGGTTCAGTGAAGTAAGATACAACAGGACAGAACTCAGCAGCCTCTGTATCCTGCTGTAACGTAGCTATGCTTGGTTCAGTGAAGTAAGATACAACAGGACAGAACTCAGCAGCCTCTGTATCCTGCTGTAACGTAGCGATGCTTGGTTCAGTGAAGTAAGATACAACAGGACAGAACTCAGCAGCCTCTGTATCCTGCTGTAACGTAGCTATGCTTGGTTCAGTGAAGTAAGATACAACAGGACAGAACTCAGCAGCCTCTGTATCCTGCTGTAACGTAGCGATGCTTGGTTCAGTGAAGTAAGATACAACAGGACAGAACTCAGCAGCCTCTGTATCCTGCTGTAACGTAGCTATGCTTGGTTCAGTGAAGTAAGATACAACAGGACAGAACTCAGCAGCCTCTGTATCCTGCTGTAACGTAGCTATGCTTGGTTCAGTGAAGTAAGATACAACAGGACAGAACTCAGCAGCCTCCACTACTATCACGCATGGTCTATTTGTTCTCTTCTCCTTGATATCTTTTTAATTGATTTAACTAGGCCAGTCAGTTTAAGTAGGCGATATCTAGATACAGCGATAAAGCCATATTAGATGTTGATTTATTATTGTCATATATATAATACCTATTCATTCATACATGATCTCCTCTTCCCCCTTCTGCTTCACCAGTCACCGCTTTGGCTTGACAGATCCCTCCATCTTTGGGGTATCGATCCCTATTATGTCTGTTGTGAGTATCTCTCATCTTTGCATCACTATCTCCACATCCTGGAATGAGTCTGTTATCTTTTTGGCTTTATGGTATCTTTGTTTTGTCTGCGTCACCAGCCATGCTAGGTCAGTGTGTCTTCAGGTTATTCTGCTGTCTTTGTGGGAGTATGACCTTTCAAAATATCCACTTACCTCATTAATTCTTAGCATCAGTTGTTTATTACATGTTTCTAGAAACACACAGGGGATATATACACACAGGTAATATATATACACACAGGTAATATATATACACACAGGTAATATATATACACACAGGTAATTTATACACTGCTCAAAAAAATAAAGGGAACACTAAAATAACACATCCTAGATCTGAATGAATGAAATAATCTTATTAAATACTTTTTTCTTTACATAGTTGAATGTGCTGACAACAAAATCACACACAAATAATCAATGGAAATCCAATTTATCAACCCATGGAGGTCTGGATTTGGAGTCACACTCAAAATTAAAGTGGAAAACCACACTACAGGCTGATCCAACTTTGATGTAATGTCCTTAAAACAAGTCAAAATGAGGCTCAGTAGTGTGTGTGGCCTCCACGTGCCTGTATGACCTCCCTACAATGCCTGGGCATGCTCCTGATGAGGTGGCGGATGGTCTCCTGAGGGATCTCCTCCCAGACCTGTACTAAAGCATCCGCCAACTCCTGGACAGTCTGTGGTGCAACGTGGCATTGGTGGATGGAGCGAGACATGTTGTCCCAGATGTGCTCAATTGGATTCAGGTCTGGGGAATGGGCGAGCCAGTCCATAGCATCAATGCCTTCCTCTTGCAGGAACTGCTGACACACTCCAGCCACATGAGGTCTAGCATTGTCTTGCAATAGGAGGAACCCAGGGCCAACCACACCAGTATATGGTCTCACAAGGGGTCTGAGGATCTCATCTCGGTACCTAATGGCAGTCAGGCTACCTCTGGCGAGCACATGGAGGGTTGTGTGGCCCCCCAAAGAAATGCCACCCCACACCATGACTGACCCACCGCCAAACCGGTCATGCTGGAGGATGTTGCAGGCAGCAGAACGTTCTCCACGGCGTCTCCAGACTCTGTCACGTCTGTCACGTGTGCTCAGTGTGAACCTGCTTTCATCTGTGAAGAGCACAGGGCGCCAGTGGCGAATTTGCCAATCTTGGTGTTCTCTGGCAAATGCCAAACGTCCTGCATGGTGTTGGGCTGTAAGCACAACCCCCACCTGTGGACGTCGGGCCCTCATACCACCCTCATGGAGTCTGTTTCTGACCGTTTGAGCAGACACATTTGTGGCCTGCTGCAGGTCATTTTGCAGGGCTCTGGCAGTGCTCCTCCTGCTCCTCCTTGCACAAAGGCGGAGGTAGCGGTCCTGCTGATGGGTTGTTGCCCTCCTACGGCCTCCTCCACGTCTCCTGATGTACTGGCCTGTCTCTTGGTAGCGCCTCCATGCTCTGGACACTACGCTGACAGACACAGCAAACCTTCTTGCCACAGCTCGCATTGATGTGCCATCCTGGATGAGCTGCACTACCTGAGCCACTTGTGTGGGTTGTAGACTCCGTCTCATGCTACCACTAGAGTGAAAGCACCGCCAGCATTCAAAAGTGACCAAAACATCAGCCAGGAAGCATAGGAACTGAGAAGTGGTCTGTGGTCACCACCTGCAGAACCACTCCTTTATTGGGGGTGTCTTGATAATTGCCTATAATTTCCACCTGTTGTCTATTCCATTTGCACAACAGCATGTGAAATTTATTGTCAATCAGTGTTGCTTCCTAAGTGGACAGTTTGATTTCACGGAAGTGTGATTGACTTGGAGTTACATTGTGTTGTTTAAGTGTTCCCTTTATTTTTTTGTGCAGTATGTATGCATGTATGTATGTATGTATGTATGTATGTATGTATGTATACACACACAGGTAATATAGTGCATTTAGAAAGTATTCAGACCCCTTCACTTTTTCCACATTTTGTTACGTTACCGCCTTCTTCTAAAATGTATTCAATTACATTTTTTCCTCATCAATCTCCACACAATACCTCATAATGACATCACAATACCTCATAATGACAAAGCGGAAACAGGTTTTTAGAATTTTTTTGCAAATATATTTAAAGCTAAAAACAGAAATCCCTTATTTACATAAGTATTCTGACCCTTTGCTATGAGACTTTAAATTGAGCTCAGGTGCATCCTGTTTCCTTTGATCATTCTTGAGATGTTTTCTACAACTTGATTGGAGTCCACCTGTGGTAAATTCAATTGATTGGACATGATTTGGAAAGGCACACACTTGTCTATGTAAGGTCCCACAGTTGACAGTGCATGTCAGAGCAAAAACCAAGCCATGATGTCAAAGGAATTGTCCGTAGAGCTCAGAGACAGGATTGTGTCGAGGCACAGATCTGGGGAAGGGTACCAAAAATGTCTGCAGCATTGAAGGTCCACAAGAACACAGTGGCCTCCATCATTCTTAATTGGAAGAAGGTTAGAACCACCAAGACTCTTCCTAGAGTTGGCCGCCCGGCCAAACTGAGCAATCGGGGGAGAAGGGCCTTGACAGGGAGGTGATCAAGAACCTGATGGTCACTCTGACAGAACCTTCCAGAAGGACAACCATCTCTGCAGCACTCCACCAATCAGGCCTTTATGGTAGAGTGGCCAGACAGAAGCCACTTCTCTGTAAAAGACACATGACAGCCCGCCTGGAGTTTGCCAAAAGGCACCTAAAGGACTCTCCGACTATGAGAAACAAGATTCTCTGGTCTGATGAAACCAAGATTGAACTATTTGGCCTGAATACAAAGCATCACGTCTGGAGGAAACCTGGCACCATCCCTACGGTGAAGTATGGGGGGGGCAGCATCATGCTGTGGGATGTTTTTCAGCGGCAGGGACTGGGAGACTAGTCAGGATTGAGGGAAAGATGACTGGAGCAAAGTACAGAGAGATCCTTGATGAAAACCTGCTCCAGAGCGCTCAGGACTATAGACTGGGGCGACGGTTCACCTACCAACAGGACAACGACCTTAAGCACAGGGCCAAAACAACACAGGAGTGGCTTCGGGACAAGTCTCTGAATGTCCTTGAGTGACCCAGCCAGAGCCAGGACTTGAACCCGATCGAACATCTCTGGAGAGACCTGAATGTAGCAGTGTAGCAACGCTCCACATCCAACCTGACAACGCATGAAAGGATCTTCAGCGAAAAGAATTAGAGAAACTCCACCAAATACAGGTGTACCAAGCTTGTAGCGTCATACCCAAGAAGACTCGAGGCTGTAATCGCTGCCAAAGGTGCTTCAACAAAGTATTGAGTAAAGGGTCTGAATACTTATGTAAATGTGATATTTCAGTCTTATTTTGTGATAAATTAGCAAAGATTTCACACAGGTTTTATATATATATATATATTAGGGCTCCTGGGTGGTGCAGCAGTCTAAGGCATATCAGTGCTAGAGGCATCACTACAGACACCCTGGTTTGAATCCAGGCTGTATCACAACCAGCCGTGATTGGGAATCTCAGAGGGCGGCGCACAATTGACCCAGCGTTGTCCAGGTTTGGCCGGTGTAGGCCGTCATTGTAAATAACAATTTGTTCTTAACTGACATGCCTGGTTAAATAAATTTAAAAAAACGTTGTTTGACACGGTAAAGAAGCAGTTGTTCAAAGCTCTTTGCCCTCTTCATCTGAAAATGACTCCACCAATGTCCCCCACCAACAACAAAAAAAGCAAGACATGTAACTACATCTATATATTGGTAGCCTAGTGGTTACAGCGTTGGGCCAGTAAACAAAATGTTGCTAGATCGAATCCCCGAGCTGACAAGGTAAAAATCTGTCATTCTGCCCCTGAACAAGGCAGTTAACCCACTGTTCCTAGGCCGTCATTGTAAATATGAATTTGTTCTTAACTGACTTGCTTAGTTAAATAAAAAATACATGTGATAACGACTGATACTGAGCATGAATGTAGATCGAAGGGAATATTTTGAAAGCAGTTGTGTGTTTGTTTCAATGTAACTGGCCATTTGGACCTTGGTTTATGGACTCAAGGTAAACGTTTCACTGTTAAATACACACTGCAAATATCTTCTCTGTTTTAGTTGACCAAAGTAGGTTTTTCAATGAACACTTACATTTTCTGCGTAGATCACTGTTCGACAGTTCACTGTTCGACAGATCACCCAAAAATCTCAGTTAGTAGTTTATTGGATGATGTAAATCCCGTCATTTATTTGGGGTAAAGGCCTACACATTGATTGAGTTATAACATGTCTAGATAAAGACCAACAGTACCAGTCAAAAGTTTGTACACACCTACTCATTCCAGGGTTTTTCTTTATTTTTTTCTTTTAATTTTTTTACTATTTTCAACATTGCAGAATAATAGTGAAGACATCAAAACTATGAAATAACACATGGAATCATGTAGTAACCAGAAAAAGGGTTTATATTTTATGTTTGAGATTCTTCAAATTAGCCACGCTTTGCCTTGATGACAGCTTTGCAAACTCTTGGCATTCTCTCAACCAGCTTCATGAGGTAGTCACCTGGAATGCATTTAAATTAACAGGTGTGCCTTGTTAATTTGTGGAATTTATTTCCTTCTTAATGCGTTTGAGCAAATTAGTTGTGTTGTGACAAGGTAGGGGTGGTATACAGAAGATAGCCCTATTTGGTAAAAGACCAAGTCCATATTATGGCAAGAACAGCTCAAATAAGCAAAGAGAAATGACAGTCCATCTTTACTTTAAGACATGAAGGGCAGTCAATTTTGAAAATTTTCAAGAACTTTTGAAAGTTTCTTCAAGTGCAGTCGCAAAACCAAGCGCTATGAAACTGGCTCTCATGAGGATCGCCACGGGAAAGGAAGACCCAGAGTTACCTCTGCTGCAGAGGATACTGCTGGATTTAGTTCAAATGTAACATGTTTCAAGTTAAACTAGTTTGTTTGTATCCTGTTTAGTGAATGATTACTGTGAGTATTAATGGAGTTTAGGCCATGAAACTGTGTGGATGCTAATTTAGAAAGGTTGACCTAATCAGATAAGAGGACATTGCCTAGGATCAGAGAGCAGGGTCAGGCCCAGAGGATGGATAGCTAAACAAAGAGAGGACCATGGACATTCCACAGGGGAAAGAAGGGAAACTCATTGGGGTCATAAAATGTATACAGTACCAGTACGGGGGGAAAAAAAATGTATGAAATGTATGCATTCACTACTGTAAGTCGCTCTGGATAAGAGCGTCTGCTAAATGACTAAAATGTAAATGTAATACAGTGAGGTAAAGTATTTGATCCCCTGCTGATTTTGTATGTTTGCCCACTGACAAAGAAATGATCAGTCTATAATTTTAATGGTAGGTTTATTTGAACAGTGAGAGACAGAATAACAACAAAAAAATCCTGAAAAACGCATGTGAAAAATGTTATAAATTGATTTGCATTCTAATGACGGAAATAAGTATTTGACCCCTCTGCAAACCATGACTTAGTACTTGGTGGCAAAACCCTTGTTGGCAATCAGAGGTCAGATGTTTCTTGTAGTTGGCCACCAGGTTTACACACATCTCAGGAGGGATTTTGTCCCACTCCTCTTTGCAGATCTTCTCCAAGTCATTAAGGTTTCGAGGCTGACGTTTGGCAACTCGAACCTTCAGCTCCCTCCACAGATTTTCTATGGGATTAAGGTCTGGAGACTGGCTAGGCCACTCCAGGACCTTAATGTGCTTCTTCTTGAGCCACTCCTTTGTCGCCTTGGCCATGTGTTTTGGGTCATTGTCATGCTGGAATACCCATCCACGACCCATTTTCAATGCCCTGGCTGAGGGAAGGAGGTTCTCACCCAAGATTTGACTGTACATGGCCCCGTCCATCGTCCCTTTGATGCGGTGAAGTTGTCCTGTCCCCTTAGCAGAAAAACACCCCCAAAGCATAATGTTTCCACCTCCATGTTTGACGGTGGGGATGTTGTTCTTGGGGTCATAGGCAGCATTCCTCCTCCTCCAAACATGGCGAGTTGAGTTGATGCCAAAGAGCTCCATTTTGGTCTCATCTGACCACAACACTTTTTTCACGGCTGGTTGTGATACAGCCCGGGATCAAAACAGGGTCTGTAGTGACGCCTCTAGCACTGAGATGCAGTGCCTTAGACCGCTGCGCCACTCAGGAGCGAATCAAGGCAAATGGTGGTTACTTTGAAGAATCTGAAATATAAAATATATTTTGATTTGTTTAACAATTTTTTTGGTTACTACATGATTCCATATGTGTTATTTCATAGTTTTTTGATGTCTTCACTATTATTCTACAATGTAGAAAATAGTAAAAATAAAGAAAAACCCTTGAATGATTAGGTGGGTCCAAACTTTTTTGACTGGTACTGTACATATTGATTTGAGTTATAACATGTGTAGATAAAGACCTACATATTGATTGGTTGGAGTAGGATGTATCCCCCTAATGGTTAAGGTTAGGATTTGGGGTCATAAATCTGTTACCTCTCACCCTGTAGATGGCAGACCAGCAGGCGGCCATGTTTGGTGAGTGCTGCTTCGACATCGGGGATGTGAAGATCACCATGGGAACGGGCACCTTCATGAACATCAACACTGGGAGCAAGCCACACACGTCTGTGACCGGTACGTAGCTAACTATAGGCTTCATCACAGATCACAGAACTACGAGACAGATATTTCACCGGATGTAGAAATGTGGCTGACGTTCTGCACATTTTTTAATCAATGAAACATTTGATCTCAATACAGTTTTCTGTTTCCAAAACTAGAATCTGTTACAAACAGAGTGGACTAAGTTTTGTAGACTTTACCCTTTGCCAAAGTGCAAGGGCGAATTGAGTTAGTGTACACGCGCGCTTCACAGAGTAGGCGTTCCCTAATGGAAATACATGCTGGAACGTGCCAATAGGCTCTCGCTAGCTCATGCTTGGCTCTGCCCACTCCCTTGCTTGTTCTGCCCACTAGGATTGATTTGCTGCCATTGGAAATGACAGGCTGTGGTCTATCTTGGCTTAGTTATTCAAATCTTTGGCTTCATCATGACTCAGATATGGACATAGTCCCACATAGCTAGCTAGAGGCTACATCCTGCCCCAGAGATGAACATGGTCTCACGTATCATCACCCTCAGTATGAGAAGTATGCTCAATGGGGAAATCTCCACTGAAATAGCTTTTTAGCCGAGCGTTATACTTCATCTATGACTAGGAAATTGGCCCTCAAAGTCAATATGCAATCAGGCCTACACACTCACTCATTCATGGACACAAGGGCTAAGTCGGGTCTGGTAAAAATCCTCCTTATGAGCTACTGGCTTTTGTTCCATCCCTGCTCTAACACACCAGATTCTAAACTGTAAGCAGGGTTATTCACAGATATAAACTCAGTCCAGAGCCCTATGAAAGGGTTAAAGTTCTCCATCACATTGGATTCTGGAGAGATCAGTGTAGATCTGCAATACAAAATAATCTGAGGGGGGCATCCAACCTCACAGAGCTTGAGAGGATCTGCAGGGAATAATGGGAGAAACTCCCCAAGTAAAGGTGTGCCAAGCTTGTAGCGTCATACCCAAGAAGAGTCGATGCTGTAATCACTGCCAAAGGTGCTTCAACAAAGTACTGAGTAAAAGGTCTGAATACTTATATAAACCTGTTTTTGCTTTGTCATTATGGGGTATTGTGTGTAGATTGATGAGAATAAAGCAAAAATAATGTAATCATTTTTAGAAGTAGACGGTAACATAAGAAAATGTGGGAAAAGTCAAGGGAATACTTTCCGAAGGCACTGTAAGTGTATTTTGTGGCTTTTGCGGAATGCGTTCAAATTATCTAAAGTCGCGCTGTTGCACCTGCCTGTAAATACCCACAATCCAGTTCAAAGTGAATAATGGCAGACCCTTGTGGTAAATGGCTTTTTTGCATATAGGCCTACTGTACCTCTGATTGACTATGGCACATTGGTCTGTGTTGACTCCGGTCCCGGATGAGACGGATGTTTTGATTCGGTTTTATTTACACTAGTGTCTATTAATTGTCCAAACGCACGGCCACTTTCTCACTCTATATTGCTATAGAATTTTCACAAATGTCTTAGTTTAAGTAATTCCTAAACATTCTAAGAATTTCTGAAAATGTGAAAATGACCATATCTAAGTTCTTGCTTGTCAGAAAATGTACAAAAGTAGTGTAATATTCTTCCTGGTGGTGTATATAAACAGATTTTAATAAGATTTTATGTTGCTAAAATTCAGTCAGTTCCAATTTAAAGGGGCAATAACTTAAGTGATAATGCCCTCGAAGCCGGTGTTTGGAGGATATATTGGCACGGGTGTTGTTAGGCCCGAGACAAAATCGAGGGCCGGCAAACCGTACCACTATATTCTCCAAACACAGGCTTTGAGGGCATTATCACTTTTATACAACGGGTTAGCAAGATGTTAAAATAATGATTTTACATATTTTCATTCAAAACTATTTTGATGAATTTATTCATACTATTTCATTCTTCCACAAGATATAGTCCTGACACAAATCTAGGGTTGCTACCCAGGCCGGCTGGTCGATCGTTCTATCGGTTCGGTTGCCAGCCGGCCTGGACGCGACCCAGTTGTTCAGTCTTTTTGTTCTGTATCTATGGACGCGACCCAGTCGTTAGTATGGCAATGGAACATTTAGAACGGTCTGGCAACGTTCTTATCTCTTGCTTGCTAGCTAGCTACGGCTAACTTAGTCACGTCAAAAAGCCAGAATAGCAGCGAAGTAGCCGCATTTGCATTTTTTTAAAGCTGTGTTCTAGTGATGATTTTGCCTAGCATAGAAAATGTGCTCACTTGTCAGGACATTGTTGTTCAGAGGAGCTAGCCAATAACACAGCTAACACGATCACTTCAAACTGAAGCTGGAAAGGCTGCGAACTAGCTGCAATTCATTTGACCTTTTTTCAATTGACATTTCTTTTGTGTATATATCCATAAAAATAATGCCAGCTTATTCATGATTTCGACTGGCTTCCTGCCAGTCTGTCTTGTCCCGACTCCCGACCCCGACACTTTCATTACTATGGGACAGCTGGAGATCAAATTTAAATATTGAAACAATGTTTAAAATGTTGAAGAGACAGACAGAAAGGTTTATACTAATCTCTGCTGTTGAAACTAAATGTTAGTTTAAAAGAAATGTGATTTAATGTCTAGATGCTTTTTATAGTGCAGATCAAGTTCATAAATTGCCTGGCTGGGCTGATGACAGTGGATTGTGCAGTCAGATGGAATAAAGTAAATAGGCATTTTAACATCATAGATTTAGCCGGTGGTAACTTGTGGAATAGACACTGGCTGGAATGCGCTTTTAACCAATCAGCATTCAGGATTAGACCCACCCATTGTATAATTTATAATATAAACTTTTCTTGTGTGAATTTTTCAAGTGAATAATAATTTATCATTACTTATATATTTATAATAAAATAAGAATTATTATTATTAATAATAATAACAATTAGGATGTTGTGTCCAGTGGGGTAAATGCAAATGGACAAAAGCCCCATGCTTCAGTCTATGTACATTTTATAGCCACTATTCTTCATCCTTGGGCAACAGGTGATAATGCGTATTGCTAAAAGCACATCTGATAATATAGACCATGCATAGGCTATATCCAATATGTTAATAATTTTTACCAATATGTTATTGGGACCATTTCTGAGCTCCTTGGGAGAATTATCCAGGGGAGGACCCTGGTCCCCCCTAAACAAGGGGACTGGAATTGGTCAAATACATGTTCAAAATGATCCTCTTTACCTAAAAGCATGATGGTCATGATTTTCTCACATTAAAGTGGAGGTTAATTTGGCCCCGGACAGTCGATCTGAGATCGACTAAAGTTTGATGTGGGATTTTTGTTGTTGTTGCTTTAACCCCTGAGCCTATTCTATGAATCAGGTTTGAGGAGTTAACGAGGTAACTTTGGTCAACTCATGAGTTCAACTCGGGATTACTGGTACCACGAAAGTGTCTCACCTTTTAGACAGGTACATTTCTATGGCAGCGAATCCTTCAGAACGAACCTCCTTCGGGGCAGGCTAAGTCAGGGCTAACTCCATTTATCCAGAATGAAGTGTCGTTTAAAGAGTTGAGGACCAATGAAATCTCACCAAGTTTATTAATTTGAGGAAGACGACTGATTAAATATTTTATGAATCCAATGTTTTTGTTAGGTGTTTTAACATGACTATTTAAAAAAAAAAACACCTATCACAGTACACATTTAGTAATGACAGAATGCATTTGAAACTTCATGCACCGTACTAAAACGTTTGTATGACCATACAATTAGCTTATTTTATCAATAGCAGTGGGATCAAAGGTGCTTGTGCATTCATAACCACACCAAAGACGGCATTTAACAATAACTTAAATAAAGACGGCCCTTCTAAAAGCCGTTTTCACACCACCGCCTGCTGAATTTTCAATATAACTTCTCTTTCATTAAGATTTTTGGCACAAATGAAAAATATAGCACTGACTCCTCCATGGATTGATGTTTCAGCATTGTCTCAATGAAGAGTTCGGGGTTCGACTAGACGCGTGTAACATGCACGCGCAGTTACCAAGCCTGCTAGAGCTGGCGACAGGCGGACGAGCATTATCCACCATCGTAGTACAGATGAAGCCTGAGAAGGAATGTGAAGCTAACTGAAGCTAGTTAGCTTTAGAAACCCAGAGAAGATCGAACTTGCTTTTGTAGTACATACCACTCAGATTCCCAGTCTTTTCATTTTGTTGTTCTTTTCACAAATATTTTTTGGAGGGTATATTCCCTCTAGCTCAGTAAACAGCAATATCAATGAATAAGACACTTTTACAAAAAAGTATGCAGTTCAGACATTGTCCCAGATTGTCATGGAAATCTGTTGTTTGTACAGGTCTCTACCCTGTTGTGGGGTGGAAGATCGGCCCAGAGGTGGTGTATCTAGCAGAGGGCAATGCAGCAGACACTGGCACAGCCATTAAGTGGGCACAGGAGCTGGGTGAGTCTGACCACTGGCATGATGCCTATTTGGCAACAATCCAGGAGCTCTGTAATTAGGATATTCTCACAAGTAAGGGGAAAGACACCAACCATGTGTAATTCATATATTGATATTGATTGATATTGATTCATATATTGATATTTGATAGAAAAAGGGCATGAAAACACAACGTGCATATAAGTTCATATTTATCCCATAGTTTAGTGATGTCAGAGGAAGTGACATCAGTTGTGTTGTTCCAGAGCTGTTCTCAGATGTACGGGAGACAGATGCCATGGCCAGCAGTGTGGCCAACTCAGACGGTGTGTGCTTCGTTCCCTCGTTTAGTGGCCTGCAGGTGAGTGTGTGTGTATGCGCACAGGAATGATTGATGTGTGTGTGTGTGTGTGTGTGTGTGTGTGTGTGTGTGTGTGTGTGTGTGTGTGTGTGTGTGTGTTCGCTTGCACAGATGCGCGCGCACACACACACACGTATACTGTGTATTGGTTTCACAGTGAGCGTGTTAATGACAGTTGGGTGTGCCATCAGACTATGAGTTTGTGGTTTTGTGGGCGTTTCTGGGTGACCTTGGTAGTAGTGTCATCATTAATGTGTCAACAGTGTTGTCACAATAGTGTTGTCATAACGTTGTCTTTTCCTTCTCTGCCTACCTTTGTGCAACCAGCTTTTGTAAGTTTGTCTCTTGTTTCATTTCATGTGAGTTTACGCTCCCAAAACTTGCTGGAATAATTTTGTGTATATGCCTTTGTTTATGTGTGTGAAATGGTGTTTATATATGCTCTTGGGTTTTGTTACTTATTTATATATATATATATATATATGTGTGTGTGTGTGTGTGTGTGTGTGTGTATGTAGGGCTCTATAAAATCAGTACAATGTTTTGCCTGATTCCGTTTAGTGTTTTCCCAAATTCCCTTTTCTCAGTCATGTATTTACAGGTTTCCGTTTTTTCTGGTTTTGCCTTTTAAAATCACACTTTTTTAATAGAACATCCAATTTTGTTGTTTTTCTATGTCCACAACAATGCTTAAACCATATCAGGAGACCACTTTTCAGGTCTATGTAAAAATACAATACATTTAGATTTTTCGGTGTAGTTACCCTTTAATGGAAGTGTGCAGCAGCCAGAAACCGTTGTTTGGCTAGCTGTGTTTCTGTAGCGCTCATGTGATTGCAGAGTTTGCAAAACAAATGGCCGCTGGATTGATGCAAATAATACTTATCTCGTTCTGCCAGGTAGGCATATAGACTACGTTGTAGTTCACATTTAACTGAGGAGGTTTTTAGGAAAGCCTTTCTATCTCTGCTAGCAGAAGGTTATCATTAGCATCATCGCTATCGGCTACACAAAGTTTAGACATACGCGTGTACCCCACCCACACACACATTGCTGTGTCGTTGCAGGACAATACAAATCACTGTTGCATTTTGTTGATGTCTCATGACTAACTTGGGCAAGTTAATTCATTTTGAAAATAAATTTGATACATTTAGTTGAATATTGTTGAAATCCATTTGAATGTCTAGATTCCGTGATTCTGTCCGCGTTCTCCACATCGTAGATTTTATAGGGCCCTAGCTATGGTGTGTTAGTGTTGTGTCCTCACTATGTATGTTTAACGTGTTTGTGTGTTGTTCACCAGGCTCCTTTAAACGATCCCAAAGCATGCGCCTCTTTCATGGGCCTAAAACCATCCACAACCAAGAGTCACCTGGTCCGAGCCATTCTGGAGTCTGTTGCATTTAGGTCAGTGTGTTTGCTTGAGAGTTTGTGCTGATGTTGGTCAAGTTATTAATATCAATTCTGAATTTATCGATAAAAAAGAATGAATTAATTGTGAAATGAATGCGTGCACAAGGGACAAAATGGTGTTTTGAAGACCAAACTAGTAATAAGTAATCTATCTGAAGGTTCAGTGCCTTCCGAAAGTATTCAGACCCCTTCACCTTTTCCACGTTTTGTTAAGTTACAGCCTTGTTCTAAAAATGTATTAAGTTCAAAATTTTCGTCAGCAATCTACACAATACCTCAAAACGGACAAAACAAAAAAAAAACGTTTTTGGGAAATTTTGGCAAATGTATTACAAATAAAAAACATAAATACCTTTTATTTAAATAATTATTCAGACCCTGGTAAATTCAATTGATTGGACATGATTTGGAAAGGCACACACCTGTCTATATAAAGTCCCACAGTTCACAGTGCATGTCAGAGCAAAAACCAAGCCATGAGGTCAAAGGAATTGTCCGTAGAGCTCCAGATCTGGGGAAGGGTACCAAAAAATGTCTGCAGCATTGAAGATCCCCAAGAACACAGTGGCCTCCATTCTTAAATGGAAGAAGTTTTGGAACCACCAAGACTCTTCCTAGAACTGGCCGTCCGGCCAAACTGAGTAATTGGGGGAGAAGGGCCTCGGTCAGGGAGGTGACCAAGAACCCGATGGTCACTCTGACAGAGTTCCAGAGTTCCTCTGTGGAGATGGGAGAAACTTTCAGAAGGACAACCATCTCTGCAACACTCCACCAATCAGGCCTTTATGGTAGAGTGGCCAGACAGAAGCCACTCCTCAGTAAAAGACACATGACAGCCCACTTGGAGTTTGCCAAAAGGCGACGGTTCACCTTCCAACAAGACAATGACCCAACCACACAGCCAAGTTAATGCAGGAGTGGCTTCGGGACAAGTCTCAATGTCTGGCAACGACGATCATACCACTCTGAAAGTAGGTCACTCGTTTTACCCATTCTAACGTTCAATCAAACAGTAACTGGATGCCTGTCTGCCTGCTTTATATAGCAGGCCACGTGACTCATTTTTGTAGGATTGATCCATTTTCGTGAGCTGGGTGATGTACCTAATAACAAACTGTCCACCGTGTATATTTGAAGATAGTATACACTCTGGGTGTGTGTGTGTGTGTGTGTGTGTGTGTGTGTGTGTGTGTGTGTGTGTGTGTGTGTGTGTGTGTGTGTGTGTGTGTGTGTGTGTGTGTGTGCCATTTCGTAGGAACAAGCAGCTCTATGAGACGATGCTTAGAGAAACACACATTCCCATCAGGAAGATCAGGTAGGTCTACAGTGGATTATTCCCCAAACATTTCAGATCATCTCAAACCATTCTTTAGATGGTGTTGATGTATTGTGGTATTGATCGTTGATTGTTACTGATTTTACTGATCTCTCTACAGTGCCGTGAAAAAGCTGTGAAAAAGTATTTACCCCCTTTCAATCAATAACTGGTTGAGCCACCTTTAGCAGTAATGACTCCAACCAAATGCTTCCTGTAGTTGTTGATCAGTCTCTCACGTTGCTGTGGAGGAATTTTGGCCCACTCTTCCATGCAGAACTGCTTTAGCTCAGAAACATTTGTGGGTTTTCAAGCATGAACTGCTCGTTTCAAGTCCTGCCACAACATCTCAATTGGGATTAGGTCTGGACTTTGACTAGGCCGTTCCAAAACTTCAAATGTGTTGCTTTTTAGCCATTTTCGCGTAGACTTTATTGTGTGCTTTGGATCATGTCTTGCTGCATGACCCAGCAAGACATGGTGCTTCCAGGTGCTTTTTTAGCTAACTTTTGTCCACTTTTTGAACGAGATGGGTCCCCTTATGTCTGGCTAAAACCAAACACAAACCTCAGGAAAGGGCCTTCCCCAAACTGTTGCCACAAAGTTGGAAGCACAGAAACGTTTAGAATGTCATTGTATGCTGTAGTGTTAAGATTTCCCTTCACTGGAACTAAGAGGCCTAGCCCAAACCATGAAAAACAACCCCATTTATTCCTCCTCCACCAAACCTTACTGTTGGCACTATACATTGGGGCAGATAGCATTGGTATTGCGCATGGTGATCTTAGGCTTGTGTTTGGCTGCTCGGCCATGGAAACCCATTTTATGAACCTCCCGACGAACAATTCTTGCGCTGACGTTGCTTCCAGAGGCAGTTTGGAACTCAATAGTGAGTGTTGCAACCGAGAACAGACAATTTTTACGTGCTACGCACTTCAGCGCTCTGCGGTCCCGTTCTGTGAGCTTGTTTGGCCTACCACTTCGCGGCTGAACCGTTGTTGCTCCTAGACGTATTCACTTCACAATAACAGTACTTACAGTTGACCTGGGCAGCTCTAGCTGGGCAGACATTTGATGAAGTGACTTGTTGGAAAGGTGGCATCCTATGACGGTGCCATGTTGAACGTCACTGAGCTCTTCAGTAAGGCCATTCTACTGCCAATGTTTGTCTATGGAGATTGCATGGCTATGTGCTCGACTTTATACACCTGTCAGCAACAGGTGTGGCTGAAATACTAATTTGAAGGGGTGTCCACATACCTTTGTGTGTGTGTGTATGTATATATATATATATATATCTCAATCAATCATGAATCCTCAATGTTTGGTGTGTGTGTGCAAAGGTATTTATATATTCTGAGGTGTGTGTCTGATTATTATTTGTTTGTGTATGCAGGGCGGACGGTGGCATTTGTACCAATGACTTTGTCATGCAGCTGACGGCGGACCTGTTTGGCAGGAAGGTCGCTCGGCCAATCCAACACGAAATGTCCTGCCTGGGGGCAGCCTTCGTTGCAGGACTGGGAGTTGGTACGACACACACACACACACACACACACACACACACACACACACACACACACACACACACACACACACACACACACACACACTCGACATGAACACACACACACAAGGATACAAGGACATTGGATATGATACACACATACACGCCACATATACAAACGTCCATACACATCCTTACCTTAACCATTAGAGGGATGAAGGAATATCTGATACCTGTATTGGTGAATAGTGATATCTTCTATGTACTCTATTCTATAGAACCTGCAGTGCAGGTAGATCTTCCAGAATGGTATTAAGTCCTGATGCGTATAAAGGTAGGACTAGGTAGACCGAGGCTTGCAGAATAAGGTATATGTTTGCTTGGGCAGTCGTTTTTACAGACAGACAGTGTAAATGTTGTTCGTTCTCGAGTAGATCAAATACATTGAACGGCTGGAGTCTAGAGGAGAGGTTTGGAATCACTGCAATAGAAACTTAGTCTCCCCCTGTTGACTCTCTCTCTCTCTCTCTCTCTCTCTCTCTCGCTGCCTCTCTCGCGCTGTCTCTCTCTCGCTGTCTCTCTCTCTCTCTCTCGCTGTCTCTCTCTCGCGCTGTCTCTCTCTCGCGCTGTCTCTCTCTCGCGCTGTCTCTCTCTCGCGCTGTCTCTCTCTCGCGCTGTCTGTCTCTCTCGCTGTCTGTCTCTCTCGCTGTCTCTCTCTCTCTCTCTCGCTGTCTCTCTCTCTCTCTCTCTCGCTGTCTCTCTCTCTCTCGCGCGCTGCCTCTCTCTCTCTCGCGCTGTCTCTCTCGCTGTCTCTCTCTCTCTCTCGCTGTCTCTCTCTCTCTCGCGCTGTCTCTCTCGCTGTCTCTCTCTCTCTCTCGCGCTGCCTCTCTCTCTCGCGCTGCCTCTCTCTCTCTCTCGCGCTGCCTCTCTCTCTCTCTCGCGCTGCCTCTCTCTCTCTCTCTCGCGCTGCCTCTCTCTCTCTCGCGCTGCCTCTCTCTCTCTCTCACGCTGCCTCTCTCTCTCTCTCTCGCGCTGACTCTCTCTCTCTCTCTCGCGCTGCCTCTCTCTCTCTCGCGCTGCCTCTCTCTCTCTCTCTCTCGCGCTGCCTCTCTCTCTCTCTCTCGCGCTGCCTCTCTCTCTCGCGCTGCCTCTCTCTCTCTCTCTCGCGCTGCCTCTCTCTCTCTCTCTCTCGCGCTGCCTCTCTCTCTCTCTCTCTCGCGCTGCCTCTCTCTCTCTCTCTCTCGCGCTGCCTCTCTCTCTCTCTCTCGCGCTGCCTCTCTCTCTCTCTCTCTCGCGCTGCCTCTCTCTCTCTCTCTCTCGCGCTGCCTCTCTCTCTCTCTCTCTCGCGCTGCCTCTCTCTCTCTCTCTCTCGCGCTGCCTCTCTCTCTCTCTCTCTCGCGCTGCCTCTCTCTCTCTCTCTCTCGCGCTGCCTCTCTCTCTCTCGCGCTGCCTCTCTCTCTCTCTCTCTCGCGCTGCCTCTCTCTCTCTCTCTCTCGCGCTGCCTCTCTCTCTCTCTCTCTCGCGCTGCCTCTCTCTCTCTCGCGCTGCCTCTCTCTCTCTCGCGCTGCCTCTCTCTCTCTCTCTCTCGCGCTGCCTCTCTCTCTCTCTCTCTCGCGCTGCCTCTCTCGCGCTGCCTCTCTCGCGCTGCGTCTCTCGCGCTGCCTCTCTCGCGCTGCCTCTCTCGCGCTGCGTCTCTCGCGCTGCGTCTCTCGCGCTGCCTCTCTCGCGCTGCGTCTCTCGCGCTGCCTCTCTCGCGCTGCCTCTCTCTCTCTCTCTCTCTCTCTCTCTCGCGCTGTCTCTCTCTCTCTCTCTCTCTCTCTCTCTCTCTCTCTCTCTCTCTCTCTCTCTCTCTCTCGCGCGCTGCCTCTCTCTCTAGGCTTCTGGAAGAGTCAGGAGGAGCTGAAGAAACTACAGCGCACTGACCGAGTCTTCCTACCCCGGAATTTGTACAGAATGGGTGATGGGGGCACGGAGGGCGAGTACACACCCATTCTGCAGAGCTGGGAACAGGCGCTGAAACGCTCCATGAACTGGTATGGCAATCCCTGAGGCTCGTAGGACAGCACCCACCCACAGTTCGGTGGGCGCACAGACGGGACCTCTGGTGCTACTAACCAAAGCCCTGTGCCTGCCTCTGATGTCTGACCTCTCAATAGTATCTCATTCTCTCTGTCCGGTGGTTGGACAGATGTGCAAATAAAGTTTTTAGTTTGTTATTTTTTTTATCGTATTATTCGAAGTAAACACTTATCTGACATGATCTGTAAGATGTGGTATAATCCAACTGTGTTATATTAGTGACTATGTCAAGGAAGGAAGGATGAAACAAAGGAGGATGCATTTGAAAAATATTGGAACTGGGTTTTAGGACCAAGTGGACCTCTAATGCTGCTGAACCTTATGACCTTTTGACTTGAGCCCCTGACCATGAGCTCAAGATTATTTTGACCCCATACAACCTTACCTAACTCATTACAGCACACAAGGAAAACGTTTTTTTTTTTATGTTTCAAGACTGTGAACTAAACTGTCTTTCTCATAGTAGTCTCTCCCTGTTCCAGTGTTTTCATTGTGTCTGATGAACACCACCCAGGTGTCTAGTCTCTCCCTGTTCCAGTGTTTTCATTGTGTCTGATGAACACCACCCAGGTGTCTAGTCTCTCCCTGTTCCAGTGTTTTCATTGTGTCTGATGAACACCACCCAGGTGTCTAGTACTGGAATAGATCAAATATGTAGAATGGCTGGAGATGAGCTGCTAGAGGAAACTGAACCAAACCATGTGACCTCTGGTGGTTACTATCCAGCCATGCTAGAACCAATGGATTCCCAGTGAGACCAATACTCTGTGTATTTCCAGTGAGACCAATACTCTGTATATTTCCAGTGAGACCATGAATACACGGTTTATGAGATAAAAGATTGGCTTACCTTGTGTAGGCCTTGGAATCATAAACTATAAGCAAATTATATTCATTCTTATGATCATAAATTGAATGAATGGTCCCTTCTCAGAAATCAGCAGTAACTGCTCTCTACAGAGTACTATCTCCATTACCTGGTTGGTTACCCAGACTCCTTGCTCTGGCCAAACGCTTACGTCAGGCCGGCTGAAGTTAGTTTCTTCTCCGAGTCTGGATCTGAGTACCTCCCCGACAATTTCTAGAACTTAAACGCATTTGAACTGTTCTGACCCTGAATTAAAAACCTACGTGGACCTTAAAGTGGCAGGTAGCCTAGTGGTTAGAGAGTTTGGCCAGTAACCCAAAGGTTGCGAGATCAAATGTATGAGCTGACAAGGTAAACATCTGTCGTTCTGCCCCTGAACAAGGCAGTTAATCCACTGTTCCTAGACTGTCTTTGTAAATAAGAATTTGTTCTTAATTGACTTTCCTAGTAAAATAAATAAATAAAGCAATATGTGTTGCTCGTCTTTTCAGTTCGCTGCAGCTAGCGACTGTAACGAGCTGCAACAAACACTCAAACTGGACAGTTTTATCTCAATCTCTTCATTCAAAGACTCAATCATGGACACTTACTGACAGTTGTGGCTGATTTGTGTGATCGATTGTTCTCTCTACCTCTTGCCCTTTGTGCTGTTGTCTGTGCCCAATAATGTTTTTACCATGTTTTGTGCTGCTACCATGTTGTGTTTCTACCATGTTGTGTTGCTACCATGCTGTGTTATGTTTTGCTGCCATGCTATGGTGTTGTCTTAGATCTCTCTTTATGTAGTGTTGTGTTGTCTCTCTTGTCGTGTGTGTTTTTTCCTATATATATTTTTTATAAAAAAATATATTTTTAATCCCAGCCCCTGTCCCCGGCCTTGCTTTTTGGTAGGCCGTCATTGTAAAAAAGAATTTGTTCTTGACTGACTTGCCTAGTTAAATAAAGAATAAATAAATAAAATAAAGCAACATAGAGAGAAATAACATATAGGAAGTCATCTTAAGGCATTATAATAAGGCATTATAAAGGCTCATACATACTTCTAACAAGATATAAAGCATTATACTGAAGGCATTAAGTAAATTATTACACAATCTTTTAATCAGTCAGTGTTGGTAGCCAGTGTCAGTGCCTCATTGCATTGACCCCCCTTGTCCAGGAGAGGGAGCTAGTCACTGCTTTTCAACAGAGTTCTGGAACTCCATGGACAATTCTAGACATAGGATGCATATACTGTACAGGGTTGGCTCTCAAAAGGCTTCCTCTCCTTGTCTACTCTCCTCTGTCTCTGCACTAATATGAGGGTCGTGTATGGCGGTAGGCCACTGGGACACTTGTTTTCACTAATCCAGAACTATTTCAGAGCAGCGTAATGAAGGAAAGGTGACAAGGAGACTATAGGATTTGATAGAATTACACAATATAATACTTTTGAGAATCAACCCTCATTAGCCTGGGTGCTTGAATCGGAAACTCTTATTTTTATAAATGTTTAATGTTCTTACAGACATTGATTATTGTGATTGTGGTTTACATGAATTGGAAGACTTTAACTGTTATTGGAAAGGAATATTGTACAGTGTTACTTTAGCCCTGTGTTCACTTATGAACTAAGAGAAAGTATCTGTTGTGCAACGTTCATGTTTCTGGCATTTTAATGGATTGAGTGCTTCGAACAGCCTACATAGAGATTGTGCTGCTTAATTCTGGCCCTAATGGGCCACCATACCCTAACATACTATTGGATATTTGTGACATTTTTATGAATTTATTTTGTATTGCTAACCATCTCTCTCCAATTCTGTTGCCTGCCCACCTTTTTTTCCCCAAAGAACATCAAATGCAGGAGATTACATGTTAACAAATAGGATGCTGATGTTTTAACACTTGAACAAGACTATTTGAAACCCTACTCTTTATGTATAACTGTTGTTAAAACAAAAATATTGGCATGGAACACATTGAAAATGCACTTCCTAGAGGAGACTGTCTGCCCCTAAAAACATGGGAAATGCACTTCCTTCAGAAAGTTGGTCAACTGGCTTAGAGCAGAGGTTTATGGGAAAATAAGTTTTCAACCGATATTCACCTGCACCCAGAGACTTGTGGGAAATACAGCCCTCAGATGCCATTTTAATGATTGGCTCTCGTCAGCGGCAGTGATGCTGTCACTGTTACCACGGCAACGGACGGATGAATTGAGAAAAAACGTACTGTACTCTTGCTCATTGTGCTGGTATGAGAGAAAGGGGAGGGGGAACTAATTGGACACACAGAGAAGGGCTCTGCAGACAATGAGAGGAGTGTGAGTGTGTATGATCTCCCTCTTGCTGACACACACACACACACAGGTCCTGTTTTGCCTGTGGGCTGATGTCGCAGGGTAAATGTGATAGAGACCTGGGCCATGAATCAATGCACTAATCCCAATATGGCAAAACATATTTACTCTGTGTGCCAGAGAATCAATTTGCTTAAGTGTGTGAGTGCTTGAGTGAGGAGCGACAGGTAACCTAGTGGTTAGAGTGTTGGGCCAGTAACCGAAAGGTTGCTAGATCGAATCCCCTAGCTGACAAGGTCAAAATCTGTTGTTCTGAACAAGGCAGTTAACCCACTGTTCCCCGGGGTGCTGTGGATGTTGGTTAAGATGGGATGGGTTAAATGTGGAAGATTCAGTTGTATATCTGATTTATCATCTTTCCCTAATAATTTGGTGGTTGCTTATATTTGTGATGATTTCCAAACCAACCCTGTAGAAATTAGGATTGAGTGTCTTGCTCAAGGGCACATCAACACACCCGCATGCGGGTTGGAGTGTAGTGAGGTTGGAGTGTGGCCTTGGTGGTAATTATTTTCGATAGCTGTAATTCACTCTCCCTTGGTTCCACAAATCCTACTATGGTAGGATTCTGTGCTATCTTTATCTCTCCCCCCCCCCCCCCCTCTTACTCAGCCTGCTTACATTGTATTTCAGTTATTCTGTATTTCCATGGCAACGGCAATTGTTAAAAGCACCAAATATTTAAGTAGGCCACAGATGCATAGTATGTAGACTACAGTAGCATAGTATATAGTCCACAGTAGCATAGTATGTAGTCCACAGTAGCATAGTATGTAGTCCACAGTAGCATAGTATGTAGTCCACAGTAGCATAGATGTAGTCCACAGTAGCATAGGCCTACATCTGGCTCAAATGTCCTCGCCTTACATGGGCCACTGCAACTGTGTGTGTGTGTGTGTGTGTGTGCGTGCGTGCGTGCGTGCATGAGAGAGAGCGAGAGAGAGAGAGAGAGAGAGAGAGAGAAAGAGGCAGCGAGAGAGAGAGAGAGAGGCAGCGAGAGAGAAAGAGAGAGAGGCAGCTAGAGAGAGAGAGACTGGCAACCATAAGGTGTTTGTTTGGTTCACTTGCCCCAGTATTGCAGTGAGAGACACACATTCCTTCCAGAATTATATGTTTTTTCAAATCAGTTTATTTTAGAATAATACAGAAGTACAGTACCAGTCAAAAGTTTGTTTTTCTTTATTTTTACTATTTTCTACATTGTAGAATAATAGCGAAGACATCAAAACTATAAAATAACACATATGGAATCATGTAGTAACCAAAAAACTGTTAAACAAATCTAAATATATTTTATATTTGAGATTCTTCAAAGTAGCCACCCTTTGCCTTGACAACAGCTTTGCACACTCTTGGCATTCTCTCAACCAGCTTCATGAGGTAGTCACCTGGAATGCATTTAAATGAACAGGTGTGCCTTGTTAAAAGTTAGTTTGTGGAATTTCTTTCCTTCTTAATGCATTTGAGCCAATCAGTTGTTATGACAAGGTATACAGAAAATAGCCCTATTTGGTAAAAGACAAAGTCCATATTATGTCAAGAACAGCTCAAATAAGCAATGACAAAAAACCATCAAGCGCTATGATGAAACCTTCTCTCATGAGGAGAGCCACAGGAAAGGAAGTCCCAGAATTACCTCTGATGCAAAGAATACGTTTATTAGAGTTACCAGCCTCAGAAATTGCAGCCCAAATACAGTTGGAAGTCGGAAGTTTACATACACCTTAGCCAAATACATTTAAACTCAGTTTCTCCCAATTCCTGACATTTAATCCTAGTAAAAAGTCCCTGTCTTAGGTCAGTTAGGATCACCACTTTATTTTAAGAATGTGAAATGACAGAATAATAGTAGAGAGAATGATTTATTTCAGATTTTATTTCTTTCATCACGTTCCCAGTAGGTACACTCAATTAGTATTTGGTAGCATTGCCTTTAAATTGTTTAACTTGGGTCAAACCCATCAGACCCATTTGCGACCAAGCTTTAACTTCCTGACTGAGGTCTTGAGATGTTGCTTCAATATATCCACATAATTTTCCTTCCTCATGATGTTATCTATTTTGTGAAGTGCACCAGTCCCTCCTGCAGCAAAGCACTCCACAACATGATGCTGCCACCCCCATGCTTCATGGTTGGGATGGTGT
Source organism: Salmo salar (assembly GCF_965601325.2). Classification (NCBI taxonomy): domain Eukaryota; kingdom Metazoa; phylum Chordata; class Actinopteri; order Salmoniformes; family Salmonidae; genus Salmo; species Salmo salar. Next base: position 10,789,499 of record NC_138293.1, read on the forward strand.
TCTTTGGCTTGCAGGCCTCCCCCTTTTTCCTCCAAACATAACGATGTTCATTATGGCCAAACAGTTACATTTTTGTTTCATCAGACCAGAGGATATTTGTCCAAAAAGTATGATCTTTGTCCCCATGTGCAGCTGCAAACCGTAATCTGGCTTTTTTTATGGCGGTTTTGGAGCAGTGGCTTCTACCTTGCTGAGTGGCCTTTCAGGTTATGTGGATATATGACTCGTTTTACTGTGGATATAGATACTTTTGTACCTGTTTCCTCCAGCATCTTCACAAGGTCCTTTGCTGTTGTTCTGGGATTGATTTGCACTTTTCCCACCAAAGTACGTTCATCTCTAGGAGACAAAACACATCTCCTTCCTGAGCGGAATGACGACTGCGTGGTCCCATGGTGTTTATACTTGCATACTATTGTTTGTACAGATGAACATGGCACCTTCAGGCATTTGGAAATTGGTTTGGAGGTCTTGGCTGATTTCTTTAGATTTTCCCATGATGTCAAGCAAAGAGACACTAAGTTTGAAGGTAGTCCTTGAAATACATCCACAGGTACACCTCCAATTGACTCAAATTTATGTCAATTAGCATTTCAGAAGCTTCTAAATCCATGACATCATTTTCTGTAATTTTCCAAAGTTTAAAGGCACAGCCAACTTAGTGAATGTAAACGACCCACTGGAATTGTGATAGAGTGAATTATATGTCACGACTTCCACTGAAGTCGGTCCCTCTCCTTGTTCGGGCGGCGTTCGGCGGTCGACGTCACCGGCCTATTAGCCATCACCGATCCACTTTTCATTTTCCATTTGTTTTGTCTTTGTTTTACACACCTGGTTTCACTTCCCCAATTACTTGTTCATTATTTAACCCTCTGTTCCCCCATATTTTTTTTGTGAGTGATTGATTGTATGTTATACGGTCCATTATGTGGGCTTGCTTTATTGTTTTGTATTTGCCTATTTTGAGTAAATTACGTTTATTTACTCATATCTGATGTCCTGCGCCTGACTCCTCTACACAAGCTACACACAGACCTCTTAACATTATAAGTGAATAAAATCTGTCTGTAAACAATTGTTGGAAAAATTACTTGTGTCATGCACAAAGCAGATGTCCTAACCGACTTGCCAAAACTATAGTTTGTTAACAAGAAATTTGTGGAGTGGTTGAAAAACGAGTTTTAATGACTCCAACCAAAGTGTATGTAAACTTCCAACTTCAACTGTAAATGCTTCAGAGAGTTCAAGTAACAGACACATCTCAACATCAACTGTTCAGAGGAGACTGCGTGAATCAGGCCTTTATGGTCGAATTCCTGCAAAGAAACCACTACTAAAGGACACCAATAATAAGATACTTGCTTGGGCCAAGAAAGATGAGCAATGGACATTAGACTGGTGGAAATCTGTCCTATGGTCTGATGAGTCCAAATGTGAGATTCTTGTCTTTGTGAGATGCAATAGGTAAACGGATGATCTCCGCATGTGTGGTTCCCACCTTGAAGCATGGAGGAGGAAGTGTGATGGTGTGGGGGTGATTTGTTGGTGACACTGTCAGTGATTTATTTAGAATTCAAGGCACACTTAACCAGCATGGCTACCATGGCATTCTGCAGTGATACGCCATCCCATCTGGTTTGCATTTAGTGGGACTATCATTTGATTTTCAACAGGAAAATGACCCAACACACCTCCAGCCTGTGTAAGGGCTATTTTGACCAAGAAGGAGAGTGATGGAGTGCTGCATCAGATGACCTGGGGTCCACAGTCACCCGAACCTCAACCCAATTGAGATGGTTTGGGATGAGTTGGACCGCAGAGTGAAGGAAAAGCAGCCAACAAGTGCTCAGCATATGTGGGAACTCCATCCCACATATGTTGGAAAAGCATTCTAGGTGAAGCTGGTTAAGAAAATGCCAAGAGTGTGCAACGTTGTCATCAAGGCAAAGGGTGGCTACTTTGAAGAGTCTAAAATCTAAAATATATTTTGATTTGTTTAACACTTTGTTGGTTACTACATTATTCCAAACGTGTTATTTCATAGTTTTGATGTCTTCACTATTATTCTACAATGTAGAAAATAGTAAAAATAAAGAAAAACCCTGGAATGTGTAGGTCTGTCCAAACTTTTGACTGGTACTGTATGTCACAACCATTGTGGTGTTAGGGGGTCCTCACACACACACACACGATAGCAGATTGATCCCCTATGTATTACTCATCCTCAACACACCACACACATTTTGATCTGTAGCAAAATGACTGCATGTGCAGGTGTGCTAAGCTACTTCAACCACAGGCAGAATCATATGAACAGCCTATTTACTGTATAGAAAGCATAGGTCTACTGTCTACATATGCTTGGCATCATCATAATCTGTACAGTTTTCGTATCATTTGTTAGGTACGCCATTCTCTCATTTTCTCAGGCAATGATAACTGGATAAATAACGCGTTATTCTAGCGTTTTTGTTAGTGTCTACAAATCTAGGCTACACTGTACCAAGCCGTTCTTCTATCGAGGCTGTTCTATTGTAACCGTACCCGTACCGCATTGAGTAGCGGAGAGAGGCTGACGCTAGTTGCAGAAAGCGTCACAGATTTTTTTTTTTTTTTTTTTTTTTTTAAAACAGCAATCTTGCCTCACTCTGCCGCTGGACTCCATTCTAACCACTGATACAATCACCTACCGCCTACATCCCTGATTTTGCCTCATCCTATCGCCCACTGTTCCTCGTATTTTTAATAAGGAAAAATACATCCCCAAATTTCCACAATGGCAAGCAACGAAGTCAAACCGACGGCGAAAGAGGATGAGAATGCCGGAAACTGGAAAGATTCCATCTTCAACCCAAGGACCGGGGAGTTTTGTGGGCGCACAGCGAAGAGCTGGGGTAAGAAAACCTGGACCGGGTCTGAGTCATAGCCCACAGTCGAAAACCACATTTTTATGATTTATCATATTGCAGGCTATTCAGTTTTGATGTGCATGTTTTCACATATAGCCTAATAACGGATAGTAATATTATATAATATCCACCTATGCATTCATGGTCTCAATCATCACAATCTATTTATGTGTAGTTGGTTTTGTATGTAGGTATGTATGTGTGTGGTGTGTGTGTGACAGCTTGTCCATTTCAGCTCTGATTAGCTCAAGACAGATAAATGAGACTAGCCCACCTGTATAAATAATAATTAGAGTCCAATGCTCAGTGTATTTCCAATACAGACCAATACTCAGTGTATTTCCAATACAGACCAATACTCAGTGTATTTTCAATACTCAGTGTATTTCCAATACAGACCAATACTCAGTGTATTTCCAATACAGACCAATACTCAGTGTATTTCTAATGCTCAGTGTATTTCCAATACAGACCAATACTCAGTGTATTTCCAATACAGACCAATACTCAGTGTATTTCCAATACAGACCAATACTCAGTGTATTTCCAATGCTCAGTGTATTTCCAATACAGACCAATACTCAGTGTATTTCCAATACAGACCAATACTCAGTGTATTTCCAATGCTCAGTGTATTTCCAATACAGACCAATACTCAGTGTATTTCCAATACAGACCAATACTCAGTGTATTTCCAATGCTCAGTGTATTTCCAATACAGACCAATACTCAGTGTATTTCCAATACAGACCAATACTCAGTGTATTTCCAATACAGACCACAAGTAGCCATATAGGCTACAACTGAAATATGAGATAGAAGATCGGCCTATAATAATAATAATTGGTATGATAAACTATAAGCAAATGATATTCATTCTTAAGATCATAAATTAAATGATTGCTCCCTTCTCAGAACAATGTTATCAGAAATCAGCAATATCTGCTCTGTAGTGTACATCAGTGTGTGTGTGTGTGTGTGTGTGTGTGTGTGTGTGCCTGTGAATTCCCTGGAACAGACCAATTCATGACGATCTAACAGCCAGCTAGCATGATTATGTGAAGACCTTCACTTGTGTTACAGATGAGATACACTACCGACACACAAAGAACATATGGAAATAAAATGTCGATTTCTCATTTATGGAATTTATATCCACGATTTTTATAGCAGTAGTCTATGAAGATCTATGAAGATGGTGAGCAGAGCTTGCTCTATGGGAGCTAGCAGCTTGTACTGACCCTGTGCAGTGCTGTGGGATGCTCCTCTCTCACGCTGTCAGAACTCCTCCTCCCACTGCTACGGCAGTATGGCCGCCCACATTAGCATACTTGTCAAGGTCAAATGGCTTTCCCTGCCGGTGCATGATGGGAATGTATCGGAGGAGAGTGGAAGAGAGTAGGGAGAGGGTTTTTCAGTGGCTGGGTGGGGGGGGGGACTGTGTAGAATGTAGACCTAGTGTGGTGACCAACCTGACAGTGTAGACTGTAGACCTAGTGTGATGACCAACCTGTGTAGACTGTAGACCTAGTGTGGTGACCAACCTGACTGTGTAGAATGTAGACCTAGTGTGGTGACCAACCTGACAGTGTAGACTGTAGACCTAGTGTGATGACCAACCTGTGTAGACTGTAGACCTAGTGTGGTGACCAACCTGACTGTGTAGACTGTAGACCTAGTGTGGTGACCAACCTGACTGTGTAGACTGTAGACCTAGTGTGGTGACCAACCTGACTGTGTAGACTGTAGACCTAGTGTGATGACCAATCTGACTGTGTAGACTGTAGACCTAGTGTGGTGACCAACCTGACTGTGTAGACTGTAGACCTAGTGTGATGACCAACCTGACTGTGTAGACTGTAGACCTAGTGTGATGACCAACCTGACTGTGTAGACGGTAGATCTAGTGTGGTGACCAACCTGTCTGTGTAGACTGTAGACCTAGTGTGATGACCAACCTGACTGTGTAGACTGTAGACCTAGTGTGGTGACCAACCTGACTGTGTAGGCTGTAGACCTAGTGTGATGACCAACCTGTGTAGACTGTAGACCTAGTGTGGTGACCAACCTGACTGTGTAGAATGTAGACCTAGTGTGATGACCAACCTGACTGTGTAGAATGTAGACCTAGTGTGGTGACCAACCTGACTGTGTAGACTGTAGACCTAGTGTGGTGACCAACCTGACTGTGTAGAATGTAGACCTAGTGTGGTGACCAACCTGACTGTGTAGACTGTAGACCTAGTGTGATGACCAACCTAACTGTGTAGAATGTAGACCTAGTGTGGTGACCAACCTGACTGTGTAGACTGTAGACCTAGTGTGGTGACCAACCTGACTGTGTAGACTGTAGACCTAGTGTGATGACCAACCTGTGTAGACTGTAGACCTAGTGTGGTGACCAACCTGACTGTGTAGAATGTAGACCTAGTGTGGTGACCAACCTGACTGTGTAGAATGTAGACCTAGTGTGGTGACCAACCTGACTGTGTAGACTGTAGACCTAGTGTGGTGACCAACCTGACTGTGTAGACTGTAGACCTAGTGTGGTGACCAACCTGACTGTGTAGACTGTAGACCTAGTGTGGTGACCAACCTGACTGTGTAGAATGTAGACCTAGTGTGGTGACCAACCTGACTGTGTAGACTGTAGACCTAGTGTGGTGACCAACCTGACTGTGTAGACTGTAGACCTAGTGTGATGACCAACCTGACTGTGTAGACTGTAGACCTAGTGTGATGACCAACCTGACTGTGTAGACTGTAGACCTAGTGTGGTGACCAACCTGACTGTGTAGACTGTAGACCTAGTGTGGTGACCAACCTGACTGTGTAGACTGTAGACCTAGTGTGGTGACCAACCTGACTGTGTAGACTGTAGACCTAGTGTGGTGACCAACCTGACTGTGTAGACTGTAGCCCTAGTGTGGTGACCAACCTGACTGTCTGTTTGCATGGTAGGTCTTCGTTCAATGGAATGCTTACACCCAATATAATATTATATTGGCTCTGCAATAAACATTCATATACATGAATAGGCATTAAAAACATAACATTTCTGCAGGGTTTGAATGATCTATTCAATATTGGGGATGGGCTGGATCGATATTTATTTGTAATGTCGCATTCACCTCATGGGAGAGTAATCGGAAGAACGACTTGTCTACTTCGGAGGAACGACTTGGACCGTTCACGTGCTAGGAGCTCGGGAGGGAACGCAAGAACCATTCTGACCATTGACAGCCGAAATCGCGGTCATATTTGTTGCCATTTTTCAGTGGTGCCTGATGTCAAAGTTCATCATGTGGGATAGACCGGGGTCTAGAGGTCATACCCCCGTTTCCTAGTCGTAATTACGAGTTGGAGGGGCGTTCATGTGTATTAGTCCCAGTAGGAAGGGCGTATTTCTGAGTTCCTGACATGACGTGAACACAGCATAAAGTTTATGCGGGTTCCCAGTTCCCAGCACCCATGGGCAGCCCTGTCATTTCATAAGGGTTCAGAGTTGAACCTGTCAATCAAATTGCTAGACTGTTCTGTCATCTTTGGTTATACTGCCTATCATCATAAGAAAACAAAATGCATACCTTTGCACAACATAATGTTCAGGCTTGAAATTGTTCCTCATCTTTCCTTGCTTACTTATCCAGTTCTTTACATGGAAAGCTGTCCTCATTGAAATTACTAATGTTTACTTGGATGAATGAAATAAAACACATTAATAAGGATGAATGATGTAAAACACATTAATAAGGATGAATGACTAAAACACATTAATAAGGATGAATGAAATAAAACACATAATGATGAATTATCTAAAACACATAAGGATGAATGACTGACACATAAGAATGAATTATCTAAAACACATAAGGATGAATGACTGAAACACATAAGGATGAATTATCTAAAACACATAAGAATGAATGACTAAAACACATTAATATGGATGAATGACTAAAACACATTAATAAGGATTCATTATCTAAAACACATATGGATGAATGATCTAAAACACATAAGGATGAATGATCTAAAACACATAAGGATGAATGATCTAAAACACATAAGGATGAATGATCTAAAACACATAAGGATGAATGATCTAAAACACATAAGGATGAATGATCTAAAAAACATAAGGATGAATGATCTAAAACACATAAGGATGAATGATCTAAAACACATAAGGATGAATGATCTAAAACACATAAGGATGAATGATCTAAAACACATAAGGATGAATGATCTAAAACATAAGGATGAATGATCTAAAACACATAAGGATGAATGATCTAAAACACGTAAGGATGAATGATCTAAAACACGTAAGGATGAATGATCTAAAACACGTAAGGATGAATGATCTAAAACACGTAAGGATGAATGATCTAAAACACATAAGGATGAATGATCTAAAACACATAAGGATGAATGATCTAAAACACATAAGGATGAATGATCTAAAACACATAAGGATGAATGATCTAAAACACATAAGGATGAATGATCTAAAACACATAAGGATGAATGATCTAAAACACATAAGGATGAATGATCTAAAACACATAAGGATGAATGATCTAAAACACGTAAGGATGAATGATCTAAAACACGTAAGGATGAATGATCTAAAATACGTAAGGATGAATGATCTAAAACACATAAGGATGAATGATCTAAAACACATAAGGATGAATGATCTAAAACACATAAGGATGAATGATCTAAAACACATAAGGATGAATGATCTAAAACACATAAGGATGAATGATCTAAAACACATAAGGATGAATGATCTAAAACACGTTAATAAGGATGAATGATCTAAAACACATAAGGATGAATGACTTAAACACGTAAGGATGAATGATCTAAAACACATAAGGATGAATGATCTAAAACACGTTAATAAGGATGAATGATCTAAAACACATAAGGATGAATGATCTAAAACACGTAAGGATGAATGATCTAAAACACATAAGGATGAATGATCTAAAACACATAAGGATGAATGATCTAAAACACATAAGGATGAATGATCTAAAACACATAAGGATGAATGATCTAAAACACATAAGGATGAATGATCTAAAACACATAAGGATGAATGATCTAAAACACATAAGGATGAATGATCTAAAACACGTAAGGATGAATGATCTAAAACACGTAAGGATGAATGATCTAAAACACGTAAGGATGAATGATCTAAAACACGTAAGGATGAATTATCTAAAACACGTAAGGATGAATGATCTAAAACACGTAAGGATGAATGATCTAAAACACGTAAGGATGAATGATCTAAAACACATAAGGATGAATGATCTAAAACACATAAGGATGAATGATCTAAAACACATAAGGATGAATGATCTAAAACACATAAGGATGAATGATCTAAAACACATAAGGATGAATGATCTAAAACACATAAGGATGAATGATCTAAAACACGTTAATAAGGATGAATGATCTAAAACACGTTAATAAGGATGAATGATCTAAAACACATAAGGATGAATGATCTAAAACACATAAGGATGAATGATCTAAAACACATAAGGATGAATGACTGAAACACGTAAGGATGAATGATCTAAAACACATAAGGATGAATGATCTAAAACACATAAGGATGAATGATCTAAAACACATAAGGATGAATGATCTAAAACACGTTAATAAGGATGAATGATCTAAAACACATAAGGATGAATGATCTAAAACACATAAGGATGAATGATCTAAAACACATAAGGATGAAAGATCTAAAACACATAAGGATGAATGATCTAAAACACATAAGGATGAATGATCTAAAACACATAAGGATGAATGATCTAAAACACATAAGGATGAATGATCTGAAACACATAAGGATGAATGATCTAAAACACATAAGGATGAATGATCTAAAACACATAAGGATGAATGATCTAAAACACATAAGGATGAATGATCTAAAACACATAAGGATGAATGATCTAAAACACATAAGGATGAATGATCTAAAACACGTTAATAAGGATGAATGATCTAAAACTTGTTAATAAGGATGAATGATCTAAAACACATAAGGATGAATGATCTAAAACACATAAGGATGAATGATCTAAAACACATAAGGATGAAAGATCTAAAACACATAAGGATGAATGATCTAAAACACATAAGGATGAATGATCTAAAACACATAAGGATGAATGATCTAAAACACATAAGGATGAATGATCTGAAACACATAAGGATGAATGATCTAAAACACATAAGGATGAATGATCTAAAACACATAAGGATGAATGATCTAAAACACGTTAATAAGGATGAATGATCTAAAACACGTTAATAAGGATGAATGATCTAAAACACGTTAATAAGGATGAATGATCTAAAACACGTTAATAAGGATGAATGATCTAAAACACATAAGGAGGAATGATCTAAAACACATAAGGATGAATGACTGAAACACATAAGGATGAATGATCTAAAACACATAAGGATGAATGATCTAAAACACATAAGGATGAATGATCTAAAACACGTTAATAAGGATGAATGATCTAAAACACGTTAATAAGGATGAATGATCTAAAACACGTAAGGATGAATGATCTAAAACACATAAGGATGAATGATCTAAAACACGTAAGGATGAATGACTGAAACACATAAGGATGAATGATCTAAAACACGTTAATAAGGATGAATGATCTAAAACACATAAGGATGAATGATCTAAAACACGTTAATAAGGATGAATGATCTAAAACACATAAGGATGAATGATCTAAAACACATAAGGATGAATGATCTAAAACACATAAGGATGAATGATCTAAAACACATAAGGATGAATGATCTAAAACACATAAGGATGAAAGATCTAAAACACATAAGGATGAATGATCTAAAACACATAAGGATGAATGATCTAAAACACATAAGGATGAATGATCTAAAACACATAAGGATGAATGATCTGAAACACATAAGGATGAATGATCTAAAACACATAAGGATGAATGATCTAAAACACATAAGGATGAATGATCTAAAACACATAAGGATGAATGATCTAAAACACATAAGGATGAATGATCTAAAACACATAAGGATGAATGATCTAAAACACGTTAATAAGGATGAATGATCTAAAACACGTTAATAAGGATGAATGATCTAAAACACGTTAATAAGGATGAATGATCTAAAACACATAAGGATGAATGATCTAAAACACATAAGGATGAATGATCTAAAACACGTAAGGATGAATGACTGAAACACATAAGGATGAATGATCTAAAACACGTTAATAAGGATGAATGATCTAAAACACATAAGGATGAATGATCTAAAACACATAAGGATGAATGATCTAAAACACATAAGGATGAATGACTGAAACACGTAAGGATGAATGATCTAAAACACATAAGGATGAATGATCTAAAACACATAAGGATGAATGATCTAAAACACATAAGGATGAATGATCTAAAACACATAAGGATGAATGATCTAAAACACATAAGGATGAATGATCTAAAACACATAAGGATGAATGATCTAATACACGTTAATAAGGATGAATGATCTAAAACATGTTAATAAGGATGAATGATCTAAAACACATAAGGATGAATGATCTAAAACACATAAGGATGAATGATCTAAAACACATAAGGATGAATGATCTAAAACACGTTAATAAGGATGAATGATCTAAAACACGTTAATAAGGATGAATGATCTAAAACACGTTAATAAGGATAAATGATCTAAAACACATAAGGATGAATGATCTAAAACACATAAGGATGAATGATCTAAAACACGTAAGGATGAATGACTGAAACACATAAGGATGAATGATCTAAAACACGTTAATAAGGATGAATGATCTAAAACACATAAGGATGAATGATCTAAAACACATAAGGATGAATGATCTAAAACACATAAGGATGAATGACTGAAACACGTAAGGATGAATGATCTAAAACACATAAGGATGAATGATCTAAAACACATAAGGATGAATGATCTAAAACACATAAGGATGAATGATCTAAAACACATAAGGATGAATGATCTAAAACACATAAGGATGAATGATCTAAAACACGTTAATAAGGATGAATGATCTAAAACACGTTAATAAGGATGAATGATCTAAAACACATAAGGATGAATGATCTAAAACACATAAGGGTGAAAGATCTAAAACACATAAGGATGAATGATCTAAAACACATAAGGATGAATGATCTAAAACACATAAGGATGAATGATCTAAAACACATGAGGATGAATGATCTGAAACACATAAGGATGAATGATCTAAAACACATAAGGATGAATGATCTAAAACACATAAGGATGAATGATCTAAAACACATAAGGATGAATGATCTAAAACACGTTAATAAGGATGAATGATCTAAAACACGTTAATAAGGATGAATGATCTAAAACACGTTAATAAGGATGAATGATCTAAAACACATAAGGATGAATGATCTAAAACACATAAGGATGAATGATCTAAAACACGTAAGGATGAATGACTGAAACACATAAGGATGAATGATCTAAAACACGTTAATAAGGATGAATGATCTAAAACACATAAGGATGAATGATCTAAAACACATAAGGATGAATGATCTAAAACACATAAGGATGAATGACTGAAACACGTAAGGATGAATGATCTAAAACACATTAGGATGAATGATCTAAAACACATAAGGATGAATGATCTAAAACACATAATGATGAATGATCTAAAACACATAAGGATGAATGATCTAAAACACATAAGGATGAATGATCTAAAACACATAAGGATGAATGATCTAAAACACGTTAATAAGGATGAATGATCTAAAACACATAAGGATGAATGATCTAAAACACATAAGGATGAATGATCTAAAACACATAAGGATGAATGATCTAAAACACATAAGGATGAATGATCTAAAACACATAAGGATGAATGATCTAAAACACGTAAGGATGAATGATCTAAAACACGTTAATAAGGATGAATGATCTAAAACACATAAGGATGAATGATCTAAAACACATAAGGATGAATGATCTAAAACACGTAAGGATGAATGATCTAAAACACATAAGGATGAATGATCTAAAACACATAAGGATGAATGATCTAAAACACATAAGGATGAATGATCTAAAACACATAAGGATGAATGATCTAAAACACATAAGGATGAATGATCTAAAACACATAAGGATGAATGATCTAAAACACGTTAATAAGGATGAATGATCTAAAACACATAAGGATGAATGATCTAAAACACTTTAATAAGGATGAATGATCTAAAACACATAAGGATGAATGATCTAAAACACATAAGGATGAATGATCTAAAACACGTAAGGATGAATGACTGAAACACATAAGGATGAATGATCTAAAACACGTTAATAAGGATGAATGATCTAAAACACATAAGGATGAATGATCTGAAACACATAAGGATGAATGATCTAAAACACATAAGGATGAATGATCTAAAACACATAAGGATGAATGATCTAAAACACATAAGGATGAATGATCTAAAACACATAAGGATGAATGATCTAAAACACATAAGGATGCATGATCTAAAACACGTTAATAAGGATGAATGATCTAAAACACGTTAATAAGGATGAATGATTTAAAACACGTTAATAAGGATGAATGATCTAAAACACATAAGGATGAATGATCTAAAACACATAAGGATGAATGATCTAAAACACGTAAGGATGAATGACTGAAACACATAAGGATGAATGATCTAAAACACGTTAATAAGGATGAATGATCTAAAACACATAAGGATGAATGATCTAAAACACATAAGGATGAATGATCTAAAACACATAAGGATGAATGATCTAAAACACATAAGGATGAATGATCTAAAACACATAAGGATGAATGATCTGAAACACATAAGGATGAATGATCTAAAACACATAAGGATGAATGATCTAAAACACATAAGGATGAATGATCTAAAACACGTTAATAAGGATGAATGATCTAAAACACGTTAATAAGGATGAATGATCTAAAACACGTTAATAAGGATGAATGATCTAAAACACGTTAATAAGGATGAATGATCTAAAACACATAAGGAGGAATGATCTAAAACACATAAGGATGAATGACTGAAACACATAAGGATGAATGATCTAAAACACATAAGGATGAATGATCTAAAACACATAAGGATGAATGATCTAAAACACGTTAATAAGGATGAATGATCTAAAACACGTTAATAAGGATGAATGATCTAAAACACGTAAGGATGAATGATCTAAAACACATAAGGATGAATGATCTAAAACACGTAAGGATGAATGACTGAAACACATAAGGATGAATGATCTAAAACACGTTAATAAGGATGAATGATCTAAAACACATAAGGATGAATGATCTAAAACACGTTAATAAGGATGAATGATCTAAAACACATAAGGATGAATGATCTAAAACACATAAGGATGAATGATCTAAAACACATAAGGATGAATGATCTAAAACACATAAGGATGAATGATCTAAAACACATAAGGATGAATGATCTAAAACACATAAGGATGAAAGATCTAAAACACATAAGGATGAATGATCTAAAACACATAAGGATGAATGATCTAAAACACATAAGGATGAATGATCTAAAACACATAAGGATGAATGATCTGAAACACATAAGGATGAATGATCTAAAACACATAAGGATGAATGATCTAAAACACATAAGGATGAATGATCTAAAACACATAAGGATGAATGATCTAAAACACATAAGGATGAATGATCTAAAACACATAAGGATGAATGATCTAAAACACGTTAATAAGGATGAATGATCTAAAACACGTTAATAAGGATGAATGATCTAAAACACGTTAATAAGGATGAATGATCTAAAACACATAAGGATGAATGATCTAAAACACATAAGGATGAATGATCTAAAACACGTAAGGATGAATGACTGAAACACATAAGGATGAATGATCTAAAACACGTTAATAAGGATGAATGATCTAAAACACATAAGGATGAATGATCTAAAACACATAAGGATGAATGATCTAAAACACATAAGGATGAATGACTGAAACACGTAAGGATGAATGATCTAAAACACATAAGGATGAATGATCTAAAACACATAAGGATGAATGATCTAAAACACATAAGGATGAATGATCTAAAACACATAAGGATGAATGATCTAAAACACATAAGGATGAATGATCTAAAACACATAAGGATGAATGATCTAAAACACGTTAATAAGGATGAATGATCTAAAACATGTTAATAAGGATGAATGATCTAAAACACATAAGGATGAATGATCTAAAACACATAAGGATGAATGATCTAAAACACATAAGGATGAATGATCTAAAACACGTTAATAAGGATGAATGATCTAAAACACGTTAATAAGGATGAATGATCTAAAACACGTTAATAAGGATAAATGATCTAAAACACATAAGGATGAATGATCTAAAACACGTAAGGATGAATGATCTAAAACACGTAAGGATGAATGACTGAAACACATAAGGATGAATGATCTAAAACACGTTAATAAGGATGAATGATCTAAAACACATAAGGATGAATGATCTAAAACACATAAGGATGAATGACTGAAACACGTAAGGATGAATGATCTAAAACACATAAGGATGAATGATCTAAAACACATAAGGATGAATGATCTAAAACACATAAGGATGAATGATCTAAAACACATAAGGATGAATGATCTAAAACACATAAGGATGAATGATCTAAAACACGTTAATAAGGATGAATGATCTAAAACACGTTAATAAGGATGAATGATCTAAAACACATAAGGATGAATGATCTAAAACACATAAGGATGAATGATCTAAAACACATAAGGATGAATGATCTAAAACACATAAGGATGAATGATCTAAAACACATAAGGATGAATGATCTGAAACACATAAGGATGAATGATCTAAAACACATAAGGATGAATGATCTAAAACACATAAGGATGAATGATCTAAAACACATAAGGATGAATGATCTAAAACACGTTAATAAGGATGAATGATCTAAAACACGTTAATAAGGATGAATGATCTAAAACACGTTAATAAGGATGAATGATCTAAAACACATAAGGATGAATGATCTAAAACACATAAGGATGAATGATCTAAAACACGTAAGGATGAATGACTGAAACACATAAGGATGAATGATCTAAAACACGTTAATAAGGATGAATGATCTAAAACACATAAGGATGAATGATCTAAAACACATAAGGATGAATGATCTAAAACACATAAGGATGAATGACTGAAACACGTAAGGATGAATGATCTAAAACACATTAGGATGAATGATCTAAAACACATAAGGATGAATGATCTAAAACACATAATGATGAATGATCTAAAACACATAAGGATGAATGATCTAAAACACATAAGGATGAATGATCTAAAACACATAAGGATGAATGATCTAAAACACGTTAATAAGGATGAATGATCTAAAACACATAAGGATGAATGATCTAAAACACATAAGGATGAATGATCTAAAACACATAAGGATGAATGATCTAAAACACGTAAGGATGAATGATCTAAAACACGTTAATAAGGATGAATGATCTAAAACACATAAGGATGAATGATCTAAAACACATAAGGATGAATGATCTAAAACACGTAAGGATGAATGATCTAAAACACATAAGGATGAATGATCTAAAACACATAAGGATGAATGATCTAAAACACATAAGGATGAATGATCTAAAACACATAAGGATGAATGATCTAAAACACATAAGGATGAATGATCTAAAACACATAAGGATGAATGATCTAAAACACGTTAATAAGGATGAATGATCTAAAACACATAAGGATGAATGATCTAAAACACTTTAATAAGGATGAATGATCTAAAACACATAAGGATGAATGATCTAAAACACATAAGGATGAATGATCTAAAACACGTAAGGATGAATGACTGAAACACATAAGGATGAATGATCTAAAACACGTTAATAAGGATGAATGATCTAAAACACATAAGGATGAATGATCTGAAACACATAAGGATGAATGATCTAAAACACATAAGGATGAATGATCTAAAACACATAAGGATGAATGATCTAAAACACATAAGGATGAATGATCTAAAACACATAAGGATGAATGATCTAAAACACATAAGGATGCATGATCTAAAACACGTTAATAAGGATGAATGATCTAAAACACGTTAATAAGGATGAATGATTTAAAACACGTTAATAAGGATGAATGATCTAAAACACATAAGGATGAATGATCTAAAACACATAAGGATGAATGATCTAAAACACGTAAGGATGAATGACTGAAACACATAAGGATGAATGATCTAAAACACGTTAATAAGGATGAATGATCTAAAACACATAAGGATGAATGATCTAAAACACATAAGGATGAATGATCTAAAACACATAAGGATGAATGACTGAAACACGTAAGGATGAATGATCTAAAACACATAAGGATGAATGATCTAAAACACATAAGGATGAATGATCTAAAACACATAAGGATGAATGATCTAAAACACATAAGGATGAATGATCTAAAACACATAAGGATGAATGATCTAAAACACATAAGGATGAATGATCTAAAACACGTTAATAAGGATGAATGATCTAAAACACATAAGGATGAATGATCTAAAACACATAAGGATGAATGACTGAAACACGTAAGGATGAATGATCTAAAACACATAAGGATGAATGATCTAAAACACATAAGGATGAATGATCTAAAACACATAAGGATGAATGATCTAAAACACGTTAATAAGGATGAATGATCTAAAACACTTTAATAAGGATGAATGATCTAAAACACATAAGGATGAATGATCTAAAACACATAAGGATGAAAGATCTAAAACACATAAGGATGAATGATCTAAAACACATAAGGATGAATGATCTAAAACACATAAGGATGAATGATCTGAAACACATAAGGATGAATGATCTAAAACACATAAGGATGAATGATCTAAAACACATAAGGATGAATGATCTAAAACACATAAGGATGAATGATCTAAAACACGTTAATAAGGATGAATGATCTAAAACACGTTAATAAGGATGAATGATCTAAAACACGTTAATAAGGATGAATGATCTAAAACACATAAGGATGAATGATCTAAAACACATAAGGATGAATGATCTAAAACACGTAAGGATGAATGACTGAAACACATAAGGATGAATGATCTAAAACACGTTAATAAGGATGAATGATCTAAAACACATAAGGATGAATGATCTAAAACACATAAGGATGAATGATCTAAAACACATAAGGATGAATGACTGAAACACGTAAGGATGAATGATCTAAAACACATAAGGATGAATGATCTAAAACACATAAGGATGAATGATCTAAAACACATAATGATGAATGATCTAAAACACATAAGGATGAATGATCTAAAACACATAAGGATGAATGATCTAAAACACGTTAATAAGGATGAATGATCTAAAACACATAAGGATGAATGATCTAAAACACGTTAATAAGGATGAATGATCTAAAACACATAAGGATGAATGATCTAAAACACATAAGGATGAATGATCTAAAACACATAAGGATGAATGATCTAAAACACATAAGGATGAATGATCTAAAACACATAAGGATGAATGATCTAAAACACATAAGGATGAATGATCTAAAACACGTAAGGATGAATGATCTAAAACACGTTAATAAGGATGAATGATCTAAAACACATAAGGATGAATGATCTAAAACACATAAGGATGAATGATCTAAAACACGTAAGGATGAATGATCTAAAACACATAAGGATGAATGATCTAAAACACATAAGGATGAATGATCTAAAACACATAAGGATGAATGATCTAAAACACATAAGGATGAATGATCTAAAACACATAAGGATGAATGATCTAAAACACGTTAATAAGGATGAATGATCTAAAACACATAAGGATGAATGATCTAAAACACTTTAATAAGGATGAATGATCTAAAACACATAAGGATGAATGATCTAAAACACATAAGGATGAATGATCTAAAACACGTAAGGATGAATGACTGAAACACATAAGGATGAATGATCTAAAACACGTTAATAAGGATGAATGATCTAAAACACATAAGGATGAATGATCTAAAACACATAAGGATGAATGATCTAAAACACATAAGGATGAATGACTGAAACACGTAAGGATGAATGATCTAAAACACATAAGGATGAATGATCTAAAACACATAAGGATGAATGATCTAAAACACATAATGATGAATGATCTAAAACACATAAGGATGAATGATCTAAAACACATAAGGATGAATGATCTAAAACACGTTAATAAGGATGAATGATCTAAAACACATAAGGATGAATGATCTAAAACACATAAGGATGAATGATCTAAAACACATAAGGATGAATGATCTAAAACACATAAGGATGAATGATCTAAAACACATAAGGATGAATGATCTAAAACACATAAGGATGAATGATCTAAAACACATAAGGATGAATGATCTAAAACACATAAGGATGAATGATCTAAAACACATAAGGATGAATGATCTAAAACACATAAGGATGAATGATCTAAAACACATAAGGATGAATGATCTAAAACACATAAGGATGAATGATCTAAAACACGTTAATAAGGATGAATGATCTAAAACACATAAGGATGAATGATCTAAAACACTTTAATAAGGATGAATGATCTAAAACACATAAGGATGAATGATCTAAAACACATAAGGATGAATGATCTAAAACACGTAAGGATGAATGACTGAAACACATAAGGATGAATGATCTAAAACACGTTAATAAGGATGAATGATCTAAAACACATAAGGATGAATGATCTAAAACACATAAGGATGAATGATCTAAAACACATAAGGATGAATGACTGAAACACGTAAGGATGAATGATCTAAAACACATAAGGATGAATGATCTAAAACACATAAGGATGAATGATCTAAAACACATAAGGATGAATGATCTAAAACACATAAGGATGAATGATCTAAAACACATAAGGATGAATGATCTAAAACACATAAGGATGAATGATCTAAAACACGTTAATAAGGATGAATGATCTAAAACACGTTAATAAGGATGAATGATCTAAAACACATAAGGATGAATGATCTAAAACACATAAGGATGAATGATCTAAAACACGTTAATAAGGATGAATGATCTAAAACACATAAGGATGAATGATCTAAAACACATAAGGATGAATGATCTAAAACACATAAGGATGAATGATCTAAAACACATAAGGATGAATGATCTAAAACACATAAGGATGAATGATCTGAAACACATAAGGATGAATGATCTAAAACACATAAGGATGAATGATCTAAAACACATAAGGATGAATGATCTAAAACACGTTAATAAGGATGAATGATCTAAAACACGTTAATAAGGATGAATGATCTAAAACACGTTAATAAGGATGAATGATCTAAAACACATAAGGATGAATGATCTAAAACACATAAGGATGAATGATCTAAAACACGTAAGGATGAATGACTGAAACACATAAGGATGAATGATCTAAAACACGTTAATAAGGATGAATGATCTAAAACACATAAGGATGAATGATCTAAAACACATAAGGATGAATGATCTAAAACACATAAGGATGAATGACTGAAACACGTAAGGATGAATGATCTAAAACACATAAGGATGAATGATCTAAAACACATAAGGATGAATGATCTAAAACACATAAGGATGAATGATCTAAAACACATAAGGATGAATGATCTAAAACACATAAGGATGAATGATCTAAAACACATAAGGATGAATGATCTAAAACACATAAGGATGAATGATCTAAAACACATAAGGATGAATGATCTAAAACACATAAGGATGAATGATCTAAAACACATAAGGATGAATGATCTAAAACACGTAAGGATGAATGATCTAAAACACGTTAATAAGGATGAATGATCTAAAACACATAAGGATGAATGATCTAAAACACATAAGGATGAATGATCTAAAACACGTAAGGATGAATGATCTAAAACACATAAGGATGAATGATCTAAAACACGTTAATAAGGATGAATGATCTAAAACACATAAGGATGAATGATTTAAAACACATAAGGATGAATGATCTAAAACACATAAGGATGAATGATCTAAAACACATAAGGATGAATGATCTAAAACACATAAGGATGAATGATCTAAAACACATAAGGATGAATGATCTAAAACACATAAGGATGAATGATCTAAAACACATAAGGATGAATGATCTAAAACACATAAGGATGAATGATCTGAAACACATAAGGATGAATGATCTAAAACACATAAGGATGAATGATCTAAAACACGTAAGGATGAATGATCTAAAACACGTAAGGATGAATGATCTAAAACACATAAGGATGAATGATCTAAAACACATAAGGATGAATTATCTAAAACACATAAGGATTAATGATCTAAAACACGTATTCCCAAACAACGCCGTCGAGGCTACGCCAAATAAAAATGTGATTCACATTTAAAAAAATAAAATGAATACTATGTCATCACATTTTCAAACAGTCCATTTATATTTTCCAACTGGGCTATACATTTTGGTGAGTTTTTTTTATCGCCTGAGTAGCCTCGTTTCACTGCCAAAAATAAAATTAAACCATCTAGTGTTCAGCGAAATAACAACACAATGTCAAATACAGGTGGCCTAGTCAAATAATTAACATCCAATCACATTAACCGTTACTCTCTCACGGGAATTCCATTGACGGTCCGTATGTAGCCGAACATAGCTGCTGCTCATTCCGTTTGCTCGAAAATTGATAAATGGTTAAAGAAAGTAAGGCCGTGTCCATAGAGACACATACCAGCTCTACTGGTAGTACTGCTACTACCAGCAGTACTACACCTGCACCTGTCGACGACACAAGTTGTTCTGCTTCTACGAGCACATCCAATGCTAACATCAGTCATTCTACATTTGTTGTTAGCCCAGCTAGCATGGACACTGACAGTTGTGAATCTGATGCAGCAGAAGAGCCACTGCCCCCTTACCCGGGAAAGCACCGAACAACAGACAGGGATGTTGGACCATCGAAGAGGCGCAAATATGATGAGAGCTACATTGATTTGGGGTTCACTTATAATGGGAGTAATGCCTTTCCTCAGCCATAGTGTGTTATATGTGTAAAAGTACTATCTCACAACCCCATGAAACCATCACTCTTGCACAGACATTTAGAAACAAAACATGCCAATTGAAAAATAAGCCACGGGAGTTTTTTGAGCGAGAATTAAGACGACTTTCGAGTAGTAATGTATAAAAGCAACAGATACCATTAATAAGAAGGGGCTAGAAGAGTCTTATATGGTGAGCTACCGAGTGGCTAGGACAGGCAAGACTTAATTCTTCCTGCTGCTGTGGATATGGCTGGGACAATGCTGGGGGAAAAGGCCAACAAAAACTATAAAGACAATGCCTTCATCAAACAACACTGTTTCACGACGCATCAGTGACATGGCAGAAGATGTTTTGAAACAATTACTGCTTCGCATACAAGCCAGTGAATTCTATGCGTTACAGCTGGATGAGTCAACAGACGTGGCAGGCCTGGCACAGCTCCTGGTATATGTCTGTTACATTTATGGGGGGTCAATTAAGGAAGACATCCTCTTCTGCAAACCACTGGAAACCAGGACAACAGGAGAGAATATTTTTAAAGTACTGGACAGCTTTGTGACATTAAATGGACTTTGGTGGTCAAGATGTGTTGGTATCTGTACTGATGGCGCTAAAGCCATGACAGGGAGACATAGTGGAGTGGTAACACGCGTGCAAGCAGTTGCTCCTGACACCTCTTGGGTACACTGCAGCATCCACTTGCTACCAAGGGAATGCCTGACAGCTTGAAAGATGTTTTGGACACTACAGTGAAAATGGTTAACTTTGTTAAAGCAAGGCCCCTGAACTCTCGTGTATTTTCTGCACTATGCAATGATATGGGCAGCGACCATGTAACACTTTTACAACATACAGAAGTGCGCTGGTTATCAAGGGGCAAAGTATTGACACGTTTTTTTTTAAATTGAGAGACGAGCTTAAAGTTTTCTTTACTGACCATAATTTTCACTTGTCTGACCGCTTGCATGATGATGAGTGTCTCACACAACTGGCCTATCTGGGTGATGTTTTTTCTCGCCTGAATGATCTGAATCTAGGATTACAGGGACACTCCGCATTATATTCAATGTGCGAGACAAAATTGAGGCTATGATTAAGAAGTTGGAGCTTTTCTCTGTCTGCATTAACAAGGACAACGCACAGGTCTTTCCATCATTGTATGATTTTGTGTGCAAATGAACTCAAGCTTACGGACAATGTCAAATGTGATATAGCGAAGCACCTGAGTGAGTTGGGTGTGCAATTACTCAGGTACTTACCCGAAATGGATGACACAAACAACTGGATTTGTTATCCCTTTCATGCCCTGCCTCCAGCCCACTTACCGATATCTGAACAAGAGAGCCTCATCAAAATTGCAACAAGCGGTTCAGTGAAAATTGAATTCAATCAGAAGCCACTGCCAGATTTCTGGATTTGGCTGCGCTCAGAGTATCCTGCCTTGGCAAATCGCACTGATGCCCTTTGCAACCATGTACCTATGTGAGAGTGGATTCTCGGCCCTCACTAGCATGCAAACTAAATACAGGCACAGACTGTGTGTGGAAAATCATTTAAGACAGACTCTCTCCAATACAACCCAACATTGCAGAGTTATGTGCATCCTTTCAAGCACACCCTTCTCATTAACCTGTGGTGAGTTATTCACAATTTTTGATGAACAAATAAGGTTTTATATGTAAGAAGGCTAAATAAAGAGCAACATTATTGATTATTATTATATTGCTATTTGTACCTTGGTCCTATAGAGCTCTTTGTCACTTCCCACGAGCCGGGTTCTGACAAAACCTCACACTCATTCTGATGTTTAATAAATGTATCATATAGTGTGTGTGTGTGTGTATGGCAGGCTTACAGTGTTGGCAAAAAACAACATTTGAGAGCGCCCTGACCCTGGTGTTAGAGGGGGTACGCAGCTGGAGGTTGAATGTTTGAAGGGGTAGGGGACTATAAAACATTTGAGAACCACTGATCTACAACACATGAATAAGGATGAATGAAATAAAACACATGAATAAGGATGAATGAAATAAAACACATGAATAAGGATGAATGAAATGAAACACATGAATAAGGATGAATGAAATGAAACACATTAATAAGGATGAATGAAATGAAACACATTAATAAGGATGAATGATATAAAACACATTAATAAGGATTAATGATGTAAAACACATTAATAAGGATGTCACGCTCGTCGTTAGAAATGGCGGACCAAAACGCAGCAGGTATGTGTATACTCATCCTCTTTATTTACGGGAAAAGAAGGAAAAACCAAACAAACACGTATACAAAAATAACAAAACGATGAACGACAAAATAACAGTCTGGCAAGGCACACGGCTAAACACGGAACAATCACCCACAAACACACAGACAAACACACCCAACTAATATAGGACTTCCAATCAAAGGCAACACCACACAGCTGCCTTCAATTGGAAGTCCACCCCAATTAACTCTACATAGAAACACACTTACTAGACTACACATAGAAATACATAAACATAGACCATAAACCAAAAACCCGGAAATACTAAATCAAACACCCTTTTACCAAAACACCACCCCGGACCACATAAAACAAATACCCTCTGCCACGTCCTGACCAAACTACAATAACAATTAACCCTTATACTGGCCAGGACGTGACAGTATCCCCCCCTTAAAGGTGCTAACCCCGGAAGCACCTTACATTTTTTTTTTTTTTTTAAACACAACCCCAAACAACAAAACAAAAATTCCCCTCTACTAAAAGGGAGGGAAGGGAGGGTGGCTGCCGTCAACGACGGCACTGTGCTACACCCCCCCTCCCCAACCCACCTATATCAGGAGGTGGCTCCGGTTCTGGCCATTCCAGGCAGTCGGGCCACTCTGGCAGCTCGGGGCAGTCTGGCCAGTCTGGCAGCTTGGGGCAGTCTGGGCAGTCCGGGCAGTCCGGCGGCTCGGGGCAGTCCGGCGGCTCCGGCGGTTCGGGGCAGTCCGGCCACTCCGGCGGTTCGGGGCAGTCCGGTGACTGTTGACTGGCGGGCAGCTCCGGTGACTGTTGACTGGCGGGCAGCTCCGGTGACTGTTGACTGGCGGGCAGCTCCGGTGACTGTTGACTGGCGGGCAGCTCCGGTGACTTGACTGGCGGGCAGCTCCGGTGACTGTTGACTGGCGGGCAGCTCCGGTGACTGTTGACTGGCGGGCAGCTCCGGTGACTGTTGACTGGCGGGCAGCTCTGGTGACTGTTGACTGGCGGGCAGCTCTGGTGACTGTTGACTAGCGAGGCTGGGTTTACGCACTTGAAGCCTGGTGCGTGGTGCAGGTACTGGGCGTACCAGTTTGGGAACACGCACCTCCAGGCTAGTGCGGGGAGCGGGAACAGGACGAGTCGGACTGGGTTGACGCACTTCCGGGTCCGCACGAGAGACAGGAGCTGGAAACCCAGGGCTATGGAGGCGCACAGGCGGTCTTGATCTTACCTCCTGCACAACCCGTCCTGGATGGATGGAACTAGTAGCCCTGCACGAGCGGGGTGCTTGTACAGGGCGGACTGGGTTGTGCAGGGGCCTGATGGTAGCCGTGCGTAGAGCGGGAGTTGGGTAGCCTGGTCCTCTGAGGCGTACCGGCGACCAGATGCGCTGCGCAGGCATCCTCCTACCAGGCTGGATGCCCGCTCTAGCACGGCACCTGCGAGGGGCTGGAATAACGCGCACCGGACTGTGCGTGCGTATGGGTGAGATAGTGCGCTCCTCAGCGAAACATGGCGCTCTCCACCTCATACGCTCCTCCATATAACCACGGGTAGCTGGCTTCCGGCTCTTTCTAGGCCTAGCCAAACTATCCGTGTGCCCCCCCAAAAAATTTTTTATTGGGGGTGCCTCTCGTGCTTCTCCCTCAGCGCGTCCAAGGCCTCGTACCTCCGCCTCTCTGCCTTGGCTGCCTCAATTTCCCACTGCGGACGGCGATAATCCCCAGCCTGGTGCCAAGGTCCAGAACTTCCTCCCAGGTCCATCTCTCCCGCCAGTCCAACTCGAAGTCCCTTTTCTTCTGCTGCTTGGTCCTGTGTTGGTGGGTGATTCTGTTACGCTCGTCGTTAGAAATGGCGGACCAAAACGCAGCAGGTATGTGTATACTCATCCTCTTTATTTACGGGAAAAGAAGGAAA
>NC_138293.1:10820000-11107500 GCF_965601325.2 Salmo salar
TATTTTTTAATTTTTTTTCACCTTTATTTAACCAGGTAGGCTAGTTGAGAGCAAGTTCTCATTTACAACTGCGACCTGGCCAAGATAAAGCAAAGCAGTGTGACACAGACAACAACACAGAGTTACACATGGAGTAAACAATAAACAAGCCAATAACACAATAAACAAGTCAATGACACAGTAGAAAAAAGAAAGTCTATATACAGTGTGTGCAAAAGGCATTAGGAGGTAGGCAATAAATAGGCCATAGGAGCGAATAATTACAATTTAGCAGATTAACACTGGAGTGATAAATGAGCAGATGATGATGTGCAAGTAGAGATACTGGTGTGCAAAAGAGCAGAAAAGTAAATAAAATAAAAACAGTATGGGGATGAGGTAGGTAGATTGGGTGGGCAATTTACAGATGGACTATGTACAGCTGCAGCGATCGGTTAGCAGCTCAGGTAGCTGATGTTTAAAGCTCGTGAGGGAAATAAAAGTCTCCAACTTCAGCGATTTTTGCAATTCGTTCCAGTCACTGGCAGCAGAGAACTGGAAGGAAAGGCAGCCAAATGAGGTGTTGGCTTTGAGGATGACCAGTGAGATATACCTGCTGGAGCGCGTGCTACGGGTGGGTGTTGTTATCGTGACGAGTGAACTGAGATAAGGCGGAGCTTTACATAACATAGACTTATAGATGACCTGGAGCCAGTGGGTCTGGCAACGAATATGTAGCGAGGGCCAGCCGACTAGAGCATACAGGTCGCAGTGGTAGGTGGTATAAGGTGATTTGGTAACAAAACGGATGGCACTGTGATAGACTGCATCCAGTTTGCTGAGTGGAGTATTGGAAGCTATTTTGTAGATGACATCGCCGAAGTCGAGGATCGGTAGGATAGTCAGTTTTACTAGGGTAAGTTTGGCGGCGTGAGTGAAGGAGGCTTTGTTGCTACCTCAATGTACATACTACCTCAATCAGCCCGACTAACCAGTGCCTGTATGTAGACTCACTACTGTCATAGCCTCACTACTGTCATAGCCTCGCTACTGTCATAGCCTCGCTACTGTATATAGCCTCGCTAATGTTATTTTTCACTGTCTTTTTACTGTTATTTTTATTTCATTACTTACCTATTGTTCACCTAATACCTTTTTTGCACTGTTGGTTAGAGCCTATAAGTAAGCATTTCACTGTAAGTCTACAGCTGTTGCATTCGGCACACGTGACAAATAAACTTTGATTTGTTATAATCAAACCTTTTAGAATGTTCCAGTGTTAATATTATAAGACCTGGCTAAAGAGTCTGATCTCTCACAGACCCCAGAAAGAGCAGCTGTTGCTTAATGTAACAGCTAATGGCGTTACAGTACAGTGTATGCAGCATAAGGAATATTTCCAATTCTTAGATCATGTATTATTCTTACATACTCATATGGACTTGTGAAGATCTGAAAAGATTGGATAGGTGTGAGCAATATGGCAAAAATGCCACATAGTAGAGGGCAAAGTGTAGCTTGTAGCTATTACCATAATACCTACTATATGTACCTATCAGAGGAGGCCGTCTTCCTTAAGCTCCTCCCACCAGTAGAGCTATTACCATAATACCTACTCTATATACCTATCAGAGGAGGCCGTCTTCCTAAAGCTCCTCCCACCAGCCTCCTCTGATAGCTGTCCAACCCTTTCAGATCAAGTCCTATCCAACCCTTTCAGATCAAGTCCTTAGCCTAACGGTCCGTTTGGATAGGATAGACATATTCTTGCTTTTGACTATTATACTTTCTCTTCCTCCTTTTACCCTTCAGAGGGACAACCCCATACAGATGCAGTACTTCCCCAGTGAGGGACGCTTCGATAAAATGTATTTCCCTTACTACGGCAACAAACTTCATGTAAGTTTGGGTCAAAGGTCAATATATGTCCATTTCTGATGTCTTGTCATACTGGTTTGTTGGTGCTTGATGGGAAAGCATTATTGTACAATGATGCAAGAATTTGGAAGACTGTTGGATGGACGTGTGAGATATTCAACAGTCCATGTTGATGAGATATTCAACAGTCCATGTTGATGAGATATTCAACAGTCCATGTTGATGAGATATTCAACAGTCCATGTTGATGAGATATTCAACAGTCCATGTTGGTGAGATATTCAACAGTCCATGTTGATGAGATATTCAACAGTCCATGTTGATGAGATATTCAACAGTCCATGTTGATGAGATATTCAACAGTCCATGTTGATGAGATATTCAACAGTCCATGTTGGTGAGATATTCAACAGTCCATGTTGATGAGATATTCAACAGTCCATGTTGATGAGATATTCAACAGTCCATGTTGGTGAGATATTCAACAGTCCATGTTGATGAGATATTCAACAGTCCATGTTGATGAGATATTCAACAGTCCATGTTGGTGAGATATTCAACAGTCCATGTTGATGAGATATTCAACAGTCCATGTTGATGAGATATTCAACAGTCCATGTTGATGAGATATTCAACAGTCCATGTTGGTGAGATATTCAACAGTCCATGTTGGTGAGATATTCAACAGTCCATGTTGGTGAGATATTCAACAGTCCATGTTGGTGAGATATTCAACAGTCCATGTTGGTGAGATATTCAACAGTCCATGTTGATGAGATATTCAACAGTCCATGTTGGTGAGATATTCAACAGTCCATGTTGGTCAGTGATCTTCTTTTTTTGCTTCCACTACTTATTTTCTTTCCTACCCTATTCCACTCCCTATTTTTCCTCTCTCTCTCTCTCTCTCTCTCTCTCTCCCTTCTCTTTCTACTCCCACCCCCCTCCCACCTCTCTTCTTCTCACCCTTTACCCTCTGTCTACAGGAGAGGTATGTGCAGCCTGTGGTTGCTGTTAAGCTGTTGCTGAACAAGGAGGACTACAACACAGAGCTGACCATCGAATGCCGGATTGAGGGGTCCGACCTGCGCAACAACGATGACCGAGACAAGTTCCTGGGCCGCGTCACCTTCCGAATCACAGTCAAAGAGTAGGGAGTGGTGAGGAGGAGGCTAGTGTGGAGAAATGTGGTTCTTACTCCTCCCGGAAGATTCCTGGTAGAATAAGATAGGCCTAATTCCAAACCAATCCCTCCACCCTCACTCCATATACTTGGCGAGGGACATTAAAATCTGGTCTTTTTCATATCACCTTGGTAGTTCATTGATTCACCAGATAATCTACTCACCTGTTGTTGCAGGTCAGTCTCTAGTTAGGCGGGATGGGGAAGGATTAAAACCAGCAGTTCTGTGAACCCTGAATTACCGATTTGAGTACCCTTCTCTTAGGCTCTTGACTCCATCTTGTATTTCTGATAGGGTTGGATATGTGTAAGCATAGCAAGAGTGCTAGATGAAGCAATTATCATATCATAGCTGATGCCAATCCATTCCTTTCAGATCTACAGTGCATCACACCCAAAAAGGGCCTAGACTAGTGCCTACAAATGTAGGATCTTAATTTGATCAGTCTTTCGTTGCTGAGAATTTAGCAGGAAATGTAAACAAACATTTCTAAAGTTTGTCATTTCCACTGAAATTTCCGACTTGATTTGCCCTTAACGAAAAGTGTATCCAGCCATACAAAAATTCCATTAATTATAATCCACATAATAAGTGGCTCAAATTAAGATCCTACATCTGTGATGGTAGGGGGTGAGAGATTGGTGTGAGATTGGATCAAAGGATAGGGTAGTGATGTCATCAATTTTCAACTATCTCCTGGAAAAAAGCGTTAATCGTGCCAAATTTAATGGAACATCTAGTTCCCTTGTTTACTTCATTGTTTACTCTATTACAGGCCTGGGCAACTCCAGTCCTCGGGGGCCTGATTGGTGGTCACACTTTTGCCCCATTCCCAGCTAACACACCTGACTCCAATAATCAACTAATCATGATATTCACTTAAAAATGAGTTTAAATCAGGTGTGTTTGCTAGGGATGTGGGGAAAAGTGTAACACCAATCAGGACCCCGAGGACTGGAGTTGCTCAGGCCTGCACTAGTATGACATCATCTTTGTCTTCATCTTTCATGAAGTCATTCTAGCAGGAGTCTTTTCATGACTCACCAATCTAACGTCCATCAGACCCTTCTATTAGTCGGCTTTTGTTGTCTGACCCAGTGCTCTAGTGTTGATCTAGGCTCAGATCTTATTTTCTATTCAGATGGTCTAGATTGGAGCTTAGATGTGGTAAACTGAACCTAGATCAGGGCTTAGTGCCAAGGGTTGGATCAACTGTCAGGAGTTAGCCTCAATCAGTATTTAACCATCAGTCATCCACTGTCAATACAACCATGTTTAAAGTTGACCCTCTCATCTGAAAACAGAACAAATAATTATTCCTCAACATCACATAGATATTGAGTCAACCCCAGTGAAACACTGTCAAACCCAGAACCCAGATGCCCAATTACATGTCATTTAGAATCCTTTTTCTCTTGGGACCACAATTTGAACCGCATCATATTATAATAGGGAACTGTAGATAGGTGTGTGTGTGGTGTGGTCTGACCACAACCCAGTGGTGTGCCGTCTGTCTGTCCGGCTGCATGTCTGTGTGTCTGTTTACTCTACCCCTTACCTCACCACTGTAATAGCCAATGTGGATGAGGTGAGTTATCCTCCCTCCCATACACACACACACACACACACACACACACGCACACACACACGCACACAAACATGCACACACACACACAGATGCACGCACATACATGCACAAACACTCTACATCACACATTCATTTTATGCACCTCACACACACACACACGTAAAGCGACCTGCGAGGAAGCGCTGTGTAAATGCAATCCATTGTATCTATGTACTGTATATGCCTATCTTTGGGTGGAAAGCGTGTCTGTTTGTCTCTTACTCCCAGTCTACCCCTCCCTTTGTCTTTCTCAATGTATATATTTAATGGATTCACACAGTATTTTTTTTCTGTCACAGAACACAATGTTTGAGCACTGTAAAGAAGAAACTATATAAACAAAGATTTACAGGACATGGATCATATTCAAAAAGCTATGTTACGGTCTAAAATGGAATCTTGAAGGAACAACTTGTTATCATCTGCATGATGCCGCAACAATTGTGGATTAAAAGGTGATTTTGGAGAAGAGAAAAAAAATGGTGTCTTATCTCTTATGTGTCGTTATGTAATGATTGTCAAGGTTACACGGAACCCAAACCGGCTGCGAGCATGCGTGTAGTCAGCCTGCTAGGCATAATTAGCACAAGTAGCTTGTGGTATTATACATTTGCCACAAGAGGGCAGCAGCATTAAGGCAGAGAGATCCGTTGAATGAAGGGTCATTCCTGGTTTGCTTTAAAGACGTCTTCCAGCAATCAATTCACTTTTCCTGTTGAAAAGCAATATCCCAAGTATAAATACAGTAAAGTACATACACACACTAAAAGGCAGCAGCTAATGGGGATCCATAATACACACAAATACAAAAGGGTAAAAAAAACTATACATTTTTAGCAAAAATTTGGTTTTTCAGAAACAACTGCAATCTTCAAGGAGTTGTCGACGTGATGTCATCAGCCTCCTCATTGCTTGAGGAACAATAAAGAACAAAAGAGGAAAGGCTCCTCCTCCACTTGTGATGTCATGAGGATATCTGGGATACCTATTGAGATGTGCCTTTTGTACATCAGGTGTTCAATGAGGTGAAAAGGAGACCGGAGTATTTTATAAAAAATATTTTTTTATTTAACCTTTATTTATCTATTTATCAGTTAAGAACAAATTCTTATTCACAATGACAGCCTACCTTTGGGATGGTGCCATCCAGTGGTGATATTTATCATAGTAGTAGCCTAATGGTTTGCACTCAAGCAATAATTGTGTTTAAGCACCCATTTTCATGAATAGTAGATAATATGCATCAGCTTAAATTAAAGGAGCTTGATTGGCAATTAGCTAATTACTTTGATTACTGTAAATAAACTGTGATCTTTATTCTCTACCTTTTTGCCCCATGTGCCTAACAATGTTTGTACCATGTTTGTGCTGCTACTGTGTTGTTGTCATGTTGCTACCGTGTTGTCTTAGGTCTCTCTTTATGTAGTGTTGTGGTGTCTCTCTTGTCGTGATGTGTGTTTTGTCCTACATTATTATTATATATATTTGTTGCCCCCATCCTTATATAGTAGGCTTACAGTATGTTCAAAGGCTGATGCAAGGATGTGATCAGAACAATGTAGAAATTCAGGAAAAATATGGGGGACAGTGGAGGCTCCTCACAGGAGGAAGGGGAGGACCATCCTACTCAATGATTTTCAGAAAGAAAAAAAAAAATAAAACATTAAAATAGTTATCCTTTTTAGATAAAAACGACACTAAATATATTCACGTCACCAGATATCTGATTAAAACCAGTGGAGGCTGCTGAGGGGAGGACGGCTCATAATAATGGCCCGGAACGTAGCTAATGGAATGGCAACAAACACATGGAAACCATGTGTTTGATGTATTTTATGCCATTCCACTGATTCTGCTTCAGCTATTACCAAGAGCCCGTCCTCCCCAATTAAGGTGCCACCAACCTCCTGTGATTAAAACACACTTTTTTTGCAATGAAGGACTACAGTTGTCTGTAGGGTAGCACCATGGTGTAGCCAGAGGACAGCTATTTTCTGTCCTCCTTTGGCTAC
Organism: Salmo salar; assembly: GCF_965601325.2. NCBI lineage: Eukaryota > Metazoa > Chordata > Actinopteri > Salmoniformes > Salmonidae > Salmo > Salmo salar. The sequence goes on from NC_138293.1 coordinate 10,826,681, forward strand.
ATTGACTTCAATAAAAAACCTAGGAGGCTTGTGATCCTCACTACCTTCCATAGACCTACATGGTAATTATGACCACTTCTGGAGGACGTTCTCCAACCAATCAAAGCTTTTGTAATATGAACTAACATGTTGTCCATCCAATCAAAGTATCGGAGAATTAACCTAGTACTACACGTGTGATTTAGAAGCTTGGTGAGTTGGTGACATGTTGGATAGATTGAGAGATTGAGATGGTGAATAGTGATGATAGTTGAGCATTTTGTAGGATGTCATTCAATTCAAATTAGGTTATTCAAACTGTAGGAGATGGAGGTAGGTTATATATTGTTTTCTAGGTTTTAGAACTTTATTTTTGTGTCAAGTTTGGCTGAGTAACAATGATTGGCTGAGGGACAATGATTGGCTAGGGAACAATGATTGCCTGGGGAACAATGATTGGCTGGGGAACAATGCTTGTGCGCAATTGGCAGGGGAATGACTGGGGAAACTTGTTTAAACCTGTCTGAAAGCTGTCATATTTTGGTTCACTTATGCCCTAAAATACATTTGTTAATATAGGCAGAATATTGTATAAAATAAATATATGCTGCATTCCTTGCCTTCTTTTTGGCTAAAATAAATAAAACAAGATTGGGTGAATAACTTGAAAAATGTAATACATAAGCCTCATTGTCACGACTTCCGCCGAAGTCGGGTCCTCTCCTTGTTCGGGCTTCTAGCCATCATCAATCCACTTTTCATTTTCGATATGTTTTGTCTTGTTTTTTCTCACACCTGGTTTCAATTCCCTCAATTACTTGTTGTGTATTTAACCCTCTGTTCCCCCCCATGTCTTTGTGTGGGATTGTTTATTGTAGTGCTTGTGCACGTTCCCCGTGAGCGCACGACAGGTTATTTTTGTGCCCATTTATCTTGTTGTTCTGGATGCCGTTGGTTTTGCTTAATAAATCTCTGGTTAATACCCAGTTCTGCTCTCCTGCGCCTGACTTCTCTGCCGCCAATTACGCACTTCGCTACACTCATAATAAATACATAAATAAAAAACGTGCACATATATAAAAAATAAAGTTGGGCTATTTCAACCTTGTAATAATTCATTTTATTTCAATGTTCTATATAGCATCGAATTATTAATATAATAAAACTTGGCCTTTGATGTTTCCTTGATATACAGTACCAGTCCAAAGTTTGGACACACCTACTCATTCAAGGATTTTTCTATATTTTTACTATTTTCTACATTGTAGAATAATAGTGAAGACACCAAAACGATGAAAAAACACATATGGAATCATGTAGTAACTAAAAAAGTGTTAAACAAATCAAAATATATTTTATATTTGAGATTCTTCAAAGTAGCCACCATTGAATGAAGGTAATGAGTTAATGTTTTCATATTTTTCTGTGAGTTGGATTGGACACTGAGGTAGCCTACTATTAGTAGGAATGGGAATATACAACTGTCCTGTAGGCCTATAGCCTAAATTTAGCCAGCCTCGCCCTCTCTCGCAGCTTGTATAGAAAGTTTAACCAGGTAGGCTAGTTGAGAACAAGTTCTCATTTACAACTGCGACCTGGCCAAGATAAAGCAAAGCAGTTCGACACATACAACAACACAGAGTTACACATGGAATAAACAAACATACAGTCAATAATACAGTAGAAAAATCTATATACAGCATGTACAAATGAGGTAGGATAAGAGAGGCCATGGTAGAAAAGTAATTACAATATAGCAATTAAACACTGGAATGGTAGGATGTGAAGAAGATTAATGTGCAAGTTGAGATACTGGGGTGCAAAGGAGCAAGATAAATATATAAATAAATACAGTATGGGGATGAGGTCGATTGGATGGGCTATTTACAGATGAGCTATGTACAGGTGCAGTGATCTGTGAGCCGTACCGGCAGTAGAAGGGGTCCGGATATTGTAGCCGAGGAGTGGGCTTCAGTAGTAGCCCAGGAGCCCTAGCCGGGAGATGGGTCTAGCATGGGCTAGCTCCAGGCTAGTTGGTGCTTGCTCCGGGGTGGAAACGTTAGCCAGGAGTAGTCAACCCGGGTTGCGGTTAGCTAGCTGCCATGATCCAGATGAAAGGATTCATAGTTTGCGGTAGGAATCCGGGGATATGGAGAGAAAAATAGGTCCGGTATGCTCTGGTTTGAAACGCGTTGTACGAACTGGCGAGAGCTTTCCGAGCTGTAGGTTAGCTGATGACCGCTAGCAGTGATTAGCTGACTGGTAGCTGATAGCTGGTAGCTAGTTAGCTAGCTAGCTTCAGTTGAGGTATTCCAGTTAGGAGGTAAATAGAAATACTTTAGAAAAAAAACAGATCCACACCACACTGGGTGAGGTGGGTTGCAGGAGAATATTTTGAATTTGAGGTTTAGGAAAAATATTAAAAAGAATGCGAAGAAAAATATATAAAAAGATATACACATGGGACGAGACAAGACAAAGACGTCTGAATGCTACGCCATCTTGGAATCATTCGGTCATGAGCGCCGCTGGGTCTCTGGCAGTCATCAGCTCAGTGTTGCCAACTTAGCGAGTATTCAGACCCCTCTAGCGACACATTTTCAAAAAAGCGACTAGTGACAAATCTAGTGACTTTTTCTGGTGTTATTGGAGACTTTTGGAGACTCTGACGTGAAAGCATGCATCGTTCTTACTCTTCTCAACGAGCAGCGGGTGCTGCCGTGGGCCCCACCCCTGTCCCAAAGCACTCACAGGCGGCCCAGTCCTCTCGCAGCAGTCCCTCCCAGCTGCATTCAGAGTAGGAGATGTTCACCCCTCTGCGTCCAGACTACAAATGAATCGCGCATGCGGGAAGCCGCCGCTGGCTGATCCCACCCTGGCTTACATAAAAAAAAGAATAATAGCCTGAATTAGGGCCAGACTAGTTACCATCATTTTCTCACGTTGCCATTAACAGATTTTTCTATTGTCTCTTTTTGGTCCATTTAGATTGTTAATGTAGATTGTATACAAAAAAATGTAAAAAATGTTATGGTTAAAAATGTTCATGTTTTACTGTGACTTGTTGTAGGCTCCTAAGTGGACCACGGTGCTTGCCTATGGAGCTGTGAGGGGAACGGCACCTCCGTACCTTCAGGCTCTGATCAGGCCCTACACCCAAACAAGGGCACTGCGTTCATCCACCTCTGGCCTGCTCGCCTCCCTACCTCTGAGGAAGCACAGTTCCCGCTCAGCCCAGTCAAAACTGTTCGCTGCTCTGGCACCCCTATGGTGGAACAAGCTCCCTCACGATGCCAGGACAGCGGAGTCAATCACCACCTTCCGGAGACACCTGAAACCCCACCTCTTTAAGGAATACCTAGGATAGGATAAAGTAATCCTTCTAACCCCCCCCCCCCCCTAAAGATTTAGATGCACTATTGTAAAGTGGTTGTTCCACTGGATATCATAAGGTGAATGCACCAATTTGTAAGTCTCTCTGGATAAGAGCATCTGCTAAATGACTTAAATGTAAATGTAAAAAACGAAGTAACTCTGTCAGAGTGTTTCTTTTGGGTCACTTCTGCTGGTCCCAAGCCCGGATAAAGGAGGAGGGTTGGAATTGTGACATTAAAAAACCCAAGAATCAACAGAAGAAAGTTAATTTGTAGTTCTAAACATATTTAGGGTGTTTTTTACTCACTTTTTGTCTCTCCCATGATGTTATTCCTCTCTCCTACAGCGTCAATCACAATTACATGCACATGGCCAATTATGCAAATTAGGTGATGACGTCATTTAGCGACTTTTAGGACAGCCAATAGCTACTTTCCTTACTGAGGAGTTGGCAACACTGCATCAGCTTAGTAGGAGGAGGAGAAGGGCCGGCACTCTCACTAGATTAACTGTCACTATTCTGGAGGGGAGGAAGAAGAGGAAGAGCAACGCCACTGTCATTCTGGGCAATGAGTTCTCTGTTGGACACGAAGGATGCTAGTGCCAGCTGCTGCATCAGTAGTCCTACTAGCTTCCACCTGCGATAGTGTTCCGTCAGTCAAGGACAAGTTGGTAGCTTTGCTGATCTTTGGAAATTTAGCACGAGCTTGATCATGCTGCGTTTTTTTCTGCACCACTTGGTCTTGCCTTTTGTTTATCCATCTTGAACAATGAACTCACTAACCATCCGAGTCTTACCCGATTCACATAACTCGTTTTAACTTGATAGCCAATTAGGTGAAGAGGCAGAGGCAGGCTGCCGCCGACACCGCTGCGAAATAGGCTAATTAGACGCATGAAAACTGTATTGTCTGTCTGACTCACCTACTACCAACGTAGATTGGACAACAGAAACATGTTGCTTGCTACATGTGGAAATTAAAAAGGACGGTTACTGTCAAAATTATTTAAAAACATGTATAACATTTAGACATAGATGTTAGATGACAGGCACATGGGCCCCCAGAGCTTTTGCAGCCCCCGCCTTGCAGGGGCTGCAGGGTGTCAGCTATGCCCCCAGAGCTTTTGGGGGCCCCCCGCCTTGCAGGGGCTGCAGGGTGTCAGCTATGCCCCCAGAGCTTTTGGGGGCCCCCCGCCTTGCAGGGGCTGCAGGGTGTCAGCTATGCCCCCAGAGCTTTTGGGGGCCCCCCACCTTGCAGGGGCTGCAGGGTGTCAGCTATGCCCCCAGAGCTTTTGTGTCCCCTGCCTTACGGGGGCTGCAGGGTGTCAGCTATGCCCCCAGAGCTTTTGTGTCCCCCGCCTTACGGGGGCTGCAGGGTGTCAGCTATGCCAATGACTCCGATTCCTTTAATCACAGAGACTATTGTTACTTTGTGTCTCAACATTTTTTTATTGGCCTTTTACCAGATCCTAATATATTTTCCTTAACTGTTAACTGTTCCTTAACTGTTAATAATTTTTATGAATTTGGTAGCCTATGCTACAAAATATAATATTCTGCCCATATCAATGAATTGATTTAAGTCATAGTCTCAAGAACAGCTACATGATTTAATGAAAATCAGCAAATAGACACATTGTTTCATATTCTTCAATAAAATACTCATAAACAGAAACAGGCAATAGGCTACAGCTCGCTTCCCAGTTTCCCCACCAAATAGGCTACAAGGAAACTCGATGCATCTCAATTACGTTGAATGCGCGGGGTCTATACGCAGCATAATACCTTCCACCCAAAGTTTTGTTTTTGACAAAAAGAGACGTAAGTATTTTCTCAGCCAGAATTGCTAGCTACGACCATGTACTGGATTTCGTTGTTGTTTCATTGCCCACATCAGATTCAAGATTTTGGGAAAAAGCCACGTCGATCATGTAATGGATGAAGGTCTGCGTATTTAAACCGTGCAACACAACGAGAACGTACAAGAGAATGTACAATGTGTTACGAATTTGCTAAATGTATGATATGTTAAAAATTCTAATTTGTTGTGGCAAACGTTAGCTAGGTGGCTAGGTGACTAACGCTAACATTAGATAGCTAGCTAACTGAAAAGACGAGCGACCCAGGGATGTGTGTGCTTTAAGGACCTTTAACAGAATGTGACTGGCAGAATGGGTGTTGTATGTGGAGGATGAGGGCTGCAGTAGATATCTCAGATAGGGAGGAGTGAGTCCTAAGAGGGTTGTATAAATAAGCATCAACCAGTGGGTCTTGCGACGGGTAAACAGAGATGACCAGTTTACAGAGAAGTATAGAGTGCAGTGATGTGTCGTATAAGGAGCATTGTTGGCAAATCTGATGGCCGAATGGTAAAGAACATCTAGCCACTCGAGAGCACCCTTACCTGCCGAACTATAAATTGCGTCTCCGTAATCCAAGTCTGGATTTAACTTTAGCCTGCAGCTTTGATATGTGTTGAGAGAAGGACAGTACTGAGAGAAGGACAATGTACCATCTAGCCATACTCCCAAGTACTTGTATGAGGTGACCACCTCAAGCTCTAAATCCTCAGAGGTAGTAAACACACCTGTGGGGAGAGGGGCATTATTCTTACCAAACCACATGACCTTTGTTTTGGAGGTGTTCAGAACAAGGTTAACTTCTTTGGGATAGGGGGCAGTATTTTTACGGCCGGATAAAAAACGTACCCGATTTAATCTGGTTACAACTCCTGCCCAGAAACTAGAATATGCATATAATTAGTATATTTGGATAGAAAACACTCTAAAGTTTCTAAAACTGTTTGAATGGTATCTGTGAGTATAACAGAACTCATATGGCAGGCCAAAACCTGAGAAGATTCCATGCAGGAAGTGCCCTGTCTGACAATTTGTTGTCCTTCTGTTGCATCTCTATCGAAAATACAGCATCTGTGCTGTAACATGACACTTTCTAAGGCTTCCATTGGCTCTCTAAAGCCGCCAGAAAGTGGAATGGGGTGTCTGCTGTCTCTGGGCAAAGTATAGGAGCAGAGTTTGTAAGTGGTCAGCCTGGGGACAGTGAGACTGGAGATGGACAGTGAGACTGGAGATGAGCAGTCACGAGAACTCGCCATGTTTTTCTTTCTCTCTTTGAATGAATACAACGTTGCCCGGTTGGAATATTATCGCTATTTTACGAGAAAAATTGCAAAAAAAAATATTTTAAACAGCGTTTGACATGCTTCTAAGTACGGTAAGGGAATATTTAGAAAAAAAAATGGCACGAAATGCGCTCGCGCGTTACCCTTTGGATAGTGACCTGAACGCACGAACAAAACGGAGGTATTTGGATATAACTATGGATTATTTGGAACCAAAACAACATTTGTTGTTGAAGTAGAAGTCCTGGGAGTGCATTCTGACAAAGAACAGCAAAGGTAATCCAATTTTTCTAATAGTAATTCTGAGTTTAGGTGACCCCGAAGTTGGCGGATGTCAAAATAGCTAGCCGTGATGGCCGAGCTATGTACTCAGAATATTGCAAAATGTGCTTTCGCCGAAAAGCTATTTTAAAATCGGACATAGCGATTGCATAAAGGAGTTCTGTATCTATAATTCTTAAAATAATTGTTATGTATTTTGTCAACGTTTATCATGAGTAATTTAGTAAATTCACCGGAAGTTTTCGGTGGGTATGCTAGTTCTGAACATCACATGCTAATGTAAAAAGCTGTTTTTTGATATAAATATGAACTTGATTGAACAAAACATGCATGTATTGTATAACATAATGTCCTAGGAGTGTCATCTGATGAAGATCATCAAAGGTTAGTGCTGCATTTAGCTGTGGTTTGGGTTTATGTGACATATATGCTTGCTTGGAAAATGGCTGTGTGATTATTTGTGTCTATGTACTCTCCTAACATAATCTAATGTTTTGCTTTCGCTGTAAAGCCTTTTTGAAATCGGACAATGTGGTTAGATTAACGAGAGTCTTGACTTTAAAATGGTGTAAAATACACTGCTCAAAAAAATAAAGGGAACACTAAAATAACACATCCTAGATCTGAATGAATGAAATAATCTTATTAAATACTTTTTTCTTTACATAGTTGAATGTGCTGACAACAAAATTACACACAAATAATCAATGGAAATCCAATTTATCAACCCATGGAGGTCTGGATTTGGAGTCACACTCAAAATTAAAGTGGAAAACCACACTACAGGCTGATCCAACTTTGATGCAATGTCCTTAAAACAAGTCAAAATGAGGCTCAGTAGTGTGTGTGGCCTCCACGTGCCTGTATGACCTCCCTACAATGCCTGGGCATGCTCCTGATGAGGTGGCGGATGGTCTCCTGAGGGATCTCCTCCCAGACCTGTACTAAAGCATCCGCCAACTCCTGGACAGTCTGTGGTGCAACGTCGCATTGGTGGATGGAGCGAGACATGATGTCCCAGATGTGCTCAATTGGATTCAGGTCTGGGGAACGGGCGAGCCAGTCCATAGCATCAATGCCTTCCTCTTGCAGGAACTGCTGACACACTCCAGCCACATGAGGTCTAGCATTGTCTTGCATTAGGACGAACCCAGGGCCAACCACAGCAGTATATGGTCTCACAAGGGGTCTGAGGATCTCATCTCGGTACCTAATGGCAGTCAGGCTACCTCTGGCGAGCACATGGAGGGTTGTGTGGCCCCCCAAAGAAATGCCACCCCACACCATGACTGACCCACCGCCAAACCGGTCATGCTGGAGGATGTTGCAGGCAGCAGAACGTTCTCCACGGCGTTTCCAGACTCTGTCACGTCTGTCACATGTGCTCAGTGTGAACCTGCTTTCATCTGTGAAGAGCACAGGGCGCCAGTGGCGAATTTGCCAATCTTGGTGTTCTCTGGCAAATGCCAAACGTCCTGCATGGTGTTGGGCTGTAAGCACAACCCCCACCTGTGGACGTCGGGCCCTCATACCACCCTCATGGGGTCTGTTTCTGACCGTTTGAGCAGACACATTTGTGGCCTGCTGCAGGTCATTTTGCATAGGCTCTGGCAGTGCTCCTCCTGCTCCTCCTTGCACAAAGGCGGAGGTAGCGGTCCTGCTGCTGGGTTGTTGCACTCCTACGGCCTCCTCCACGTCTCCTGATGTACTGGCCTGTCTCCTGGTAGAGCCTCCATGCTCTGGACACTACGCTGACAGACACAGCAAACCTTCTTGCCACAGCTCGCATTGATGTGCCATCCTGGATGAGCTGCACTACCTGAGCCACTTGTGTGGGTTGTAGACTCCGTCTCATGCTACCACTAGAGTGAAAGCACCGCCAGCATTCAAAAGTGACCAAAACATCAGCCAGGAGGCATAGGAACTGAGAAGTGGTCTGTGGTCACCACCTGCAGAACCACTCCTTTATTGGGGGTGTCTTGCTAATTGCCTATAATTTCCACCTGTTGTCTATTCCATTTGCACAACAGCATGTGAAATGTATTGTCAATCAGTGTTGCTTCCTAAGTGGACAGTTTGATTTCACAGAAGTGTGATTGACTTGGAGTTACATTGTGTTGTTTAAGTGTTCCCTTTATTTTTTTGAGCAGTGTAGTTGATTGTTTGAGAAAATTGAATTGTGGTATTTTAGTTGGTTTTGTATTTCGCGCCGTGCGATGCCATTGGCTGTTGGCTAGGGGTTCCGCAGGCGGAACGGGGTTCTGCTAGCGGAACGTCTGTCCTCAACAGGTTAAGCGTAGAGAAAGCTTGTTGGACACTAAGAAAGCTTTGTTGTAGAGTATTTAACACAAAATCCAGGGAGGGACCAGATGAGTATAAGACTGTATCATCTGCATATCAATGGCCGAGCGAGCTTCCTACTGCCTGAGCTATGTTGTTGATGTAAATTGAGAAGAGCATGGTGCCTAGGATCGAGCCTTAGAGTCCTCCCTTGGTGACAGGCAGTGGCTCAGAAAGCAGATTTTCAGACTTTATACACTGCACTCTTTGAGAGAGGTAGTTAGCAAACCAGGCTAAAGACCCCTCAGAGACACCAATACTCCTTAGCCGGCCCACAAGAATGGAATGGTCTACCGTATCAAAAGCTTTGGCCAAGTCAATAAAAATAGCAGCACAGCATTTCTTAGAATCAAGGGCAATGGTGACATCATTGAGGACCTTTAAGGTTGCAGTGACACATCCATAACCTGAGCAGAAACCAGATTGCATACCAGAGAGAATACTATACACATCAAGAAAGCCAGTCACTTTTGATTAACAGGGCAAAATAGAAATAGGCCTATAACAGTTAGGATCAGCTTTATTTCCCTCTTTAAATAAAGGACCGAACCGTGGCTGCCTTCCAAGCAATGGGAACCTCCTCAGAAAGGAGAGACAAGTTAAAAAGGTTGGAGATAGGCTTGGCGATGATAGGGACAGCAACCTTATAGAAGAAAGGGTCTAAACCATCTGACCCAGATGCTTTTTTGGGGTCAAGTTTCAGGAGCTCCTTTAGCACCTCGGACTCAGTGAACGCCTGCAGGAAGAAATTGTGTAGCAGGTCAGGGGTCAAGTTTATGGGAAAAAAGAGCGTTGGGGATAGTTGCGTTAGAAGGGGTGGGAGATTAGGAAATGTTGGATGGGCATGGAGGCATGGCTGAGTCAAATAGGAATCCTGACTTAATGAAGTGGTGATTAAAGAGCCCAGCCATGTGCTTCTTGTTAGTAACAACCACATCATCAACAGTAAGGGACATGGGCAGCTGTGAGGAGGAGGGTTTATTCTCCTGGTCTTTAACCGTTTTCCAGAACTTCTTGGGGTTATACCCACAGAGAGAGAACTGCTCCTTAAAGTAACACATTTTGGCCTTCCGGATAGCCTGAGTGCACTTGTTTCTCATTTGCCTGAACTAGAGCCAGTCATTTTGAGTATGCGTGTGCCGAGCATTTCGCCAAATGCAATTCTTGAGTTGGAGTAACTCTGCAAGATCACAGTCGAACCAGCGGCTGAACCTGTTTTTCATTCTAATTTTCTTTATGGGGTCATGTTTGTTAACAATATCACTGAAATATCAAAAAGAAGGTCCAAGAATCTTCGACAGAGCTGATTCTATACCATTTTACAGAGGCCAGTTCATGAAGGAAGACTTGGTCATTAAAGTTTTTAGCAAGCGTCTATGACAAAAACCAGACTGATACCTATCAGGATTATTTGTGAGCATAACATCGAGGAGAGTAGCCTTTTCTGGGTGTTTGGAGTCATACTTTGTGGGATTGGTAATAATCTGAGAAAGATTTAGGGAGTCCCATTGCTTTAGGACTTGGTCAGGTGGTTTAAGCTTGTCCCAGTTTAGGTCACCTAGCAGGACAAATTCAGACTTAGTGTAAGGGGCCAGGAGAGAGCTTAGAGCAGATAGGGTACAGACCGGTGCTGATGGAGGACGATAGCACCCAGCAACAGTCAACAAATAGCTGTTTGAAAGTTTAATGCTTAACACCAGCAAATCAAATTGTTTGGGGACAGAGTTGGTGGAGACAACCAAGCACCGAAGGTGATCCTTGGTAAAGATTGCCACTCCACCACCTTTGGAAGATTTGTCTTGCCGAAAAAGGTTATAACCAGAAAGGTTAACATCAGTATTCAAAACATTCTTCCTTAACCACGTCTCAGTAATGACCAACACATCTGGATTGGAGCTGTGAACCCACACTTTCAGCTGATCCATTTTAGGTAATAAGCTTCTAGTGTTAACGTGCAGAAAACCCAGGCTTTTACGAGAGCAGAAATCAGTGAATCAGATATCAGAGCACAAGTCAGAATTGGGGCTAGCAATAATAGATGGGCCAGGGTGTACATGCACATTTCCAGATATCATCAACAGTAATACAATCAAGGCACGGCATAGGACAGGGAGAGCTCTGCACTGCTGATTTATGACATCTGAATGTGCATCAGATGGCAACAAGAGAGTCCCGAGTGTGGGAACAAACTGTCCCACGGTTGGGTAAAGAAAGTTTGTAGTAACAAAGCATACTGGAGTCATGAGGCAAATGGCAAAATGCACAAGATTTAAAAATATATATAACAACTTGGGGCTAGCCATTGTAAGTTCAGAGTCACTGGCCCCAACAGTGCGTGATTGCTGGAGGCGAGTGAAAGCTCGGGAGAGAGGGGTGAGTGTGGTGGAGGTACCTGTACCAGACAGGGGAAGACAGACCAGGGCAGACAGTGAACAGATCGCCAGGTGGAATCCAAGCAGCAGTGCAGCAGGCAATGGGAGTAGGTGTTACACCCACTTGGGAGAATACTTTATTTCTGGAGGCAGATTTCTTGTAGAAAATGCCAGTGGATGGTCTTTTAACAGCAGGAGGGGGCTTCAGAGACTCTTGCCATTTGTTGGGCCCAAAGGCCTCGACACCTTTCACTTCACACCTCAGTGCTAATTGAAGTTGTATCTGGTCTGTCCTTGCAAGCCTGGCACCCTTAACTCAGTATTCAGTCCCCATAAAGTAAAATATATAATTGTAATGTACTTTATTATTTTTTTCTTTTTTCTTTTTCTTCTTGGCTTTCAAAATAGCATCAGACCAAACACTACTCACTCAGTTCCAGGTTGGATGCTGTCCTCAGGTCTCTGCTGTTTGTTTGCTAGAGCACCCTCCGTATAGCTTGGAAAAAGGAAACCTTGGTCGCAGTAATCTCTCTGGTTAATTTTGGCCAAAATTAGGTTGTAGGTTTGGAGTTTTGATCTGGAGCGAAGGCCATGCTGTGGAGGGTAGCATCCTGCATATGTCCCTGCCGAAAAATTCAAAGTTTATCTAACTCCAGATCTATCCTTTTGTAAAAAACATGTTGAAAAATGTGAGAGCTCACATGCAGCTGTCTCTCTCTCTCTCTCTCTCTCTCTCTCTCTCTCTCTCTCTCTCTCTCTCACCACTCTTATCAAAATAGATGCACAGTCTGTTTTACTTTGTGAATTCTGAGTTTAACTTCATGGATAAACTTGTTGTCACTGCTGTAATGGAATGTATCTGTTATTTGTGTTTACATCTAAGTCCCCTCCTGTTCCCTGATTAAGAGGTGTGACCACTCAACTCCACTATCAGTGTCAACTCTCTCCTGACATGAACTAAAACCATGTCTCATGTGCTCTTTCACCCACTGGCACATTGAATGTTTCCTCTCCAAGTACTGTGAGTAGCCGTGTCAATTTTCTCTCATTACTATATGTAGAGTCAATCACATATACAAACACAATACAAACACAATCACATTATTACGCATCAATGTGATTTTAATCCTTGCTTAGACTAACTCATTCTTAGCTCTTATGTCAAACTGTGTTGTGTTGTTGTTTTTTGTCTTCACAGTCAAATCCTGTCCTGCCCTCAGTGGAAGAGTTGAGGTCTTCTCCCACACCATCCGTCCATGATGAGCATGTACTGCACTGAAGCCTCTGAACACCTCAACCCTTGTCCTGCGCTCATGCCTCATACCTTCATTCAATCACTGTTGTGATCCCTTCCCAACACTTTGTAAGTGGCCCTTTCATTCCCTTTACCCATAATATGTAACTATAAATGTCTTTATTAAATGCTTTAGGGTAGCGCTTTCCACTCACAACCCCTGTCATCCTGTATATTGGTTGACAATGTCAGATTTTGTCATTGATAAACAGTGGCTGTACAGTAACATGCTATACATGAAGTCTGAGCTCAGGTTCTCCACTTTATAGTGCTGTATGGCTTTTGACTGACAGCTGTTAGATACTTGAGAACATCCCTCCTGCTAATTGGGCTACTTTTGCACATTTGTTGTTGTCAGTTTACTGCTGTAAATCGAAAGGTGTCGATGTGTTCTGAAAGATTAGACCTTGAGGGTTATAATAAATACCCATTTGATGTCATACAAGCAAACCAGACACCCGTGAGTACAACACTTCACATTTCCATGTCATAAAACTCATGTAATGTCATTTACAGTGTCAACGTTTATGATCGTTATGTTTGATCCACATTTACAAGGATGAGATGCGTTATACCCTGGGTTGTCCTGAACACAATGAGCCCATGTTTGTCATATTGTGAAGAAAATTAGCTGGGAAAATGCACTTGAAAGCACTCATGACTCCATTCTATGCGCATCACAATTACAATCTGTTTGTCTGAAGTATGTGTATGTGTGGGGTGCAGAGATGAGGTAGTCATTCAAAAATCATGTTAAACACTATTATTACACACAGAGTCCATGCCACCTATTATGTAACTTGTTTTTACTCCTGAACTTATTTTGGCTTGCCATAACAAATGGCTTGAATACTTATTGACTCAAGACATTTCAGCTTTTTTTTCTTTTTCTTAATTTGTAAAAATTTCGACAATCATAATTCCACTTTGGCATTATAAGGTATTGTGTGTAGGTCAGTGAAACCAAATCTCAATTTAAGCCATTTTAAATTCAGGTGGTAACACAAAATGTGGAAAAAGTCATAAGGGTGTGAATACCTTCTGAAACCACTGTAGGCTAATTTCCATGAGTGTAAGTGGTTAAAAGAATTTGTCTTTTAAACACGTTTTGTCGTCTCCATGCGGTCCGCGCCTATCCCGTGGGTCTCCTATCCATCCTCCTCAATTTTTCAAGTCACCAGCTTTCACTGATGGAGGATAATGTCATGATCAGAAAAGCTTGAATTTCTGATCAATCAGGAAAATCCCTGCAACTGCCTATGCTGTGTTTAACTGTAGGATCCAACAGGTTGTGGCAACGTTTTTAGGGTGTGCTGCCCTTCACCACCATTAGCTGTCAATACCTGAGTCCCACTCTTTAACAGATAATCTCTCTGCTTTTAGCTCTAGTAACTTCGTCTAGCTTCGTCACTCTCTTAACGGCCCTTAAACCATGCCCTTGGAACATTGTCTCTGCATCAAGAGAGCCAAACATCAGGGATGTCCCCTCCGCCCATTCTGTTTCACTCCAAAACTGATTTGTAAACTAGAAACAGACTGTTTTCTCTTTATACATCTCTTGCTCTGCCTCCATCTCTCTTTCATCCAGTAGACTATTGAACTTTTCACCTAAACAAACATTCCTAATGATCTATAAGGTTTGAGCTCTATTTTCCCCACACATTTTTTTCAGTAGCTAAACACCATTTTGTAAGGAACAGTAGTGTATATATCCTCCTGAGGCTTCCCTTCAGGTCCTTGGAGATTAGAGGTTGATTTCAGTACTCTGGGGGTAGGCCGATTATCTTCTCATCAGCTAAGAGTAGCACACTGAAATCTGCCCTGGGCCGCACAGTCTGCTTGTGATCTCTACCTAATGGGATTACTGTGGTAAATTTTTGTAGGTTTCACTCAAGACTGCCGCAGTGCTTTCCACGGGAGTTAACATGTACCCTGGAGTACGAACTCGTCATACTTGTATTCTTAATTGTATCCGTTTTATCACACTTGATTCTCATAATTGGATTTACTTGTTATCGGGAAAACTGGAAGTGCGCTTTAAAAGCATTTAAGCCCATACCCAGGGCTCTTCGACCAATTCGCACTTGCAACAATTTTTTGTCGTTATGCAACTATACATTTTATTTTGGGAGCCCCATGCAACAAAAATATTATCCGATAAGAAACGAAATATGACTCGCAACAACACTCTTCTCTTCACTGCTCAAACAACACAGGCTGATAGATTGTTTAGAATTCATCACCAATCATAATGCTACAAATGTGTAATCGTAGCTAATTAAACCAATCACACATCAAGCACAGGCCAGGCACATAACCAATACCTTTTTCGCACAAACTTTCCCTCATAACTGTGCTGCCGCTTTCTGTCAGCTAAGTATTGGCATTGGCTAGCAAGCTAGCTAGCAAGAACAACAACAGTTAAAACGCGGCTGAATTTAAGCTTTCTTTAACAACAAAAAAAGAATGATGAAAATTATCAACCACAACCAGAAGAAGATGATGTTGAGGACACTGTCGGAAATGCTGCTTCTACCGATCCACAGAACTTAAGCTAAAAGCACATCAAGTGTATTGGGGCAGGTCCGGGAGGGACATCACTAGGTCTACCACCAGGCAGCCATATTTGACAGGCAACGGGTGGCAGCCCAAGCCTGTCAACAGCATAGCCGTGGTAAGTAGGGGTGCTGAGGGTGCTGCAGCACCCCCGACCTACCCTAAACCCTAGCCCTAAACACAAGTAGAATTATTAACAACATTTTACATCAAAGAAATGTAGTAGTTATTGTGAAAGGAGACTAAACATTTATTTCATTATCCAAGTATCAGTTCACTGTCAGCATGTTGCCTGGTTACAACATCAATATTATTACATAGTTTAGTATTATTATTATTACTACTATTACCTGTTAGCTGATTGCAGTAATGGATAACAGTTTATAGTTTGCAGTTGCACAACAATGCTCATGTTTTAATCACCTATGTAAATATGTTTGCAGTCACACTTTTGAATACAACTATTAAACATTGTTTTTATTCTAATTTCTTGTCCACTGATGTGTTCTACATCATCAAGGTGACAACTGGTGATTAAGAATGATAGGATAGTCATTTGCAGTAAAAAAAAAAGTTAATAGTCATTTAGAGCCCTCCCTATACCTCAGGTGCGCAATCCAATAGTTGCAGCTGGCTCAACCTGCCCGTTTCTATTCAGACAGCTGAACTAATCAATTTAGTTATTTAGAGCACACAGCGCTTCACACTGTCTGACTGACATGAGAGTGATGCGTGCTGGCATCTGAAAAGGCCATTTGTTCTGATCACGGTAATTATCATAAACGTATTCGGGAAATTCTCCATATGCGTTACAATACTCGTTTTGTCCAAATACACGATACACTCCTAGTTCTGAGGTCGATGGACACTGTGGGAACAAGGGGAGAACAAGGGGATCTTTTCATGTTCATGAGACTATCGCTTAACATGCTGACCACACCGCTCGTGTTACGTGGCTCGCGTTGCAAAATAAATGTTCACATACATGTTATTCCATAATTTCATCCAAACTGTTCGCGCGCATCAACGAGCGTCTGCGTAGCCAGGCGCTAAAATAGAACCTGCTTCTATTTTTGACGCTTGACGCACTGCAAGTCCCGCCTCTCCCATCTCCTCATTGGTTTATAGGAGCATTTACCCACGTGAATGATTGAAAGATTAACTGAGGTCCACACCAGTCCAGTTGGTGGTGGTAATGCACCTTAAAGTTGGTGGCCAACCGCCATATAAGATCTACAGAAGAAGAAGAAGACTGAAGGAGGAGAGATTACTAGAAACTAACTAGGTTTCCCCTTTTATCTGTGGCTTAATTGTCAGAGAAGAGAACACACGATTTTGTGTGACTCGAAATGGATCAGAATTCTACAAAGATTCAGAAAAAAAGGACCATATGCATTTCAGGTCCGTTCAGGTAAGTTCGTTTTGATATTTCAGCCTGCGTGTCCTGATTGCGTCTGGTGTGGATGGACAAAATTAACATGCTCGCGATGGGGGACGCACACACGTACCTGTCCTAGACAGCATGTACATCTTATGTTCAGCTGTTTGATTACTAATGCAGCAACTTGAGCGAAATGAATGAAAAGTGCTTTTCACAAGAACAAACACACACACACACACACACACACACACACACACACACACACACACACACACACACACACACACACAGGAACACACAGGAACACACAGGAACACACAGGAACACACAGGAACACACAGGAACAAGTACAATAGTGAATTACCATTGGAGGTAGTAAGAAAAAACAAAAGCTTTAAAAGACATATTTTTTATTCAAATAATTCAAGATTCAAGCAAGTCCCTGATAAATGACACATTCCTACAGTAGCATCTGTAATGTTTTCCTCTCAAATTATATTTACAAGTATGTTTATGATATTTATATTAATAGCATAATATAATAAAGTTAGTCAATTTAAAGTTATATAATAATAATAATATTTTATTATTATTATATGAAATAAGTCTTAGCCCTGAGACAACAAACAAGGGAACAGTGAATTTTTTTGTTAAACGTTTTGAAAGCTAGCTAGCTAACTAGATTCTAACTTGAGATTTGTACACGTATCTCGAACTTCAGACAAATCACATGAATGGAAGCATGGGGGGGGACAAATAGATATTCCTGGTACAGGAACACATTGTTGGCCTAGCCCAACTCCTCTCAATGTTCAATCTTCGAATATAGAATCCGACTGGATTTTCTCTACATTCCTCTCTCCTGAGAAACCAGGGCATGGAACCTTCACAGCCCAACGAGAGTTGAGCATTCATCCAGTCCTGACTAGCACCTAATCTGTGGATTTCTCCCCTGTCAATGCATAGATAGACATATTTATATTCATATACAACACCGTTTTAAAATAAAACTAGATGCTAGATTGGAAAGTCCATCTGCTTGGAAATTTAGTGATCGACTAAAGGTAAGTCATTATAGGTAAGTAAATCTCTGCCACATTTTGTTTTGAAATAACTTCTGATGGTAGAAATATTATTTATTAGCTTTTGATCGCTTCCAGGTGGAATTTCTAAAAAGGTGATGTGTCCATACAGACATTCATCTCTTGAAATATTTGACAAAAATAAAGTTATCACCTCTGCCTTTAGAGAGACAAAATTCATCTCGGTGTGGGGGACGGGGGACGGGGGGTGTTGAAAAAAAACGTGGCCTCTATCAAATTCAATTAATGGAACACAATCAAGAATGAGATCCCAACCATATTCCCAAACTAGTAAATTCAGCATACCGTGCTCCATTGTGGCCAATGCCTAGGTTTCAGGCCTAGGGCTAGCACTGCAGTCTACATACACAAATCTTTCTGATGCAGGCTGTATGTAAACAGAGGCCTGTATTCATCCATTAATCATTTAAAAAATGTTTTATCCACCATATGAATTTGTTATATTTTAATCTTACGACCCCTGTTGGCCAGAAGGGCACTAATACATCATGAGAAACATCTGGGAGTAGCTGCAATCTGAAGAGACTACCAATACCAATCATGGTAAAGCCACCTTTACTCTCCTATGTGTTCGGAAGCTCCGGGAACTTTCAACACATATTACTAAAATCGCTTGGCAATCGACCCGGTCCAGTGAAGGATACCTCATCTCTCTCTCCTGCTGTTCTCCGATGCATTTTGTTCAATTATTTCTGTGTGTAATGTTTTACAAGAATTTTACAGAACATGAGCGAATCAGTTGATGTATTGGTGCCATGTTTTGGTGTATATACGTGCCAGGTTTGACTGCTCACAGCAATGTGCACGTGCCAGACTTCCCCTCCCCGTCATCACCCCCAGCACACTCTTTCCTGTTGGGGTCGTTCAGCTCGTCAAACAGTTTCGTATCGATCATCTCCTGTTGCCACGGAATGGCCACGGCTCCCGTGCCAATCTCCTTGAAGAACTTCTCGTCGTTGGCGTCGAACACAATGCCCTTGATCTCGGAGAACTCAGCAATGTCGCCAGTGTCCTTGGCATAGACCACGTTGGGCTTGGGCACCCAAGGGGGGTCGATCAAACCAGCCTCCAGACGAGGAAAGTTGATGGACTTGAACCACTCGTGCTTACGGGGGTCCTCACCTCCTCCCCTGTGGAGGAAAGTTTGTCGACACATCTGTATGAGCATCATACTGGCAGGTGAAGGCTAACTAGCGAACTAGGCTAACGTCACAGATAACTCAGCAAGCTGTACAGTTGAACAAACAAACTTAAATACTGTGTACTGAAAAATTAATTCAACCAGTTGTTTGCAGAGTGCATCAGATACTTTTGATACTGCCCTTGATCAATTGTAACATGCTCGCATGTTAGCCAACAACAGGTTTGGGGTCAATTTCATTATAATTCCTGTCTATTCAGAAAGTATGCTAACATTCACATTCCAATTCTCTGCTATGCTTTTCAATGAGGAAAATGTGGAATTGGAATTTGGTTTATTTTCTGAATTGACTGTAATTGAAAAAGGAATGCTATTATGCCAGCTATGGTGAGCTACCTGACTTGATAGGGCTGTTTCTTCATAAATGACAACTTCAGTAAAGAATAGATAATTGTTATCATTGCGTATATTAATGGTAGCCTGGACAGACTGATTATCTTACTTGCAGCCCAGGCGTTCATCGATATTCTTCTTGAGGAACTCCTGGATGATGGCTTTTGTGGGCGCGTCAAAGTTCTTGTGCTCCCATGGGGGTTCCTCTTTGCAGATGCGACGTTGCACCTCCTCCTTCTCCACCTTCTGCTTCCCGGATTCGGGACCCTTGAATGGTGTGTAGGCAGCCACCATCTCGTAAATACTGCATCCCAGCGCCCACCAGTCGACCGATGTCCTGTAGGGAACTTCGTTCAGGATCTCAGGGGCCATGTACGCTCCGGTTCCAGCCTGGGACGGTGTAGGGGAGGCAGGAGGAGAGATTCAGGAAGAATGGAAGCAAGATGGAGACAATTAGAGGACAACTCATCAGCGTACGGTATGTTTGAAATATCAGCTCATTTGTTCCTGTCATGATATCAGATCCATCACATGGCATGGGTAACATGGTTTTAGAAGTGATATTAACCATCCTTACAGTTCCTTCTCTACTGTATCTGTTTCCTGTTTCTCAAAAGTCAACATTTCTCTTGACAGATGATGAGAGCATGCCGATGCCAGTTATAATGGGTTATCGGAAAGCTGATCCACATGATGAAGATGGAACAGCCTGAGTGATATTCTACTTGCCAAGGGTCTGTACCATGAGATATGATTAGACAAAAAATAATGTTTTAGTGTTAGTTTGGCACACTTTCTACTAGCCTGGTCTAAGAAGTACTAGCCTCGGGCTAGCGAAGATGAGACCAGGTGAGACCTAGTGAGGATGAGACCAGGAACATAAGGTTAGGCTGGATCTTAGGAATGACTAGAAAGGGACAGAGAGAGAGGGACAGGAAGAAGATGGATTATATAAAACAGGATATGGCTTTGAACACAGCCATGTGGGACAGGGAGAAGATGGATTATATAAAACAGGACATGGCTATGAACACAGCCATGTGCTGTTTTATATAACCCCTCTATTTCCTGTCCCTCTCTCTCTGTCCCTCTCTAGTCCCTCCTATGCTCCTTCCTGACTTCAGCCATAGTGTGGGACAAGTAGCTTAATGCTAATGCTAATCTCTCACTCTCTCCTGTCAAGAGTCATGTGCACATCCAGGGTGATGTACCTCTCCTTCTGCTTACATAAAGGATGTCCATCCATGGACTCTAGTGAGCGACCACATGCACCATATACTGTAAGACACACACCACACACACACACACACACACACACACACACACACACACACACACACACACACACACACACACACACACACACACACACACACACGTGTACATCTATATGTATAACCATGCACAAGTATAGCATTACAAATGTGCTTAGCAATACATCCTGGAGAGCCCTGTGGTCCTGTATTCTAGAGGACGACACTAGCACAGCACTGCACATTGGACCTATAGCATGAATTCAAGAGCTTTTCACCTTGGTTGACTGGTATCAGGCTTCTATTTAAGCAATAAGGTCCAATGGGGTGTGGTATATGGCCAATATACCACGGCTAAGGGCTATTGTTCTTAGGCACGACTCAACACGGAGTCTCGAGTACCAGGTGTCTATTTAAGCAATAAGGCCCGAGGCGGTGTGGTATATGGCCAATATACCACAGCTAAGGGCTGTTGTTCTTCTGCACGACTCAACACGGAGTCCCTGGTACCAGGTGTCTATTAGCTTTTATCCTGCATGAGCTAAAGCAGGACTGCTTGCCAGGTTTCTCCTTGTACACAAAAATGGACATGCCACGCCCATCTTTCGGTTGACTTTTGACCCGCGCTTAATTGCTAACCACATTGAAAACACCTTTCCAAAAGAGGACAGCGATGGACTACTTACTCCCTGTGACTGGTCAAATCAAAGCTCACCAAACACCTGATTGGTCCAGCCATTGGCCAAACAGCTGGGGCAAACTTTGGCCTCTAATTCCTCAAACTTTTTTGTAGATCTAAGGCCTCACTAAATACACTGCATAGTCAAGAAATTGTAAGTAGACCATCAAAATGGTCTAGTTCATTAATACACACAAACTGTGCCTAAGGTTAACCTGTTTTTGCTAGTCTGATCAGGGGACTGATTTGTGTAATGCCTGCTAAGTAAGAGGCTTACAAGGCCAAAGCCAGCCAAGCCTATGGGGGGTTAGTCAAGGCTCCCCGGTCTGCCGAGGAGGACCAGAGAAGAGCTCTGGATAATGAGCTTACTGGGCTTCTACGGAGCCTGCATCTTACTCTTCATTGACCTGTAGAGATGCCCCAATCTGTAAAACTCTGTGACAAATCATTTGACTGAAAAGCTAATGGTTGACTGGTTCACAGGATTGATAAACATACACACAGCATCTTAAGAACTAGTACAGGCAGAAGTCTTCCTAACATGCATTTTTCATCAAGTATCAGTCAAACACCCAGGTAACAACACAATTTGCACAATTAACACAATTAGCCTTGTCATCCCTGAATGAAATGGTTGACTTAACCAAGGGAGATGCTTCTAAACTATCAGTTTCTCTGGTTCGTTGACTTGCAAAATCCTGTCCTGTGTCTTTGATTGGTCAGATTGGTTTTGATGACCTCATTTTTTTTGTATCCTGGTTGTGCAAATAGACACCCCACATAGAGATCTTATAATAGACCATTCTATAGTCTCAAGAGGCTCCATAAATATTGCCTATCTTTATATTGCACAAAGGTTGCTGTACCCATGAGTTTATGCAGTATCCAAGGAGTTTAGGGGCTGGACATAATAATCCCCTTTTGACTGTAGAGATCAGGAGGACACCCCTGACACACCAAACCCAACCCCCAACTCTACTTACAATGCCCCCAAAATGGTCCTCCTATAGTTGTCTGGGATATAATAACCACCCATTAAGGATGAAATCGGTTATATCAAGGATGGGCAACTGACAATTTCCAAAGAAATATATTTTTTTAAATTGGGGGGAGATTCAGACAGTAGTTAGAATAGTAGAATACACTAAATGAAATTTTGACATGTGGTTTGTGCATCAGCAGGTTTTCTATTGTTATGTCAGTCACTGATAGTCACTCAATTAGCGTGGGTCAGAAAAACATTTTTAGATTGGTAAATTAGTCTAGCCAGTTATCTTTTAGTAATCATGGTCGAATTACCATCTGGGGGGCACCCATTGATTTTGTTTGTCAATCTCTCTCAGAGTTATTAGTAGACTTGCAGGAAATTAGCTGTAAAACTGCAAATGTTTCTCTCTGGCCCATGGTAAAATGAGTAGAATTGCATGAAATGTGTTATAAAATTGGTAAAACTTCTCTATGCCCCATGGCAAAATGTGTAGAATTACAGGATTTGTTTTATTCTCTCCTCTGTCAAGAGCGGGGGCTAAAATGTTTTGCTCGCAAGGTGAGGAGGGCCCCCCAACAAAATGTAACTTAAGGCCCCCAAAAGGCTAGGGCCGGCTCTGACTGCATGTGTAGGTACTGATGTGGGTACGCAAGCCCCTCATGATGAGTTCAGATTTTTCGTGGTCCCCACACCAATCAAAGTTGCCCATCCCTGGTGTAGATCAAAGATTTATATATATACACTAGATGACTGGAGGGGCACTGTTTTGAAGCCACCATGCCTCCATCTTGCGCATCCCTGGGTTATATAATGGAGCCAGAGACTCCTCTTGGACAGATCCTGAACGATCCAGTAATCCCTCCATATTTACAGCAAAAGCTTCAGAGACATAGGGTCCAGAGAGTATATGTGTGAGACTCTGAGGTCAAATGTTATCAACCCTAACCCTAGCCCCATCATCTAATAGGCAGGGATAGGACAATACCATGTCATAAACTCACCCACTCCCTCCCATATTAAGTTACTCCTCATTTTTTTGTGTGACATAGCACGTCGCTTCTGATCCCATATAAAACCCTTCAGCCTGGCTTTTGACCTAATGCTGTTGCGGACACATCATTGCCAATTCACTAGAAAATGCATTAGAAGCCACAGGCACTTTTAACCATCCAAATTATCACACTATGATGAAAAGGTCAATTCTGGAAGCTTGCTATCAGATCACAACCATAAAGGAACCTTATTGTCTTCATTGTCATGACATCATAATTATCTCTTCATACTCATTCTCCACCATCCCTACTGCTCCCGACTTTCGATAGTTTCCCAAAGCCACAGTCAACTACACGTTTTTGAAAATCCAAGGCTTACCTTCTGGGAGATGGTCTTTCCAGCAGGTAGCTCCACGGCCAGACCCAGATCAGAGAGTCGGCACTGGCCAAAGCTGTCCAGCAGCACGTTCTCGGGCTTCATGTCACGATATATGATATCCATTTCATGCAGATGAAGAATGCCTGTGCAGATCTGCGCTGTGTAGTAGATGATGCGTGGCATCTCAATACCCTTGGTCTTCTCACTGACGTAATAAATGTGATACCTGAGATCACCGCCGTTCATCAGGGTCATGACAAGGCACAGGTGGGTCTTGGTGTCATAGGCGTAGGCCAGGTTGACAAGAAACAGGCTGTTGACCTTTTCCAGGATCTGCTTCTCCAGCAGGGCCATCTTCTCACCATGTTTCTTCTTCAGGCGCTTCTTGCACAGCTTCTTGCAGGCGTACATCTGGCCTGTGTTCTTCACCTGTACGGCACATACCTGAACAGAGGGAGACCGTGGGTTAGAAGGACTCTTGAATACCTCAGCAGAGTTCCCTAAGGCTTGGATAAATGGCACCATGTGACACTCAGATTTGATACTGACACATGACGCTTGAACAGGGAGACATTTGGGGTTTCCATTGAGAATTCTCTCATCTTGTAGAACAACTTGATAATGATACAAGCTTGAAAGTATGCATAGAGTAGTAACGTGTGATGAAACGGATTCTGTACTTTAGGAATTAAGAACCGTGGGTCATCCCTTGTGGGGGATTATCGAGAGATTAGCTCTTTGCAAGTTAACTGAGGTGTACTTTGTACTGATAGACGCTGCATCAGTGAAACTATGGGAATGACTACATGGGATTAATCATTGATTCTGTGCATAATTCTTTATTTTGTGAATTGTCCTGTTGCCACACATTTGTTTTACATTCATTAAAGAGATAATATCGCAGATACATATTACTGACATGTTTCATTTTGCCAGTGTTGCAAAGACATGATGCTGCTGTATTGGTTTCTACATGCTTACCTCTCCAAAACCTCCCTTACCCAGAGTTCTGAACTCGTAAAAGGTTTTATCACTGATGGGCTGCTTCTCGTACTCCTTCCACTGCAGGAATTTGTCAAAGAAGGGGCTAGTTTGGTAGTCTGTGAAGGGCTTGTCTTTCAGAAACTCCCGTGTGGCTTCCTTCACCTTGACATTCATCACTTCGTCAAAGTCATTGTCCGTCACTGCCTTACACTTGTCAGCTACCTCCCCAGGGAGGTAGGTCAGAAAGTTTTTGGAGTCGGCCTTGCAAAACTTTTTCATCATGTTCGCCCTCTGCTTGTCCTTGTCAGCGCCTTCCGCCAGATCCCAGTCATTCAGCTCGTCCAGGTACTCAGCGGCATTGATGTACTCTGGGGTAGCAGTCAGGAACTGCCGGAAGAACTTCTTGCCGATTGGTTGCCTCTCACAGAGCGACTCAAAGTTCTTATCAATGGTAGTCCGGACGGTGGCACACTGCTCAGCCGGGGGCAGTGACAAACTCCGACGACGCTTTTTCATCTCCTTGTCGTCACCACCCTGGGCTTTCAGGTAGGCCGTGTTGGCCACCAGGTTATCCAATCCCCCCATGTCACACATCTTGGTGGCTTTGTCTGGTCTGTCCCCCCTATGTGACTGGGTTCTTCAGCAGTTCCTTAGGATCCCTTGCTCTGTGCAGTGTGTTTCTGAGTGTGAGTGTGCAACTCGCTCCAAAGACTGGACGCGAATGAGCGGCAACAACACACGTACCTGCAGACCTAAGATACACCCAGTAATTACTCCTTTAGAATTAAATACCTGGGAGGGATTTTGGCTTAAGGATCTTTGTGTTGTCTATTCGCAGATGCTGTTCACGGAAAGGGAACTGTAAGAAGGTTCTCTCCTAAGAGGCTTTATGGCTGACTATATTTGGCCCGGTGTCGACCTGTGACTATTGGAGGCGCATTGGGTTCTGTTGACTAAACACTTAGGTTGAGATGATGAGAAGAGAGAAGATGATCTGTCTGCACATACTCATACAACACATATACTCATACAACACATAAACTCACTCAAACATACCCTCATACCTTTTGTTTTCATTATTACAAACCCCAAATTATTGAAAACAATTACATCTAGAATTCCCATCTACTATGAAGTCCTAGAGATCTCTGAAGTACTCAGATTAGCCAGTATAGATTTTATTGGATTATGCGGCAGAGACGTAAATTGGCAGATAACTTGTTGATATATATCAAATCAAATCAAATGTATTTATAAAGCCCTTCTTACATCAGCTGATATCTCAAAGTGCTGTACAGAAACCCAGCCTAAAACCCTAAACAGCAAGCAATGCGGTGGTAGACGCACGGTGGCTAAGAAAAACTTCCTTGAAAGGCCAGAACCAAAGAAAAAACCTAGAGAGGAACCAGGCTATGAGGGGTGGCCAGTCCTCTTCTGGCTGTGCCGGGTCAAGATTTATCCCATGTCTGAATGGTTTCTGAACATTTGATGAACAAGTTTTTTTTGTTGCATAATTCAAATATAACTGATTCATGCATTATGCTGCATGCGCCTGAATGTTTGTAAACATAAGACAGCGCTTAGAGGTTGGAGGTTATTGGAGCAAAGGCTAGACAAGTCGTAAATTTGCCTTACATTGGCTCCCGAGTGGCGCAGCGGTGTAAGGCACTGCATCTCAGTGCAAGTGGTGTCACTGCAGTCCCTGGTTTCAATTCAGGCTGCATCACACTATGGCACTTATATACCAAGTCCTAGACTGTTTTCTAATGATAATCATGAACGTTGAGTTGATGAACGAGATCCTTCCCAGTGGTTTCCCATAGAGCGACGCAAAATTGGCCCAGCGTTGTCCGGGTTTGGCCAGGGTAGGCTGTCATTGTAAATAAGAATTTGTTCTTAACTGACTTGCCTAGTTTAAATAAAAGTAAAATTAAAAAAATGAAAGAGTTGTAAGCAGTCGAGTAGAGCAAACAATGATCTTACAGCCCAGTTTCCCAAAAGCATATTAAGGCTAAGTTCATCGTTAGAACCATAAGAATTCTCTCTCTCTCTCAATTCAATTTCAATTTAATGGGGGGCTTTATTGGCATGGGAATCATATGTTTACATTGCCAAAGGAAGTTAAATAGATTTAAAAAATGTTTTTTTAATAAATAACAATTAACATTACACTCACAAATGTTCAGGAAGAATAAAGACATTTCAAATGTCATATTATGTCTATATACAGTGTTATAATTATGTGCCAATAGTTAAAGTACAAAAGGGAAAATAGATAAACATAAATATAGGTCGTATTTACAATGGTGTTTGTTCTTCACTGGTTGCCCTTTTCTTGTGGCAACAGGTCACAAATCTTGCTGCTGTGATGGCACACTGTGGTATTTCACCCAATAGGTATGGGAGTTAATTTGGATTTGTTTTCAAATTCTTTGTGGGTCTGTGTAATCTGAGGGAAATATGTCTCTCTAATATGGTCATACATTTGGCAGGAGGTTATGAAGTGCAACTCAGTTTCCACCTCATTTTGTGGGCAGTGTGCACATAGCCTGTCTTCTCTTGATAGCCAGGTCTGCCTTCGGTGGCCTTTCTCAATAGCAAGGCTAAACTCACTGCGTCTGTACATAGTCAAAGATGTCCTTAATTTTTGGTCAGTCACAGTGGTCAGGTATTCTGCCACTGTGTACTCTCTGTTTAGGGCCAAATAGCATTCTAGTTTGCTATGTTTTTTTGTAAATTATTTCCAATGTGTCAAGTAATTATCTTTTTATTTTTTCATGATTTGGTTGCGTCTAATTGTGTTTCTGTCCTGGGGCACTGTGGGGTCTGTTTGTGTTTGTGAACAGAGACCCAGGAACAGCTTGCTTAGGGGGGCTCTTCTCCAGGTTAATTTCTCTGTAGGTGATGGCTTTGTTATGGAAGGTTTGGGAATCTGTTCCTTTAAGGTGGTTGTAGAATTTAACGTCTCTTATCTGGATTTTGATAATTAGCGGGTATCTGCCTAATTCTGCTCTGCATGCATTATTTGGTGTTTTACATTGTACACGGAGGATATTTTTGCAGAATTCTGCATGCAGTCTCAATAACCTAATTTTGGCCAAAATTACCTGGAGGGATTACTGCTACGAAAGGATTTATTTTTCCAAGCTATACGGAGGGTGCTCTAGCAAACAAACAGCAGAGACCTGAGGACACCATCCACCCTGGAACTGAGTGAGTAGTGTTTGGTCTGATGCTATTTTGAAAGCCAAGAAGAAAAAGAAAAATGAAAAAATATATTTTACTTTATGGGGACTGAATGCTGAGTTAAGGCTGCCAGGCTTGATAGGAAAGACCAGATACAACACACCTACTCCTGTTGCATGCTGCTGGGATTCCACTTGGTGATCTGTTCACTGTCTGCCCTATCTGGTACAGGTACCCCCACCTCTCCCAAGCTTTCACTTGCCTCCAGCGCACACACACACTGTTTTTTATTTGACCTTTATTTAACTTGGAAAGTCAGTTAAGAACAAATTCTTATTTACAATGACAGCCTAGGAACAGTGGGTTTAACTGCCTTGTTCAGGGGCAGAATGACAGATTTTTACCTTGTCAGTTCGGGGATTCGATCTAGCAATCTTTCAGTTACTGGCCCAATGCTCTAACCACTAGTCTACCTGCCGCCCCCCACTAGGCTACCTGCCGCCCCCCACTAGGCTACCTGCCGCCCCCCACTAGGCTACCTGCCGCCCCGGTTGGGGCGAGTGACTCTGAACTTACAATGGCTAGCCCCAAGTAGTTTTATGTATATATATATTTTTTTCTTTTCTTGTGTATTTTGCTATTTGCCTCATGACTCCTGCTTGCTTTGTTGACTATGAACTTTCTTGTTTACCCAAACGTGGGACAGACTATGTTTGTTCCCAGACTCGGGACACTGACTCTCTATTGGTTACAGACTTTTGGCCTCCCATCCTATTCTTGCTACCTCACGCCGGCTTTGTAGGTCATGTGGTTTGGTAAGAAGAATGCCCCTCTCCCCACAGGTGGGATTACTACCTCTGAGGTAGTCTGAGGTAGTCACCTCATACAAGTACTTGGGTGTATGGCTAGACGGTACACTGTCCTTCTCTCAGCACATATCAAATCTGCAGGCTAAAGTTAAATCTAGACTTGGTTTCTTCTATCGTAATCGCTCCTCTTTCACCCCAGCTGCCAAACTAACCCTGATTCAGCTGACCATCCTACCCATGCTAAATTACAGAGACATCATTTATAGATCGGCAGGTAAGGGTGCTCTCGAGTGGCTAGATGTTCTTTACCATTCGGCCATCAGATTTGTCAACAATGCTCCTTATAGGACACATCACTGCACTCTATACTCCTCTGTAAACTGGTCATCTCTGTATACCCATTGCAAGACCCACTGGTTGATGCTTATTTATAAAACCCTCTTAGGCCTCACTCCCTCCATCTGAGATATCTACTGCAGCCCTCATCCTCCACATACAACACCCGTTCTGTCAGTCACATTCTGTTAAAGGTCCCCAAAGCACACACATCCCTGGGTCGCTCGTCTTTTCAGTTCGCTGCAGTTAGCGACTGGAACGAGCTGCAACAAACACTCAAACTGGACAGTTTTATCTCAATCTCTTCATTCAAAGACTCAATCATGGACACTCTTACCGACAGTTGTGGCTGCTTTGCGTGATGTATTGTTGTCTCTACCTTCTTGCCCTTTGTGCTGTTGTCTGTGCCCAATAGTGTTTGTACCACGTTTTGTCCTGCTACCATGTTGTGTTGCTAATATGTTGTTGTTATGTTGTGTTGCTACCATGTTGTTGTCATGTTGTATTGCTGCCATGCTATGTTGTTGTCTTAGGTCTCTCTTTATGTAGTGTTGTGTTGTCTCTCTTGTCGTAATGTGTGTTTTGTTCTATATTTATATTATTATATTTATTTATTATCCCAGGCCCCTGTCCCCCCAGGAGGCCTTTTGCCTTTTGGTAGGCCGTCATTGTAAATAAGAATTTGTTCTTAACTGACATGCCTAGTTAAATAAAGGTTAATTAAAAATAAAATAAATAAAATAAAAAGTTGGTGTTTGTCCCATTTTGTGAATTATTGGTTGGTGAGCGGACCCCAGACCTCACAACCATAAAAGGCAATGGGTTCTATAACTGATTAAAGTATTTTTTGCCTGATCCTAATTGGTATGTCAAATGTTATGTTATTTTTGATGGCATAGAAGGCACTTCTTTCCTTGTCTCTCAGATCGTTCACAGCTTTGTGGAAGTTACCTGTGGTGCTGATGTTTAGGCCGAGGTATGTATAATTTTTTGTGTGCTCTAGGGCAACACTGTCTAGATGGAATTTGTATTTGTGGTCCTGGCAACTGGACCTTTTTTGGAACACCATTATTTTTGTCTTACTGAGATTTACTGTCAGGGCCCTGGTCTGACAGAATCTGTGCAGAAGATCTAGGTGCTGCTGTAGGCCCTCCATGTTTGGGGACAGAAGCACCAGATCATCAGCAAACAGTAGACATTTGAGTTCAGATTCTAGTAGGGTGAAGCCAGGTGAAGCAGACTGTTCTAGTTCCCTCGCTATTTCGTTGATATATATATGTTGAAGAGGGTGGGGCTTAAGCTGCATCCCTGTCTCACCCCCCGGCCCTGTGCAAAGAAATGTGTTTTTTGCCAATTTTAACTGCACTTGTTGTTTGTGTACATGGATTTTATAATGTCGGATGTTTTTCCGCCAACAACACGTTCCATCAATTTCTACAGCAGACCCTCATGCCAAATTGAGTCAAGCTTTTTTTAAATCAACAAAGCATGAGAAGACTTTGCCTTTGTTTTGGTTTGTTTATGTGTAAATTTGGGTGTGCAGGGTGAGTACGTGGTCTGTCGTACGGTAATTTGGTAAAAAGCCAATTTGACATTTGCTCAGTACATTGTTTTCGCTGAGGAAATGTACGAGTTTGCTGTTAATGATAATGCAGAGGATTTTCCCAAGGTTGCTGTTGACGCATATCCCCTGGTAGTTATTGGGGTCAAATTTGTCTCCACTTTAGCGGATTGGGGTGATCAGTCCTTGGTTCCAAAAATTGGGGAATATGCAAAATCAAATTTTATTGGTCACATACACATGGTTAGCAGATGTTAATGCGAGTGTAGCGAAATGCTTGTGCTTCTAGTTCTGACCATGCAGTAATATCTAACAAGCAATCTAACAATTTCACAACAACTACCTTATACACACAAGTGTAAAGGAATGGATAAGAATATGCACATATAAATATATGGGTGAGCAATGGCCGAACGGCATAGGCAAGATGCAGTAGATGGTATAGAGTACAGTATATACATATGAGATGAGTAATGTAGGGTATGTTAACATTATATAAAGTGGCATTGTTTAAAGTGACTAGTGATACATTTATTACATCCAATTTTTTATTGTTAAAGTGGCTAGAGATTTGAGTCAGTATTTTGGCAGCAGCCACTCAATGTTAGTGATGGCTGTTTAACAGTCTGATGGCCTTGAGATAGAAGCTGTTTTTCAGTCTCACGGTCCCAGCTTTGATGCACCTGTACTGACCTCGCCTTCTGGATGATAGCGGGGTGAACAGGCAGTGGCTCGGGTGGTTGTTGTCCTTGATGATCTTTTAGACCTCCCTGTGACATCGGGTGGTGTAGGTGTCCTGGAGGGCAGGTAGTTTGCCCCCGGTGATGCGTTGTGCAGACCTCACTACCCTCTAGAGAGCCTTACGGTTGTGGGGGGAGCAGTTGCCATACCTGGCGGTGATATAGCCCGACAGGATGCTCTCGATTGTGCATCTGTAAAAGTTTGTGAGTGTTTTCGGTGACAAGACAAATTTCTTCAGCCTCCTGAGGTTGAAGAGGCGCTGTTGCGCCTTCTTCACAATGCTGTCTGTGTGGGTGGACCATTTCAGTTTGTCCGTGATGTGTACGCCGAGGAACTTTAAACGTTCCACCTTCTCCACTACTGTCCCGTCGATGTGGATGGGGGGGGGTGCTCCCTTTGCTGTTTCCTGAAGTCCTTTGTTTTGTTGACGTTGAGTGTGAGGTAATTTTCCTGACACCACACTCCGAGGGCCCTCACCTCCTCCCTGTAGGCCGTCTCGTTGTTGTTGGTAATCAAGCCTACCATTGTAGTGTCGTCTGCTAACTTGATGATTGAGTTGGAGGCGTGCATGGCCACGCAGTCATGGGTGAACAGGGAGTACAGGAGAGGGCTGAGAACGCACCCTTGTGGGGCCCCAGTGTTGAGGATCAGCAGGGTGGAGATGTTGTTTCCTACCCTCACCACATGGGGGCGGCCCGTCAGAAAGTCCAGGACCCAGTTGCACAGGGCGGGGTCGAGACCCAGGGTCTCGAGCTTAATGACGAGTTTGGAGGGTACTATGGTATTAAATGCTGAGCTATAGTCGATGAACAGCATTCTTACATAGGTATTCCTCTTGTCCAGATGGGTTAGGGCAGTGTGCAGTGTGATTGCATCGTCTGTGGACCGATTGGGGCGGTAAGCAAATTGGAGTGGGTCTAGGGTGGCAGGTAGGGTGGAGGTGATATGATCCTTGGCTAGTCTCTCAAAGCACTTCATGATGACGGACGTGAGTGCTACGGGGCGATAGTCGTTTACCTCAGTTACCTTAGCTTTGTTGGGAACAGGAACAATGGTAGCCCTCTTGAAGCATGTGGGAACAGCAGACTGGGATAGGGATTGATTGAATATGTCCGTAAACACACCAACCAGCTGGTCTGCACATGCTCTGAGGACGCGGCTAGGGATGCCATCTGGGCTGGCAGCCTTACGAGGGTTAACACGTTTAACCTGTTAGGGCTAGGGGGCAGTATTGACACGGCTGGATAAAAAACATACCCGATTTAATCTGGTTACCACTCCTACCCAGTAACTACAATATGCATATACTTATTACATATGGATAGAAAACACCCTAAATTTTCTAAAACTGTTTGAATGGTGTCTGTGAGTATAACAGAACTCAAATGGCAGGTCAAAACCTGAGAGATTCCTTTACAGGAAGTGGCCTGTCTGACCATTTCTTGAACTTCTTTTCCATCTCTATCACTTACTAAGGATCTCTGCTCTAACGTGACACTTCCCACGTCGTCCATAGGCGCTCAGAGCCCGGGAAAAAACAGAATGTCGTCATTCCAGCCCCAGGCTGAAACACATTATCGCCTTTCTCAAGTGGCCGATCAAGGGACACTGGGCTTATGCGCGTGACCCCGACCGCCCCCGCCTTTGGGATTTTTTCCTCTGTTTGCCGAAAAGGAGATTCCCTGTCGGAATATTATCGCTTTTCTACGAGAAAAATGTCGTAAAAATTGATTTTAAACAGCGGTTGACATGCTTCGAAGTACGGTAATGGAATATTTAGAATTTTATTGTCACGAATTGCGCCATGCGCGCGACACTTCTTTACTATTTCGGATAGTGTCTGGAACGCACGAACAAAACGCCGCTATTCGGATATAACGATGGATTATTTTGGACCAAACCAACATTTGTTATTGAAGTAGCAGTCCTGGGTGTGCATTCTGACGAAGACAACAAAAGGTAATCAAACTTTTATAATAGTAAATATGATTATGGTGAGTGCTAAACTTGCCAGGTGTCTAAATAGCGAGCCCGTGATGCCTGGGCTATGTACTTAGAATATTGCAAAATGTGCTTTCACCAAAAAGCTATTTTAAAATCGGACATATCGAGTGCATAGAGGAGGTCTGTATCTATAATTCTTAAAATAATTGTTATGCTTTTTGTGAACGTTTATCGTGAGTAATTTAGTAAAATGTTAGCGAATTCCCCGGAAGTTTGCGGGGGGTATGCTAGTTCTGAACGTCACATGCTAATGTAAAAAGCTGGTTTTTGATATAAATATGAACTTGATTGAACAAAACATGCATGTATTGTATAACATAATGTCCTAGGGTTGTCATCTGATGAAGATCATCAAAGGTGAGTGCTGCATTTAGCTGTCTTCTGGGTTTTGGTGACATTATATGCTGGTTTGAAAAATGGGTGTCTGATTATTTCTGGCTTGGTACTCTGCTGACATAATCTAATGTTTTGCTTTTGTTGTAAAGCCTTTTTGAAATCGGACAGTGTGGTTAGATTAACGAGAGTCTTGTCTTTAAATGGCTGTAAAATAGTCATATGTTTGAGAAATTGAAGTAATAGGATTTTTAAGGTTTTGAAAATCGCGCCACAGGCTGGCAGTGGCTGTTACGTAGGTGGGACGCAAGCGTCCCACCTAGCCCATAGAGGTTAAATGTTTTAGTCACGTTGGTTGTGGTGAAGGAGAGCCCGCAGGTTTTGGTAGCGGGTCGTGTCGGTGGCACTGTATTGTCCTCAAAGCGAGCAAAGAAGTTGTTTAGTTTGTCTTCGAGCAAGACATCGGGGTCCGTGACAGGGCTGGTTTTCGTTTTGTAGTCCGTGATTGATAATAGACCCTGCCACATACCTCTCGTGTCTGAGCCGTTGAATTGCGCCTCTACTTTGTCTCTATACTGACGCTTAGCTTGTTTGATTGCCTTGCGGAGGGAATAGCTGCACTGTTTGTATTCGGTCATGTTTCCGGTCGCCTTGCCCTGATTAAAAGTAGTGGTTCGCGCTTTCAGTTTTGCGCGAATGCTGCCATCAATCCACGGTTGTTGGAGAAGGTTTTAATAGTCGCCTTGGGTACAACATCACCGATGCACTTGCTAATAAACTTGCTCACAGAATCAGCGTATACATCAATGTTGTTGTCCGACGCTATCCGGAACATATCCCAGTCCACGTGATCGAAGCAATCTTGAAGCGTGGAATCAGACTGGTCGGACCAGCGTTGAACAGACCTGAGCACGGGCGTTTCCTGTTTTACTTTCTGTCTATAGGCTGGGAGCAACAAAATTGAGTCGTGATCAGATTTGCCAAAAGGTCGAGGGAGGGCTTTGTATGCGTTGCGGAAGTTAGAGTAACAATGATCCAGAATTTTGCCAGCCCGGGTCGCGCATTCGATATGCTGATAAAATGTAGGGAGCCTTGTTTTCAGATTAGCCTTGTTAAAATCCCCATCTACAATAAATACAGCCTCAGGATATGTGGTTTCCATTTTACATAGAGTCAAATGAAGTTATTTCAGGGCCGTAATCGAAGAGAATTCTCTTGGTAGATTATACGGTCGGCATTTGATTGTAAGGAATTCTAGGTCAGGTGAACAAAAGGACTTGAGTTCCTGTATGTTCTTATGATCACACCACGACTCGTTAATCATAAGGCATACACCCCTGCCCTTCTTCTTACCAGAGAGATGTTTGTTTCTCTCGGCGCGATGCGTGAAGAAACCAGGTGGCTGTGATAACGTATCCCAAGTGAGCCATGTTTCTGTGAAACAGAGAATGTTACAATCTCTGATGTCTCTCTGGAAGGCAACCCTTGCTCGGATTTCGTCTACCTTGTTGTCAAGAGACTGGACATTGGCGAGTAGTATACTCGGGAGCGGTGGGCGATGTGCCCGTCTACGGAGCCTGACCAGAAGACCGCTCCGTCTGCCTCTTCTGCAACGCCGTTGTTTTGGGTTGCCTGCTGGGATCCAATCCATTGTCCTGGGTGGTGGACCAAACAGAGGATCCGCTTCGGGAAAGTCGTATTCCTGGTCGTAATGTTGGTAAGTTGACGTTGTTCTTATATCAAATAGTTCCTCCCGGCTGTATGTAATAAGACTTAAGATTTCCTGGGGTAACAGTGTAAGAAATAATACATAAAACAACAAAATACTGCATAGTTTCCTAAGAACGCGAAGCGAGGTGGCCATCTCTGTCGGCGCCGGATTTACTCCAGAGCTGAGATTGTTGCCAGAGCTGAGGTTGATGTTAAAGAGTTTAACTTCTTACATCTAGACGTTCCGCTAGCGGAACACCTGCTCCAATATCCAATGATGGGCGTGGCGCGAAATACAAATTCCTCTAAAATCCCAAAACTTCCATTTTTCAAACATATGACTATTTTACAGCATTTTAAAGACAAGACTCTCGTTAATCTAACCACACTGTCCGATTTCAAAAAGGCTTTACAACGAAAGCAAAACATTAGATTATGTCAGCAGAGTACCCAGCCAGAAATAATCAGACACCCATTTTTCAAGCTAGCATATAATGTCACAAAAAACAAAACCACAGCTAAATGCAGCACTAACCTTTGATGATCTTCATCAGATGACAACCCTAGGACATTATGTTATACAATGCATGCATGTTTTGTTCAATCAAGTTCATATTTATATCAAAAACCAGCTTTTTTACATTAGCATGTGATGTTCAGAACTAGCATACCCCCCGCAAACATCCGGTGAATTTACTAAATTACTCACGATAAACGTTCACAAAAAACATAACAATTATTTTAAGAATTATAGATACAGAACTCCTCTATGCACTCGATATGTCCGATTTTAAAATAGCTTTTCGGTGAAAGCACATTTTGCAATATTCTCAGTTGATAGCCCAGCCATCACGGCTAGCCATTTAGACACCGACCAAGTTTAGCCCTGACCAAACTCCGATTTACTATTACAAAAGTTTGATTACCTTTGTTGTCTTCGTCAGAATGCACTCCCAGGACTGCTACTTCAATAACAAATGTTGGTTTGGTCCAAAATAATCCATCGTTATATCCAAATTGCGGCGTTTTGTTCATGCGTTCCAAGACACTATCCGAAATGGTAAATCAGGGTCGCGAGCATGGCGCAATTCGTGACAAAAGATTTCTAAATATTCCATTACCGTACTTCGAAGCATGTCAACCGCTGTTTAAAATCCATTTTTATGCCATTTTTCTCGTAAAAAAGCGATAATATTTCGACCGGGAATCTCCGTTTAGCTAAACAGAGGAAAGAAAACAAAGCTTTCGGTCGACGCGGGCACGAGCCTGAGTCTCACAGTACTGTAACCAGCCACTACCCAAACGCGCTACTTTGTTTCAGCCAGAGCCTGCAAAGCCACGATTCAGCATTTTGCCGCCTTCTGAGAGTCCATGTGAGCCGTAGAAAGTGTCACGTAAGAGCAGAGATCCCCTGTAATAGATAGAGATAATCAACAAGGCCAAGAAATGGTCAGACAGGGTACTTCCTGTACAGAATCTTCTCAGGTTTTGGCGTGCCAAATGAGTTATGTTATACTCACAGACACCATTCAAACAGTTTTAGAAACTTTGGAGTGTTTTCTATCCAAAGCTAATAATTATATGCATATTCTAGTTTCTGGGCAGGAGTACTAATCAGATTAAATCGGGTACATTTTTTATCCGTCCGTGAAAATACTGCCCCCTAGCCATAACAGGTTAAGTATAGCCAATTGGAATTTGTGGTCTGTATATTTTAATATTCCATTTAGGATACCATCAACCCCACAGGCCTTTTCGGGTTAGATGGCATTGTATTTTGTCCTAAGGGCAAAAGCTCGCATGATCTTGATTTTCAGTATGAATACAGACCGTGAAAGCGGGGCTATACGATACTTCTGACTTTTTGGGTTTTAAGCAGGAGGTGTCAGAAAAGTGGGATAACTGGCTTGTGGTGGCCAAGCGTTCATAGTGATGTCGCTTTTTCATCCATCGATGTCGGCTCTTCCTATCATTGTGAAGAAGAATTTACGAAGCATTGGATTGTTCACCCACTCATTGGGAACGTTTAGACCGTAGGGAGCTGGGTTTAGAGCGTCATGAATGCCAAGAGTGTGCAAAGCTGTCATCAAGGCAAAAGATGGTTACTTTGAAGAATCTCAAATATAAAATATATTTTGGTTTGTTTAACACTTTTTTGGTTACTACATGATTCCATATGTGTGTTATTTCATAGTTTTGATGTCTTCACTATTATTCTATAATGTAGAAAATAGTTAAAATAAAGAAAAACCCTTGAATGAGTAGGTGTGTCGCTAACGGCTACATTAATACGTACGCACCACGCACGTACACACACATAGGGGAATTCATATGCCGTTTCAGAAATCTGCAGGAAAATATGAATATACAAATATGAATCACTGATGCATTTTGTTGATGTCTTATGATTAACCTGGGCAAATTAATGCATTTTCTAATAAGTTCAATACATTTAGCTAATTTCCTATTAAGTTCAAAACATTTTGGAATATTATTGAATTCCGTTTGAATGTCTGAATTCTCTGATTCCGTCCGCGTTCTCAGCATCGCAGTTTTTATAGGGCCCTACATTATTTGAAATGCAATTGTTTTGTTTTTATTTACCATGTGCATGTACTGTAGACCATAAAAAACTTTTTTTGCTTTCGCTACGTATTTGGATATCTTTAACACTAACATGAAGACAGAACTAATGCAAGTAATGAAATGTGATACCAATGTTTCATACCTAAGAGATGTCTGAAGTTGCAGTACACTGGGTTGTGATTGCTGTAGTATGTCTGCAGCACACCTGAATGGAGGCAACTTTGTGGACGAGGAATGAAGAAACGTGATCAAATCAAATCAAATGTATTTATATAGCCCTTCTTACATCAGCTGATATCACAGTGCTGTACAGAAACCCAGCCTAAAACCCCAAACAGCAAGCAATGCAGATGTAGAAGCACGGTGGCTAGGAAAAACTCCCTAGAAAGGCCAAAACCTAGGAAGAAACCTAGAGAGGAACCAGGCTATGAGGGGTGGCCAGTTCTCTTCTGGCTGTGCCGGGTGTAGATTATAACAGAACATGGCCAAGATGTTCAAATGTTCATAAATGACCAACATGGTGAAATAATAATAATCACAGTAGTTGTCGAGGGTGCAACAAGTCAGCACCTCAAGAGTAAATGTCAGTTGGCTTTTCATAGCCGATCATTGAGAGTATCTCTACCGCTCCTGCTGTCTCTAGAGAGTTGAAAACAGCAGGTCTGGGACAGGTAGCACATCCGGTGAACAGGTCAGGGTTCCATAGCCGCAGGCAGAACAGTTGAAACTGGAGCAGCAGCATGGCCAGGTGGACTGGGGACAGCAAGGAGTCATCATGTCAGGTAGTCCTGAGGCATGGTCCTAGGGCTCAGGTCCTCCGAGAGAGAGAAAGAAAGAAAGAGAGAATTAGAGAGAGCATACTTATATTCACACAGGACACCGGATAAGACAGGAGAAATACTCCAGATATAACAGACTGACCCTAGCCCCCCGACACATAAACTACTGCAGCATAAATACTGGAGGCTGAGACAAGAGGGGTCAGGAGACACTGTGGCCCCATCCGATGATACCCCCAGACAGGGCCAAACAGGAAGGATATAACCCCACCCACGTTGCCAAAGCACAGCCCCCCACACCACTAGAGGGATACCTTCAACCACCAACTTACCATCCTGAGACAAGGCCGAGTATAGCCCACAAAGATCTCCGCCACGGCACAACCCAAGGGGGGCGCCAACCCAGACAGGAAGACCACGTCAGTGACTCAACCCACTCAAGTGACGCACCCCTCCTAGGGATGGCATGGAAGAACACCAATAAGCCAGTGACTCAGCCCCAGTAATAGGGTTAGAGGCAGAGAATCCCAGTGGAGAGAGGGGAACCGGCCAGGCAGAGACAGCAAGGGCGGTTCGTTGCTCCAGAGCCTTTCCGTTCACCTTCACACTCCTGGGCCAGACTACACTCAATCATAGGACCCACTGAAGAGATGAGTCTTCAGTAAAGACTTAAAGGTTGAGACCGAGTCTGCATCTCTCACATGGGTAGGCAGACCATTCCATAAAAATTGAGCTCTATAGGAGAAAGCCCTGCCTCCAGCTGTTTGATTAGAAATTCTAGGGACAATTAGGAGGCCTGCGTCTTATGACCGTAGCATACGTGTAGGTATGTACGGCAGGACCAAATCGGAAAGATAGGTAGGAGCAAGCCCATGTAATGCTTTGTAGGTTAGCAGTAAAGCCTTGAAATCAGCCCTTGCCTTAACAGGAAGCCAGTGTAGGGAGGCTAGCACTGGAGTAATATGATTAAATTGTATGGTTCTAGTCAGGATTCTAGCAGTCGTATTTAGCACTAACTGAAGTTTATTTAGTGCTTTATCCGGGTAGCCGGAAAGTACAGCATTGCAGTAGTCCAACCTAGAAGTAACAAAAGCATGGATTAATTTTTCTGCATCATTTTTGGACAGAAAGTTTCTGATTTTTGCAATATTACGTAGATGGAAAAAAGCTGTCCTTGAAACAGTCTTGATATGTTCTTCAAAAGAGAGATCAGGGTCAAGAGTAACGCCGAGGTCCTTCACAGTTTTATTTGAGACGACTGTACAACCATCAAGATTAATTGTCAGATTTAACAGAAGATCTCTTTGTTTCTTGGGACCTAGAACAAGCATCTCTGTTTTGTCCGAGTTTAAAAGTAGAAAGTTTGCAGCCATCCACTTCCTTATGTCTGAAACACAGGCTTCTAGCGAGGGCAATTTTGGGGCTTCACCATGTTTCATTGAAATGTACAGCTGTGTGTCATCCGCATAGCAGTGAAATTTAACATTATGTTTTCGAATGACATCCCCAAGAGGTAAAATATATAGTGAAAACAATAGTGGTCCTAAAACGGAACCTTGAGGAACACCGAAATTTGCAGTTGATTTGTCAGAGGACAAACCATTCACAGAGACAAACTGATATCTTTACAACAGATAAGATCTAAACCAGGCCAGAACTTGTCTGTGTAGACCAATTTGGGTTTCCAATCTCTCCAAAAGAATGTGGTGATCGATGGTATCAAAAGCAGCACTAAGATCTAGGAGCACGAGGACAGATGCAGAGCCTCGGTCTGACACCATTAAAAGGTAATTTACCACCTTCACAAGTGCATTCTCAATGCTATGATGGGGTCTAAAACCAGACTGAAGCGTTTCGTATACATTGTTTGTCTTCAGGAAGGCAGTGAGTTGCTGCGCAACAGCTTTTTCAATTTTTTTTGAGAGGAATGGAAGATTCGATATAGGCCGATAGTTTTTTCTATTTTCTGGGTCAAGGTTTGGCTTTTTCAAGAGAGGCTTTATTACTGCCACTTTTAGTGAGTTTGGTACACATCCGGTGGATAGAGAGCCATTTATTATGTTCAACATAGGAGGGCCAAGCACAGAAAGCAGCTCTTTCAGTAGTTTAGTTGGAATAGGGTCCAGTATGCAGCTTGAAGGTTTAGAGGCCATGATTATTTTCATCATTGTGTCAAGAGATATAGTACTAAAACACTTTAGTGTCTCCCTTGATCCTAGGTCCTGGCAGAGTTGTGCAGACTCAGGACAACGGAGCTTTGGAGGAATACGTAGATTTAAAGAGGAGTCCGTAATTTGCTTTCTAATGATCATGATCTTTTCCTCAAAGAGTTCATGAATTTTTTACTGCTGAAGTGAGAGCCATCCTCTCCTGGGGAATGCTGCTTTTTAGTTAGCTTTGCGACAGTATCAAAAATAAATTTTGGATTGTTATTATTTTCCTCAATTAAGTTGGAAAAATAGGATGATCGAGCAGCAGTGAGGGCTCTTCGATACTGCACGGTACTGTCTTTCCAAGCTAGTCGGAAGACTTCCAGTTTGAGGTGGCGCCATTTCTGTTCCAATTTTCTGGAAGCTTGCTTCAGAGCTCGTGTATTTTCTGTATACCAGGGAGCTAGTTTCTTATGACAAATGTTTTTAGTTTATAGGGGTGCAACTGCATCTAGGGTATTGCGCAAAGTTAAATTGAGTTCCTCAGTTAGGTGGTTAACTGATTTTTGTCCTCTGATGTCCTTGGGTAGGCAGATGGAGTATGGAAGGGCATCAAGGAATCTTTGGCAAGACACTTTGGACAAAACCCACTGAGTCGATGATGGCTCCAAAAGCCTTTTGGAGTGGGTCTGTGGACTTTTCCATGTGAATATTAAAGTCACCAAAAATTAGAATATTATCTGCTGTGACTACAATGTCCGATAGGAATTCAGGGAACTCAGTGAGGAACGCTGTATATGGCCCAGTAGGCCTGTAAACAGTAGCTATAAAAAGTGATTGAGTAGGCTGCATAGATTTCGTGACTGGAAGCTCAAAAGACGAAAACGTCGTTGTTTTTTTTTGTAAATTGAAATTTGCTATCGTAAACGTTAGCAACACCCCCGCCTTTGCGGGATGCACAGGGGATATGGTCACTAGTGTAACCAGGAGGTGAGGCCTCATTTAACACAGTAAATTAATCAGGCTTAAGCCATGTTTCAGTCAGGCCAATCACATCAAGATTATGATCAGTGATTAGTTCATTGACTATAACTGCCTTTGAAGTGAGGGATCTAACATTAAGTAGCCCTATTTTGAGATGTGAGTTATCACAATCTCTTTCAATAATGGCAGGAATGGAGGAGGTCTTTATTCTAGTGAGATTGCTAAGGCGAACACCGCCATGTTAAGTTTTGCCCAATCTAGATCGAGGCACAGACACGGTCTCAATGGGGATAGCTGAGCTGACTACACTGACTGTGCTAGTGGCAGACTCCACTAAGCTGGCAGGCTGGCTAACAGCCTGCTGCCTGGCCTGTACCCTATTTCATTGTGGAGCTAGGGGAGTTAGAGCCCTGTCTATGTTCGTAGATAAGATGAGAGCACCCCTCTAGCTAGGATGGAGTCCGTCACTCCTCAACAGGCCAGGCTTGGTCCTGTTTGTGGGTGAGTCCCAGAAGGAGGGCCAATTATCTACAAATTCTATCTTTTGGGAGGGGCAGAAAACAGTTTTCAACCAGCGATTGAGTTGTGAGACTCTGCTGTAGAGCTCATCACTCCCCCTAACTGGGAGGGGGCCAGAGACAATTACTCGATGCTGACACATCTTTCTAGCTGATTTACACGCTGAAGCTATGTTGCGCTTGGTGACCTCTGACCGTTTCATCCTAACATCGTTGGTGCCGACGTAGATAACAATATCTCTATACTCTCTACACTCGCCGGTTTTAGCTTTAGCCAGCACCATCTTCAGATTAGCCTTAACGTCGGTAGTCCTGCCCCCTGGTAAACAGTGTATGATCGCTGGATGATTCGTTTTAAGTCTAATACTACGGGTAATGGAGTCGCCAATGACTAGGGTTTTCAATTTGTCACAGCTAACGGTGGGAAGCTTCGGCGTCTCAGACCCCGTAACGGGAGGAGTAGAGACCAGAGAAGGCTTGGCCTCTGACTCCGACTCGCTGCTTAATGGGGAGAATTGGTTGAAAGTTTCTGTCGGCTGAATGAGCGACACCGGTTGAGCATTTCTACAGCATTTCCCTCCAGAAGCTATGAGAAAGTTGTCCGGCTGCGGGGACCGTGGGAGGGGGTTTATACTAACGTTACTATCTGTACTTACTGGTGGCACAGACGCTGTTTCATCCTTTCCTACACTGAAATTACCCTTGCCTAACGATTGTGTCTGAAGCTGGGCTTGCAGCACAGCTATCCTCGCAGTAAGGCAATCGTTCTCCTGTATATTATGAGTACAGCGACTGCAATTAGAAGGCATCATGTTAATGTTACTACTTAGCTTCGGCTGTTGGAAGTCCTGACGAACCATGTCCAGATAAAACGTCCGGAGTGAAAAAGTTGAATGAAAAAAGTTGAGTGAGGGAAAAACAAAAAATATAAACGGTAATTAAAAAGTAAAAACCGTAAAGTTGTCAGGTATCAAAGTAAGGTTGGCAACAAAACGTACAGCAGCACGTAAACATGTCTGCAAGTTGTGACCGGAGTGATGTTGTTTTATTGGAATTTGCAGCTGTTGTTGGTAAGTAATGAATTAGCTCAGATGTGTGAAGACCTACACTATCAATACATCTTCATTCCAAAAATTTACAAAATAAAAAATTGTTCTGTCGTTTTTTTTTCTCGCATTGAAAGTGTGTAGTAGGTTGGGTAGATCAGTGGGGTAAAATCCCAATTTAATCCATTGTTAGATTTTAAATAAGGGTGAAAAATGTGATAACTGTGCAAAGGAGACTTTCACTAGGCACTGTATTTTCAAACCACTGTCACAAATGCAACATTTAAACACATTTTATGGATGGTCTGCTTGGCTGCAAGGCAGGGGCGGAAATTCCGGGGGGGACGGGGGGGGGACACGACCCCCCCATCCTGGGAAAAATATGATTTGTCCCCCCCAATATATCACTGAAACATAACTATGTAATTTAAATAATATTAATAATACGCAATGAAAGCAATTGTGCTGATTATAGACACTTAATAGCGCGTTTTTAAGTTTCAAAAGATTGCGACCCCCCCGCCCTTTGCCTCACAATGGTTTGATCCACTGCCAGTTCCTTAGCTTGCTACGTAACTGCCGTGAGGTTCATCCAGTCAATCGCGCACACACACACTAGCTGAATATGCAGAGCTAGCGCGCAAATATTAACTATTAAGCTAGCTAGTACCTATTCCATTTATGTGGCGTCGTCAAAGATGGAATCAGCATGCAGATGATGTAAGTTAGTGCTTCAAAGTCCCTGTGATAAGGTTAGCGATAAACTGAAGTCCAAACTGAACAGAACTACACTCTCATCTACCATTGTCTTAAATATATTTAATGGTCTCGTTGCAAAAGCTAAATTGTCGCAAGGGAACTTTTATTTATTTAAT
Source organism: Salmo salar (assembly GCF_965601325.2). Taxonomy (NCBI): domain Eukaryota; kingdom Metazoa; phylum Chordata; class Actinopteri; order Salmoniformes; family Salmonidae; genus Salmo; species Salmo salar. The sequence continues at coordinate 10,870,933 of NC_138293.1, forward strand.
TTCACCTTTATTTAACCCGGGTAGCAAAGATTATAGCAAACACCACTGAAACTGAATTGGTGCTCGCTAGCTTTGCAAATTCAGCTATTGTTGGAAGCCAGCCAATATGAAACAAACTATTAAAATTACAAAAGGTTGCAGCATATGTTGTGTAAATGGTGAACTCATACAGCTGTCAACTCTTGTCATTTTAATCCGTTTCACATTTACTAGCTACCTTTTAGATCGAAGCCCATATAGAATGATTGAAGATGATAGAAGCCCATCTCCTACTGTAAATAACCTACACACTGTGTGTGTAGCCAGCCAGCCAGCCAGGTAGAAAAATGGCAGAAAAATAAAAGACGGACATCAGAGTATTTTTCAATACACCAAAACGCAAAGTAAGAACCCGAGTAGCCTAATATCTCAAAGACTAGTTGATAAAATGTTCATAAGAAAGAAATGAAATTCTAATGGAAATGTTTCACAATGATGTCATTAGGCAGAGCAGGCAACAGATGGCACACAGACAGCAGAGTTGGGGACAGATATGCAGGGACAGACTGGCAGAGACAGGGAGTCTCAGGTAAGTTTGTTGAGTCTTTGTTTGGCAACATTATGAAAGGTTCTCAATTTTTTTTACTTGTAAAATAGGAACATAATTGGAAAATGCCATGGATACCCCCACTCTCAACTTAAACTGGTGACTGAACTAAGATTTGTTAAAGGCAATGGTATTGCTGTTGTGATTAGTTGTGTAGTTTTGGGTACCGGTAGTTAGGAGTACGGCAAACACCTTATGTCTTTGGTTCCTCAATATACATTTACCATATTACAATGTAGGCTATGTGTTACAGCACTACTTTTGGTGTCCCCCTCAGGAATTGCTCTTGAGAAAATGTCATGTAATTGTCCCCTCCAAAGTGGATATCAGATTTTCGCCCCTGCTGCAAGGCCAGGATAAAAAAGACACCCGATGACGCATTGCTGTGTAACTAGACTTAGTATAGTAAGGTAAGGTAGTTTACTGAGGGCTTGGTTTTTAATGAAGTGAAACGTAAAACAAGCAACTGTTACAGTAAAATAACTTAAAGAGATTCTCCGATGCTTTTGTATACTTTTTAGCCAGTAGTTTTGAAAGTAGCGCTCACGAGCCAAAAGTAAAATGACATACTACGTCACATATGTGCAGATATGTGCACCATGTCATTGCTCTCTCTCTCTTTTTGCTGTTTGTGCATCTTGCTAGCTGTCACTCAAATGGCGAGGGGCTGAAGCTCATTAGCTAGAACTCAAATTGCTAGGGGGCTGCACACAGCTTCAGTAAACATTCGCTTTCAAACTAGGGATTTTGTGGCTAATTGTGGTAAGACAGTAATTCTGCTCATAGATTATGCATGAATGAAGTACAAATTGACACATCCAGCCCAAAGCGGGAGGTTTAAAAAATACTTACTAGTCGCCAAAGTTCCGAAGCATGTCTTTAAATGTTTCTAAATAAGAGGGTCACTGGCATCATGGAATCATCTCATCTCTCGTTTCACGATGGGCATATAGATAAAAGTATGGAGGGGGTTTTATGGACGTCCAAAATAACAACGGGATCTGGCTAAAAATAATGTAAAATACATAAATAAGGAGATGTCCGCTCATTGTTTTGCTTCTCTTTCAACTTGATCTTTTAATAAAGCTTTTGTTATTAAGATTTATTTCAAAGCAGTCTCACAAGCCAAAGCCTCTTATTGATAGGCTTGGATACTAGTACTTGGCGAATGCATTGGGCAGGAAGAAAAAATATTCCTTCATTGAGGGGAGGCTATGCTATTTTTTTTTAAATCAAATTAAATGAAATTAAGAAAATAAAACATGAATTTTTTATGTTTCTAAATACAAGGGGCACAAAAAGCCCATCTCCTCTCCTGTTCCAAGAGCATGAGGCCACTGTGCATCATGGCTGTGTTGTCATGTGTTGCTGCCATGCTGTGTTGTCATGTGTTGCTGCCATGCTGTGTTGTCATGTGTTGCTGCCATGCTATGTTGTTGTCTTAGGTCTCTCTTTATGTTGTGTTGTCTCTCTTGTCGTGATGTGTGTTTTGTCCTATATTTTTATTTTTAATCCCAGCCCCCATCCCTGCAGGAGGCCTTTTGCCTTTTGGTAGGCAGTCATTGTAAATAAGAATTTATTCTTAACTGACTTACCTAGTTAAATAAAGGTTCAATATTTTAATTATTTTTTTAAATGGCTTCCCACGGGGGGCCAGCAAAAAAAAAAAAAAAAAAAAAAATAATAATAATATTTAAAATGTATGCAATGTATGCATTCACTACTGTAAGTCGCTCTGGATAAGAGTGTCTGCTAAATTACTAAAATGTAAAATGTAAAATGGGATTGAGGCTAAATGGGGGACATCAGATCACCAACAGATCAGAAAGATTTACATCGTTTGGGAATGATTGGATATTTTTACTGTGGAGCCAGAATAGATTGATCTCAGAATGATCCCAATTAAAACACCAGGGCCCAGGGCCGGTTCCAGGCATAAGCGACATAAGCGTTCACTAGGGCCCCCGGCCATCTGATGGGGGGGGGGGGGTGACTCAGTCTGGCTCTCAAAATTTAGTTGTGCATCGGCAGTTTCTCTCATGTTATGTCAGTCACTCAATTAGCCATGTCAGCTAACAATTTTTTGATTGGTAGTTAGTCTTCCCTGTAGCTCAGTTGGTAGAGCATGGTGTTTGCAACACCAGGGTTGTGGGTTCGATTCCCACGGGGAAAAAAATGTATGAAATGTATGAAATTGTATGAAATGTATGCATTCACTGTAAGTCGCTCTGGATAAGAGCGTCTGCTAAATGACGTAAATGTAATGTAAATGTTAGTCTGGCCAGCTCTCTAAACTTAATCATGGCCGAATACCGACCGGGCATGCAGGGCACGTGCCCAGGGGCCCTGACCTCCAGGGGGCCCTGACCTCCAGGGGGCTCCCATTGATGATGTTAGTCATTCTCACTCAGATATCATATTAACGGGGAGTAATTCATGACAAAATGTGTAGAATTGCAGAAAACAAACTTCAAAACTCTCCACCGTGAAGTGGGTGTTTGTGTGAAAATTCACTAGCTTTCTTTGTCATTCTCAGCATCTCAGTTCTCTCACTCTGTCTGTATTCTTACAGGTGCAGCTCCATCTGTAAGTGGCGACGCTGAAGCTGACATAGCAGCCTCGTAGTTACAACGGGCCCATGTTGCAATGCTTGGATTCAATGCTCTGGTTCAAACTCAATCCGTTAATTAGTCATTAAGACGTCGCAGCATATTATCCACCTACAGGGAGGATATCATTTTCTTACCCCTGTGACCAGACGCAAGTGACAGGGCAAATTACATCATCCCGGGTCATTACTGGTCTCGTTGGTTGGCAGAAACCTAAAGCTATGAAGCTATATAGGCTAATTCAGTCCGATTAACCTAAGTTAATATGAGCTTATCCAAGCCTAAAGAATCCCCGGCTCCCAGAGCAATGCATAAGAGCAGGGGTGTCAGCCTTCTGTAGGGAGGGGTGTCAGCCTTCTGTAGGGAGGGGTGTCAGCCTTCTGTAGGGAGGGGTGTCAGCCCTCTGTAGGGAGGGGTGTCAGCCTTCTGTAGGGAGGGGTGTCAGCCTTCTGTAGGGAGGGGTGTCAGCCCTCTGTAGGGAGGGGTGTCAGCCCTCTGTAGGGAGGGGTGTCAGCCTTCTGTAGGGAGGGGTGTCAGCCTTCTGTAGGGAGGGGTGTCAGCCTTCTGTAGGGAGGGGTGTCAGCCTTCTGTAGGGAGGGGTGTCAGCCTTCTGTAGGGAGGGGTGTCAGCCTTCTGTAGGGAGGGGTGTCAGCCTTCTATAGGGAGGGGTGTCAGCCTTCTGTAGGGAGGGGTGTGGTAAGGTGGCGTTTAGATAAGCAGCCACTGAAACTCTGCAGCAGGTCACCACACGAGAATTTCATTCAGACTCCCGTGGGATCCCTGTGGCGTACCACTACACTCCCTGACATGGACACCTGGATCATCCTGTGTCCTCTGTGGCTTACTTAGCAGAGCATGGTGCTTGCAACACCGAGGTCATGAGTTTGATACCCATTTGGGCCACACGTGTGATAAATGTATGCATGTATGATTGTAAGCCTTTTAGCAGCCTCGTAGTTACAACGGGCCCATGTTGCAATGCTTGCATTCAATGCTCTGGTTCAAACTCAATCCGTTAATTAGTCATTAAGACGTCGCAGCATATTATCCACCTACAGGGGGGATATCATTTTCTTACCCCTGTGACCAGACGCAGGTGACAGGGCAAATTACATCATCCCGGGTCATTACTGGTCTCGTTGGTTGGCAGAAACCTAAAGCTATGAAGCTATATAGGCTAATTCAGTCCGATTAACCTAAGTTAATATGAGCTTATCCAAGCCTAAAGAATCCCCGGCTCCCAGAGCAATGCATAAGAGCAGGGGTGTCAGCCTTCTGTAGGGAGGGGTGTCAGCCTTCTGTAGGGAGGGGTGTCAGCCTTCTGTAGGGAGGGGTGTCAGCCTTCTGTAGGGAGGGGTGTCAGCCTTCTGTAGGGAGGGGTGTCAGCCTTCTGTAGGGAGGGGTGTCAGCCCTCTGTAGGGAGGGGTGTCAGCCTTCTGTAGGGAGGGGTGTCAGCCTTCTGTAGGGAGGGGTGTCAGCCTTCTGTAGGGAGGGGTGTTCGCCTTCTGTAGGGAGGGGTGTCAGCCTTCTGTAAGGAGGGGTGTCAGCCTTCTGTAGGGAGGGGTGTCAGCCCTCTGTAGGGAGGGGTGTGGTAAGGTGGCGTTTAGATAAGCAGCCACTGAAACTCTGCAGCAGGTCACCACACGAGAATTTCATTTAGACTCCCGTCGGATCCCTGTGGTGTACCACTACACTCTCTGACATGGACACCTGGATCAACCTGTATCCTCTGTGGCTTATTTAGCAGAGCATGGTGCTTGCAACACCGAGGTCGTGAGTTTGATACCCATTTGGGCCACACGTGTGATAAATGTATGCATGTATGATTGTAAGCCTTTTAGGATAAAAGCGTCAGCTAAATTGGCATATATTATTATATACCCACAGACACCTACACAACAAACAAATTCACGTACAGGGACTCCTCGACAACAGTGAAATGTACTCACAGTAACACACACGTACACAAACACACATAACTTTTCATACATTTGTGAAGTGCATGGAGACTTTTTAAATACTGTATAATAAATAAGTAATATATATACTTAATAGATAACAATGTAAATATAATTTAAATCCACCATGACAAATAAACTATAAACAGCACATATTTCAGATCTCCCGCATACCAACCACTAACACATTGTGAGGATCATGCTCAGGTAAATGCTTAGGTTGTTGTCTCTCACACTCTTCTTAGTGCTGAGCTGTCACCTTAGCTGACCTGCCATAACCTTACTTGCTGATTGGGGCAGGATTAGTTTGGGGGGGTTAAGAATCAGACCACCAATCCCCCATCTGCTTCATGGCCTGGAGTGGCCTCCAGCAACTCCTCCCAACCGTATAGTTTTGAAGAAGCACACCACTGTTTTTTCTCTTTCACTCTGCACACATCACGGGAACAGACCTCCCTATTAACATCAACGGGGCTGTAGTGGAGCCGGTCGAGAGCTTCAAGTCCCTTGGTGTCCACATCACCCACGATCTATCATGGTTCAAACGCACCAAGACAGTCATGAAGAGGGCACGACAAAACCTTTTCCCCCTCAGGAGACTGAAAAGATTTGGCATGGGTCCCCAGATCCTCAAAAAGTTCTACAGCTGCACCATCGAGAGAATCCTGACCGGTTGCATCACCGCCTGGTATGGCAACTGCTCGGCATCTGACCGTAAGGCGCTACAGAGGGTAGTGCGTACGGCCCAGTACATCACTGGGGCCAAGCTTCCTGCAATCCAGGACCTATATAATAGGCGGTGTCAGAGGAAAGCCCATAAAATTGTCAGAGACTCCAGTCACCCAAGTCATAGACTGTTTTCTCTGCTAGCGCACGGCAATCGGTACCCGAGCGCCAAGTCTAGGACCAAAAGGCTCCTTAACAGCTTCTACCACCAAGCCATAAGACTGCTGAACAATTGATAAAATGGCCACCGGTCTATTACATTGACCCCCCCCCCCCCACCTCCATTTGTTTTTACACTGCTGCTACTCACTGTTTATTATCTATGCATAGTCACTTCACCCCCATCTACATGTACAAATGACCTCTAACCTGTACCCCCGCACACTGACTCAGTACCGGTACCCCCTGTATATAGCCTCATTATTGTTATTTTATTGTGTTACTTTCTATTATTTTTTTACTTTAGTTTATTTGTTAAATATTTTCTTAACTCTTCTTGAACTGCATTGTTGGTTAAGGGCTTGTAAGTAAGCATTTCACGGTAAAGTCTACCCTTGTTGTATGTGACAAAAACAGTTTGATTCGATTTTTTTATTTGATTTGAAACACACACACACACACACACACACACACACCTGCACAGTCACTTTATAAGCCATGAATGGCACCTCATCATCACAACGCTACTTTATCTGATATGTGCGCGGTGACATCACACAGCTCTCATAATGCTCTAACAACTAATCCGACTGCTGTACGACATTGCCTGTCTGAGCCGGTTACTACAGTATAATGTATTGTGCCTCCTATTCGTGGCTCTAATACATTCTGACTGTTGCACAAACACCACGGCTATGGATCCTATAGACGCTAATAGTCTCTGGCTGTCTCCGCACCTTTACACTTTCCCAAGTTGAAATGTAACGTCCCAGCTAACACTTCTAGGGAGACAGAACGTTTTTGTTATGTTACCTGTAATGTTCCCCTGACGTTTGAGTGTTCCGTTTTCTGTTAGTTAGGGGGACATTCTATATATGTTAGCAAAAACCTTCTGAGGACCTACAGTATTTAGCATATTTTGGTGTTAGTTAGGAGAACAGTCCCTTAACGTCAAACAGAACTTACCCAGACACATTTCATGGGACGTTGCAAGAAGATTCATGTGTCTGGTTTTTCCGAAGGTTAGGAGAATATTCCATCAACGTCACACTAAACAGAACATGGTTGGTGAACTACTAATCCATTCAACACACTTTGTCTAATGGTAAGGTTAGGGACACCCACACAGTGCTTTCAACTTCCATATTTGACATACATGATTTTATTGCATATGTTTATTCAACATGTCTTCACCTGGGATTTGACTTCACAACCTCTTGGTTCATGGCATTCTGATCTTTTTCAAACGCCACCATGTCTGTATCAGTGATTGAACTCACCTGTATCAGTGATTGAACACACCTGTATCAGTGATTGAACACACCTGTATCAGTGATTGAACACACCTGTATCAGTGATTGAACTCACCTGTATTAGTGATTTAACTCTGTATTGCTACACTTTGCACTTCGAAGTAAATCCCAGCTCTGTTAAAAGTACACTCAAGAAAAACAATTTTATTTATCATAAACCAGGTTTCCATCGAACCTTTCTCTGCAAGTAAAGTACATGTCAGATAAAACATGTAATGACAGGCCTCATGAAAACAGAAAATGTGTCAGTAAACTTTCCAAATGTCCACAAAACAAAATACGCTAGATGAGGTGTGATATTTTTGTGTCTGTAAAATGTATTATGCGATAAATGGCAGTGAAAGCTTTTATGCGCAAATATTGATATAATAACCATCAAATCGAAGTAAACTTGGAGTCACGCGATGACATGTTGTGTCGTCCTCCCTCTACGACTCGATGGGAAAGCATGCAGTTAATTCGGCTACATATGAAACGTGTTATGAAAAACTTCACATTGTGTTGAATGTGCACGATGATGAGCTTGATGCTCCTTTCCAATAAATATCAAGGGTCTTATTCTGTTGACATGAATCATGATCATCGATGCTTGTCTGTATTGACAAATAAAAATAATCTTGCTCTTTTTTCCAGAATCGTCTCATCATGAAGGCTATACCCACACCGTACCTTCAAGCTGTTGGCTATAGCACACATACCAATACCAGAGCGGACACACTCACTATAACACAAACATTTGTTGTGGGAAACCCATCAGTAGAGTTGAAAATACGATAAACAGTCATTTAACATGTATTTTTTATTCAGCCATTTATCCGCAACAAGTCAATTTGATGGAAATATATCTCAGTTGGGAAAATGCGCATATTGTTTTTATGCAAATGTTTGAAAATTGACATTCAAATCTGTCACCATTTGGATGGAAACCCAGCTATAGTGATTAAGGAGTAACATTACAACAGAGTAATATACCCCACCAACGTTAGACAACTCTACAGAAAACCATCAAATTACTGAAATAAGTCAATCAAATAAACGATGAGACGATAGTGAGATTACTGACACAGACATGGTGGCATAGCAGGACGATCAGAATGCCATGAACTAAGAGGTTGTGAGTTCAAATCCTAGGTGAGGACATGCTCAATAATAATTCCTGTATAAAGGAACCTGAATCATGTATATCAAAGAGTCAAATATTTACATTGAAAACATTGCAAGTTAAAATGCACTGTTTGTCTGGGTGTTCCTGAATTTACCAACAGACAAAGAGCTTTGAGTGGATCAGTAGTTCACCAATCAGGGCCTTGGAGAACGTTTCTTTGGAACCCTCATGCGACGTCCTAAAAATGTCAAGCTGGGAACTAAACAAAAACCTCCAGGGGACCATGACAGAACGTCCTATGTTTTAAACGTCATTGGACTCAATACTTTTCTTGCAACAATCCCATGGAATGTGTCTACAAGATTCATATCTAATATTTAGAGAACATGGCAACCATGTATTGCTTTACCTCCCTTATCTTACCTCATTTGCACACACTGTATATAGATTTCTTTTGTACTGTATTATTGACTGTATGTTTGTTTATTCCATGTGTAACTCTGTGTTGTATCTGTCGAACTGCTTTGCTTTATTCCTGGCCAGGTCGCAGTTGTAAATGAGAACTTGTTCTCAATTAGCCTATCTGGTTAAATAAAGATGAAATAAAATGTTCTGTATATGTTTGGTGTGACGTTAATGGAATTTTCTACTTACCCTGAGAACTGGACACATGAATGTTCTTGCGACATTCTCGTGAAACGTGTCTAGAAGATTTATATCTTATTCGGAGAACATGGTAACCATGTTCTGTGTATGTTTGGTGTGAAGTTGATGGAATATTTTCCTAAACCTCCGAAAACTGGACACAGGAATATTCTTGCTATGTTCCAAGGAAAAGTGACTAGAAGATTAATATTAAATATTCTGAAACCATGGTAACAGTAACAATATGCGCTGAGAGTCGGGGAGTGAGTGTTTAAAAAAAAAAAAAAAACATAATCCAAAACAAGAAACACTAACAGCACACAGACATGAATCGAACAGAAACATTGACGACTGAGGGGGGGAAGAAAAACAAAGGGAGTGACATACATAGGGAAGGTAATCAGGGAGGTGATGGAGTTCAGGTGAGTCTGATGACGCGCAGGTGCGCGTAACGATGGTGACAGGTGTGCGCTATAACGAGCAGCCTGGTGACCTAGAGCGCCGGAGAGGAGCACACATGACAGTAACCATGTGCAGGGTAAGTTCTGTTTTGAGATGAAGGGAATGGTCTTTTTGGAAACAGTCCTTGCACATCACAGGAACATTCCTATGAAAACGTTTGGTAATGACCTAATGAGATCCTCCAAAGTTGTGGGAACGTTGATTTTAAATGAATATGTGACACACCCACTCACAACCTTTCTTAGATACTGTGTATGAGATGTAACAGTTTCTATTTATACATCAAATATTTTGTTACTCCCTTATGGAGATTGGAAGAGTGAGCCACCTGGTCAGTCCAGCCAGGACACCTGGCCACACACATAGATGTCCAGGGAGGAGAGGGTTACTAGAGTGAATAAGGATAACAGTTGCTTTGGAAACTCAGGCCCAAGAATCTGGGACAAGCTAGTTCAGTAAATTGAAACTGGATCCAGAGCTTTTGGCATATTTACAAACCTCAAAAAGTTAATATTGAGTAATATTTTAAACTCAAGGCTTGAGATTTATGGTTAGATAGGCTGTTCAATCGAAAGTCAAGCATATCGAGTGTTATCTGCAGCTGTCGAGAGTTTGGGACTATAAAGTTAAAATGTAGTTATTGACATAGCTTTGTTCTGTTAAATATTCTCTATCTATATAGTACTCTAAATACCCCAATTCATGTTGTTAAATTAAAAAAAATACAATAGAAACCTTTCTGTCACCTTTCAAACCAATAAGGGTTCTGAACTTTAAAGCCAATTATCTCGGAATCCTTGTTTTGCAGATAGAACCTTCTAGTTCCAATCTGTCGTGTTGTTGACTCAACTCATGATGAATGATGTTGTGTCAGCACTATTTCACGATAGTTGCTGGTTGAAAATACAATCAATACAGGACTTTAAAAAATATATATATATTTTTTTTGCATGGGTGTTGTTTTTGCTTCACACATGATATTACATGAGGGAATAATTTATAGACCAATACCAGAAGCCTAGATTCATCGTAGACTGCGTAATATCTGCGTGATTGAAATTTACAGGCAATGTTCTCACGTTTGCGGAGACTACATTCACGCTAAACGCTGCACACAGTATTCTGTCTCATTCGGAAATTACTTTTACATTTCAAACGCGCTATAATGCGGATCTTCCGCAGTCCGGATTGAATCTAGCCTAAACAGATTTTAAAACCTCCGATAACCTTTCAGTTGCCTAATCCCACCCATTACACCACCCCCCAACCCATCCATAATCCTAACTGAAATCCTAACGATTACACCCACCCCTCCCTTAATCCTAACTGTGGTCCCCTCTCCGCTCCACTCAGACCACTCCCAGACAAAAAAACAACTGTTTTTATATATTTTTTTACCATTTTAAATTAAAACTATTATAGTTAGTAACTTTATTGTTACCCTAGAAATGATTTAATATGAAGCTCAAGATGGTTCTACTGGACCTTTAAATCACTGCAAAAAGTGCTTCTACAAAGTATTGACTCATTGGTGTGAATACTTATGTAAATTAGATATGTGTGTGTATTTAATTTTCAATAAATTTGCTATCATTCTAAATAACATGTTTTGAATTCAGGCTGTAACGCAACAAAATGTGGACTAAGTCGAGGGGTAGGAATACTTTCTGTACATAATTATATCGGCATTTATATGTACATTCATGAAAACAGTAATAATGTAATTCAGCAAGTAATATTTCATGATCAACCTTGTCAAACACTTTGGATAAATCTAGAAAATTGCCAAGAGCATTGTTGTAGAGGGCTGTAAAGATTTTATCCTCAGGTTGTAAAAGAGCCATATCTGTGGAGTAGTTTTTACAAAAACCATGTTGGTGATTATCATATAAAATACAGTGTTGGTTTAAATGTTTCAACATTCTTTTTTTACACCAGTTTCTCTGGGATTTATGAAAAACATGGTATTATAGATATAGCCCGAGTGGTGCAGCGGTCTAAGGCACTGCATCTTTGTGCAAGAGGCGTCACTACAGTCCCTGGTTTGAATCCAGGCTGTATCACATCCAGCCGTGATTATGAGTCCCATAGAGCGGCGCACAATTGGCCCAGTGTCGCCGGGGTAGGCCATCATTGTAAATAAGAATTTGTTCTTAACTGACTTGCCTAGTTAAATAAAAAAAAGTATAATAAATCAGTTAAGGATCTTGGATCCCCAGGTTTAAAGAGGGGGAAAACTTTAAAATCTTTAGGAACAATACCAGTTGGTATAGATTTGGTGAATATTTACCTTAGAGGGTATATAATTGAGGAAGACAATGATTTCTCCAAAGAGGCACCAATCTCATCATGACCTGTTGCTGATATCTTTAAGTTACCAATTACCTCCATCACCTCCATTACATCAGGAGGATCAAACTGATGCAGAGAAGGGAAATGTCCCTTAATGTAATCCAAAGGATTTCTGTCAGTTTTTGCCGGACCCTGGTCTTTTTGTCTTTAAATCATGGATACCGTTTTTATGTCTCTGCATCCAGTATCAAATAAGTTAGCATTGGCTCGCAAAATAAACTAACTAGCGTTAGCGGAATGACTGGAAGTCTACGGTATCTACTAGCATGATAGCAGTTACCATAGACTTCCAGTCATTGTGCTAACGCAAGTCAGCAATTGCGCTAACGCTAGTTAGCAACTTCCTTCAAACTGCATGCAGAGACATAAAAAATGGTATTCACTGCACAGGAGGTTGGTGGCACTTTAATTGGGGAGGACGGGCTTGTGGTAATGGCTGGAGCAGAATTAGTGGAATGGTATCCAATACATCAAACACATGGTTTGATGCCATTCCATTGGCTCCGTTCCAGTCATTATTATGAACCGTCCTCCCCTCAGCAGCCTCCACTGATCCACGGGTTCATCTGACTCAGGGGAAGTAGATAAAGGGCTTCATTGCTAAAATTCTGAAGTATCCCTTTAACAGCGAGTAACACACAATCACAAATAAAAGTATTAAATACAACTCAAATAGCATGAGGATCATTATAGGATCACTGTAGGATCACTGTAGGATCACTATAGGATCACTGTAGGATCACTATAGGATTATAGGATCACTATAGGATTATAGGATCACTGTAGGGTCACTATAGGATTATAGGGGTGGCAGGTAGCCTGGTGGTTAGAGCATTGGGCCAGTAACCAAAACGGTTGCTAGATCAAATCTGTCATTCTGCCCCTGAACAAGGCAGTTAACCTACTTTTCCTAGGCCGTCATTGTAAATAAGAATTTGTTCTTAACTGACTTGCTAAGTTAAATAAAGGTTAAATAAAAAAATATATAGGATCACTATAGGTCTTCCAACATTAAATTGAGATGTGAGAGCCATAGAAGCCTTTTTCCTGTTCACCAGTTGATTGATGATTTTCCAAGTTGACTTTAATATTGTTTGAAGATTCTTGGAATTTTCTAGTATAAATCTTTTGTGATATCCGAAGTAGATAAATCTGTTCTCATACTTTTTGTAATTGGTACAATTCCGGGGTGGGATTAGTGAGACATTTTTATATCATTAGTTTTTAGTGAGGATTGTTTTGGAGAGGTCTGACTAAGGGAAAGAAGTGGTGAAATATTATGAAATATCATCAATTAAAATCTTAAAGGGCTCAGTATTGTTACATATTCTACATTTAACGCTACTATCCATTTCCACCGGATCTTTTGACAAAGAGAAGTGGAATATTGGAAAGTGGTCAGAAACGAGTATTTAAATAAGAAATATTTGAATACGGATATAGTTGAACCCGGGTCTAATCAGACAACACGCAATACCAATACAATGTGAAAACCAAACAATAACCAAGTGTTTTACATTTTATCTGTTCTTTTCCCGACGATTCCACATGTTCAATCGCCACCATTGTCTACAGCAGGTTCAGTAATCATCATACAATGTCCTCATACGATTGCACTTCACTTGTCTCTATACTAGTTTGTCAGTCCACTGGCTTCAGTCTCTATACTAGTTTCAGTCAGTTTCAGTTACGTCACTGGCTTCTATACTATTTTCAGTCAGTCCACTGGTTTCAGTTATGTTACTGGCTTCATTCTCTATATTGGTCCATGTGCACACTGTGGTTTTCTGTATTTGCTGGGCTCTCTAGGTTTATTCCAGGTCCTTCACATGATGCAGACTCCATACTGGCTTTAGTCTCTATTGTAGCACAGGTTCCAATGCCGAGTGTGGTCTTTGCGCTGGTTACAGTCCCTGTACTAGCCGCGGTTCTGGAGATCATTGCAGTTCCAGTGCTGAGTGGGGGTCTCTGTACTAGAGCAGTCTGTGGTGCTGCTGTAGGTCTGGAAAACGTGTCCAGCGGGGGAGGAAGCGGGGAAGCTGCTCCCGGAGTTCCCGGCAACGCAGGCCGTACACCACGGGGCTGAGTGCCTGCCCCACTAGGAACACCACGAAGTTGGTCACTGTGGCGGCCATATTGTGCTTCCACCTGGTGATGATGGGCACCAGAGGGAGCAGGTACAGGATCATCTGTAGCATGTGGATCAGGGTGGTGTGGCGCCCGCTGCTGTTGGCGTGTGAGAAATGCCCCGCCCGGTAGCCCTCCATGTAGATGAGCACGTAGCTGGTCATGATGAGCAGTACCAAGAACACCACCAGCGCCAGGCTGCTGAACCGAGACGCGGGACTCTCCAGCGTGGTGGAGCATACGGGGTCCAGATCCACCACATAGGCCCAAGAGGACTGGGCGCAGGCCAGGACAGTGAACAGAACCGGGTTGAGCAGGGCCACGAACCAAGCCAGCGCCATGACAGAAGACCGAATGCGACGCACCAGCGTTGGGTAGTGGAGCGGCCGCAGGATGGACAGACAGGTGTTGAGGGCCGTGAGGGTGAGGGTGATGCCCATGCCACGGCCTAGAGCCACCTGGAAGTCAAAAAGGACCCAGCAGGTCAGGCGGTTGATGGGCACGCGGAGGGTGCGGAGGCCGTGCAGGACAGTGCCCAAGGCGTTGAAGCTGGTCACACAGGCACAGTGCTGGCACAGCAGAACGACGCGGACGTTGCGGCGCAGCTCGGCTGTGTGGAACACTGTCACGATTAGGTAGGTCAAGAAGAAGGTGGTCAGGAAGATGCCCCCGCGGACACACAGCCCTATGCATCCCGAGCAGCCCTATGTCATCCCCAGCAGCCCTATGTCATCCCCAGCAGCCCTATGTCATCCCCAGATATTGTAGCATTTAAAAGGCCCGAGTAGATGAAAGACACAAAAACCCTGAGAAATAACATGTGAAGTTAAACCACAAATGCATGAGTGAGATTATTTTGATACTTTGATAAACCACATTTGATGTCAATGACAATACAATGAATGTAAACCCAAGATAGAGCAAACTCATAGGTTGAGACGAAAGAAACATTACAGGGAGGAAAAACAACTGAAAAAAATGGCCATGTCTTACCTGTATTCTGTTCCACTGCCAAATCATAGTTGGAGTCATTGGACATCGCTTCTGCTGATTCTGGCCGGTCACAGGGGTGAAAACTAAATGTTGAATTTGCCAAACCAAGAATACGCAAAACCAAGTTAATGGTGCCAACATCTACAGTATGGGTGTCTCTACTGTGGCTGCTAGCCCTTTGCTTCAGGTAACTGTTACCTTCTATATCTTTGCCTTGTATTTTCTGTCACGTGTCACCACCGCCATGCATTTAGTTACAGATTCTTTATCGACTGCCTCGTAATCCGTGGGTTTAGTGGAATAGACTGTTCTGAGAGTCAACACCTGCCTCTCAGCATAGCAAAATTCTATATTTAACAGTAGGTGGAGCAATTTATTGTGCTCCTAGGTGTGTGTGCTGTGCTGAGTGTGTGTGTGTATGGACATCTGACCTGCACCAGGAGGTTTTGTCGCTAGTGAATGTGAAGGTCCATGAGTGGAGATCAGACTGAACACTTTCCCTATTATTAACTAGAAGGATGTTAAAATGATTGGACCCTTGGTCCTCAAGTTATTTAGCCGAGATAAGGATTTAATCTAGAATATACTGTAGGTTTAAGTCATGAGCATGTTTAAAATATTGTTATATTTTAAACATTGTAAAAATACATAATATATATTTATAAAACAATATCAAATAGGAAGAAAATTGTTATGAGACACAGCTGGCAGGTTTTTATCCTTTTATTTTTACCAAACGTGCCCTCCCTGAATCATTCCACTGAATGGTATTGTCCTGCTCGTGCTAAAATGTATAAGGAAAAAGATTATGGCACATGTACAACACAAAGCAACAGCAGGTAAAAATGCATATTAACATCTCCAGCCATTGCCACAACATCCTTTGCTGCCAGGCAACTGTCTATGAGACAAACTGTCTTCCAACACAACACAGCCATTGTATTGATTGAAAGACAAGAAGCATAACTAACATGAATTCATCAAACATTCAACAGTCATCATATTTGTATCAAAAACGACTTGTACTGTCTCCACCCGAGATCAAGCCGTCCTCTATTCCTCTGCATTGAAACCTCAGATCCTATTTAGAGTGTAAAGATAAAACACTAGTCATTTCAGTGAGCTCCCTGAATCAGCGCTGCAGTCCCCCTGTGCCACACCACGACCCTGGCCCGCAATCATCCCACAGCGCTGCATGTCTGTACAGAGCTGCTCCGGCCCAGGGTCCGACTCAGAACCTGGCTCTATATCTGCAGCGTGGCTCTCTGGGTCCTCACTGCGCTCCACCATTGTGTCTACATCATAGCGCTCCAGGTCTGTACAGAGTAGCTTCTGGCTCCTCTTCCTCCTGCGGCTGATCTGTTTCTGCAGCTGCAGCTTGCTGGTGAAGAAGACGCTCTTCCAGCCCAACTCCAGGGCCAGGGCCTCCACCTCAGCAGACACGGAGCCGCAGTGGCCGCGCACCGCTTGCTCCCAGAACTCCTCCGAACGACACAGCTGACAGACACACAGGGAACAGTGGTTAGGGACCTAGACCATAGTTTGCGGTCAATCCTTCCATCAGTTAACTCACCAGGGGTTTAAACCACAAACAAAAACAACAGATTCACTACAGAAAATAAACCAACAGAATATGGAAATATGAATATGGAAAACACGTAATTACAGTCAGATATACCAATGTAGTTACAAAAGGATTCACATACAGTATACATCATAGGTAGTATACAGTCTACATCATAGGTAGTATACAGTCTACATCACAGGCAGTATACAGTCTACATCACAGGCAGTATACAGTCTACATCATAGGTAGTATACAGTCTACATCATAGGCAGTATACAGTCTACATCATAGGTAGTATACAGTCTACATCATAGGCAGTATACAGTCTACATCATAGGCAGTATACAGTCTACATCACAGGCAGTATACAGTCTACATCACAGGCAGTATACAGTCTACATCACAGGCAGTATACAGTCTACATCACAGGCAGTATACAGTCTACATCATAGGCAGTATACAGTCTACATCACAGGCAGTATACAGTCTACATCATAGGCAGTATACAGTCTACATCATAGGCAGTATACAGTCTACATCATAGGTAGTATACAGTCTACATCATAGGCAGTATACAGTCTACATCATAGGCAGTATACAGTCTACATCACAGGCAGTATACAGTCTACATCATAGGCAGTATACAGTCTACATCACAGGCAGTATACAGTCTACATCACAGGCAGTATACAGTCTACATCACAGGCAGTATACAGTCTACATCATAGGCAGTATACAGTCTACATCATAGGCAGTATACAGTCTACATCATAGGCAGTATACAGTCTACATCACAGGCAGTATACAGTCTACATCACAGGCAGTATACAGTCTACATCACAGGCAGTATACAGTCTACATCACAGGCAGTATACAGTCTACATCATAGGCAGTATACAGTCTACATCACAGGCAGTATACAGTCTACATCATAGGCAGTATACAGTCTACATCATAGGCAGTATACAGTCTACATCATAGGCAGTATACAGTCTACATCCTAGGCAGTATACAGTCTACATCCTAGGCAGTATACAGTCTACATCATAGGCAGTATACAGTCTACATCATAGGCAGTATACAGTCTACATCATAGGCTGTATACAGTCTACATCATAGGCAGTATACAGTCTACATCATAGGCAGTATACAGTCTACATCATAGGCTGTATACAGTCTACATCATAGGCTGTATACAGTCTACATCATAGGGTTTGATCCCAGGTTGTATCATAACCGACCGTGATCGGGGGTCGCATAGGGGGGCGCACAATTGGCTCAGAGTCGTCAAGATTAGGGGAGAGTTTTCCCAGGGTAGGACATCATTGTAAATAAGAATTTGTTCTTAACTGACTTGCCTAGATAAATAAAGGTTAAAAAAAATAAAAAAAATAGGCAGTAATACTGTCTACATGCATGCACCGAGTCTCACACAGATAGAGTGGGTCCATTCACCTTCCTGAACCTGTGTGAGGTGTGTCCAAGCCGTGCCACGTCCTCCAGTTCCAGATGAGTCAGGATGTGGAGAAGCAGGGGGTCGGGCAGACGCTCCAGGTAGTCATAGTGGCCCTGACATAGTGCCTGGCTGTACTGAAGGATCCGTGGGCCAAACACCACACTCACCTGACCTAGGAAACCATCACACCAGTGGAGGCTGCTGAGGGGAGGATGGCTCATAATGATGGCTGGAATGGAGTCAATTGAATGGTATCAAACACATGGAAACCATGTCGTTGATGTGTTTATCATTCCACTGACTCCATTCCAGCCATTATTATGAGCCGTCCTCCCCTCAGCAGCCTCTACTTGATCACACAGACAGCACCTGTCAACAGAGTCCCTTAGCCTCATGCCCACCAATGGGGACGTTGCTTAACTCTTTTTTGTGCTGTGCCCAACCTAGCCAAAGTCTGTTACAAGGACATTAGACCATGGGAGAATCTCAATTTGCATTTCCTTGACTCCTCGCATCCCCTCTCCTTCTCAAACCCCATTGGATGAGAAAGTCACAGGTCCCTCCCCTCTGACCATCTCCAATGGGTTTTGAGATTCTCCCCATCTCTCTGACCTAGCAACTAGGTGATTCAAAAGTCTTTCTAGTAAAAGATGCTTAAAAAAACCGCAACACCCGTGAATGGATACAATCTCTACACCAAGGGTCTACAATCCTGTTCCTGGAGAGCTACCCTCCTGTAGATTTTTGCTCCAACCCTAGTTGTATCTAACCTGGTTCAGTTTACCAACCAGATAATTATTAGACTCAGGTGTGCTAGATTAGGGTAGGAGTGTAAACCTACAGGACAGTAGCTCTCCAGGAACAGGGTTGGAGTTAAAAACTACAGGACAGTAGCTCTCCAGGAACAGGGTTGGAGTTAAAATCTACAGGACGGTAGCTCTCCAGGAACAGGGTTGGAGTTAAAACCTACAGGAGGGTGGCTCTACAGGAACAGGGTTGGAGTTAAAACCTACAGGAGGGTATCTCTACAGGAACAGGGTTGGAGTTAAAACCTACAGGAGGGTATCTCTACAGGAACAGGGTTGGAGTTAAAACCTACAGGAGGGTAGCTCTCCAGGAACAGGGTTGGAGTTAAAACCTACAGGAGGGTAACTCTCCAGGAACAGAGTTGGAGAGCCCTGGTCTAGGCCATTGCCTCAACGACCTCTGCCCTCCTGGAAACAACCCTTCTGACACACCTGTGAACCTAAATCATGTGGGAACTGCCGACTTAGCCAATAGTATCATTTAATTAGGGGTTGATTGGGTTACAATCAAAGCAGTCATTTTTAGCATGGTAATTCCCTTTACTCGAGGGCATAGGGTTATTTGGGGCATTTACGCTATTATCTATCTTGCTATTAGTGAGCAGGTGGGCTGTAAGTTGAGCAGGTGGGCTGAGGGCTAGGCTACACTGGGCACCTTACTCTGAATCCGGCTGTCATCCAAGTAGTCATTGTGAGACTCCCTCAGTTCTCCTGGCTTAGTGTTCCTACCATCACTTCTCAAAGAAATCTTCCACCATCTCCAAATAACCTGAAAAATATAGGCCTATGAGTATTGCAGAGCAAGCGGCATTACAGTATTTACTTAGCAAAGCAATTTAGCTAGGTCTATTTGTTACAAGTGCTATTTACTTTAACTATTTGTTGCCAGCTTTCTGGCAAAGCCTTATTTGTTAGTTAGCCGAGCAAGCTACTACTAGATTATATTGTTATGTGTCTAACGTTAACGTTACTGACATGTACGTTATTATTGCTAGCTAACGCGTTGGCTAAACTAAGATTGAAAGATTACTGTAGCGTTAGAGAATGAAAGGGCAAGGCAGTAAATGGCTAACGTTAGCTTAGAAATGTCTAAGAAAAATTGACTAAATACTTTACATTTTAGAGAGGACATAACACGAAAAGATTTACCTCTGTCTTGGTAACAGAAAATTGGAAGAAGTCTTTATTGGGTGGAGGACCTTGACCACTGACTTCAAATAAACTTTTCCCCAACAAACTCGACATTTTGGACGCTTGGTTTGGGTTGCCATGGCAACGAAAGGGTTCGTTAAGGTTTTTTTTCCAGAGTGCTAGAATGTAACAAAACCCGTCCTGCTGCAACATTCCTTCCTGCCGCAACATGCAGCAATGTAACAAATGCAAAATTGCAACCTCCTCTTGTCTTGGGTTTGAAGTCACTTTTGCAGCTGTGTATAAATGAAAAGCTAAGTTTTCCTGGTACTTGAGTCAATGAAAACATTTCCTCATAAAGAGCTTTAGTGAACAACATTTTACTGAGTTACAGATCATATAAGGAAATCAGTCAATTGAAATAAATTCATTAGGCCCCAATCTTTGGATTTCATATGACTGGAAATACAGAGAAAAAAAGCGAGGGGCGTGGATCAGAAAACCAGTCAGTATCTGGTGTGACCACCGTAGAGTTGATCAGGCTGTTGATTGTGGCCTGTGTAATGTTGTCCCACTCCTCAATGGCTGTGCAAAGTTGTTGAATATTGGCAGGAACATGAACACACTCCAAAGCATCCCAAACATGCTCAATGGGTGACATGTCTGGTGAGTATGCAGGCCATGGAAGAACAGGGACATTTTCAGCTTCCAGGAATTGTGTACAGATCCTTGCGTCATGGGGCCATGCATTATCATGCTGAAACATGAGGTGATGGCGGCGGATGAAAGGCACGACAATGGGCCTCAGGATCTCATCATGGTATCCCTGTGCATTTAAATTGCCATAGATAAAATGCAATTGTGTTCGTTGTCCATAGTTTATGCCTGCCCATACCACACAACCCCACCATGGGGCACTCTGTTCACAGCAAACCGCTCACCCACACGACACTATACACGTGGTCTGTGGTTATGAGGCCGGTTCTACATACTGCCAATTCTCTAAAATGACATTTGAGGCAACTTATGGTAAAGAAAGGAACATTCAATTCTCTGGCATCAGCTCTGGTGGACATTGCTGCAGTCCACATGCCAATTGCACTCCCTTAAAACTTGAGATATCTGGGGCATTGTGTTGTGTGACAAAACATATTTTAGTGGCCTTTTGACCCCAGCACAAGGTGCACTTGTGTAATGATCCTGCTGTTTAATCAGCTTCTTGATATGCCACACTTGTCAGGTGGATGGATTATCTTGGCAAAGGAGAAATGCCCACTAACAAGGATGTGAACCAATGTGTACAACATTTTAGAGAAATAAGCTTTTTGTGCATACTGGGATCTTTTATTTTATCTCATGAAACATGGGACCAACAATTTACATGTTGTTCACTGTAGATTTTAACCTCATTCTAAATGAAAAAATGAGAATCAAGTGCAAACTGCAGTTAAAAATCTTTAATATATTTATATATGTACACATTGACTTACGTATTACTGTAATGGCGAGTAACACAATTGCATTAATTAAAAGTGATTGGGGGGCACAAGTTAACCATCTCTCCAAATAAATACAAACTTGTCATGTGTTTTTACACACCTGCGCAGGGCCGTAGCTACATATGAAGACACCGAGGTCCGGACACTGAGGTATAATGGTCCGGACCTCGGTCATTTTTTACAATTAGAAAAATAAAACATTTATTTAAAAAAAATGTACGAACCGAGGCGGGGTCTCCACTTCCTGTTGAGAGTTAGAATAGTAAAATACACAAGGTGCAATTTAAAAACTTGGTTGTGCATCAGCAGTTTTCCTCTTGTTACATGTCACACACTGACAATCACTCCATTTTGGGGGGGGGGGGGGGGGATTGGTAAATGGGTCTCGTTAGTCTAGCCAGCTATCTAAACTTGTAGTAATCATGGTTGAATTACCAACCGGGCACGTGTCCTATTAACATGGCATAAGTCATTACAAAATATGTAGAATTGCAGGAAATTAGCTTTAAAACTGCAACAACAAGAAGAAAATGTATATAAAGCAAATGTAGTGGTTTACCTTTGGTTACTAACAGTTTTTCTGTTACCAGATCCCTCTGTACGTATTAATTCTAGTCTTATCCCAGTGCTGAGTTAATGTGTAGCGGCTGATCGTATATGTTTGTAGGTCGACTGAGATGAATGAAGCTACAGCATCTAATGTGATAATGGCTGGGGTCATTTAAGCTTGTTTTCGCTGTTCTTCAAATAGCATTTTAGAGTTTATAAATTGTATAAATGCAGTAAATGAGCTTAAATTTTCTTAATTTCTTTGATGGGGTAAAATCTAGGGGGTTTTTTCGGGGGGGGGGGGGGGGGGTCCTGCTACACAATCTTGTATCCTGCTGAACACACCCCAGGTTGCACCCCGAGTAACAGTGGTATTAAGCATGCACCAAATAAAAGTCCCTTTCCCGGACACCATAACTGCAAACAGATGCAAGCAGAGGCCCATTGAAACCACTACACAATACATTGTTTCTTTAACACAGAATTCATTAAATGATAGTGAATATGACCATCGGTGCCACCTCGTTCACCAGCCTGATTCTTCACCAACATCTAATCGTCATCGTTCCCGATGAGAAAATCTTTGTCACCTCAGTTCCCTTCTAAAGTTGTTGGATACAACCATGTTAGTTATCATATAAACCCACTGGTAGAAACATTGTAGTGGCGCCTGCACAATGTCGCCCCGCCCACGTCAAGTCCCAATTATACATAACATGTATTTTAAACGTGATTACAAATGCCGACATGCACAATAATACTGTCAAACATAATAAACTACAAAATATATGTATAGAGAACGTATAAGTCCCAGGGCATCGTTCCAGGGCAGTCCACGATCCCATAGTCCTTCATAGTGTCGTAAACATAGTTAAGAAAATCTTGAATTCAGAGTTTCAGAAATGTACTGTCACATCACAAGGTGTGACTGAGCCGGTACATTGAATAGGTGCTGCATGCTGCCCTCTGGTGGTGACTACGGGGAGGGAGGCGCGCTACAGGAAGGGGTTGGTGTTGGAGCTTCCAGAGGGGTAGGATCCAGCCGGGGCTCCCGCCTGGTTGGAGACAAAGGATTAATCAATATTGTAAAATACATGACCATCAGCATGACTTCCAAACATTCATCCATGAAGTTAGCAGAGAGAGAGAGGATGCACATATGCGTTTTTACATTGGACCCATGCAGAAGCCGAATGTGTATAAGTATATTGGACGTGTTCGGATTTGCATTTTGTTGGTCAGTGTTTCACACTTGTATTACAAGTATTACAATCAAAGACCACAAAACATTATTCGACATGATCTGGAAACATACACACTATTAAATACTCCCCATAAATGGGTTTTTGGTCATCCCAGGACCAGCCATGGGCTGCCCAAAGGGGGTCATGGAGGACTTGGTCTGTCCATAGACTGTATATCCACCAGGGCCTGTCAATGCAGAGAAAAAAACAGATTAAGGCTTAATGGTCTCTCTGCCAATTAGGTTCCCAAATAGTAGAATGATGGCTATTTAGTTACAGAGTGGATACTAGCCAGAAACATGATATTTGTTTATAGTGTAGGGTCACAAGAAAAGCACTAAAATTGTTTTGGAAATCACAGCTTTAATGTTATGGCCAAACTATATTGTGATTGAAACTACACTACTTACCATTGGGTTGTTGGGGTTGGTAGGCCCCCGGCTGGGGGTAAGGGCAGGGGGCCTGGCCAGGGAAGGGCTGCTGGAAGGTCCCACTA
This sequence comes from Salmo salar, assembly GCF_965601325.2. Classification (NCBI taxonomy): domain Eukaryota; kingdom Metazoa; phylum Chordata; class Actinopteri; order Salmoniformes; family Salmonidae; genus Salmo; species Salmo salar. Next base: position 10,894,716 of record NC_138293.1, read on the forward strand.
AAACTGGTCGGGAGGCAGTAAGAGGAGGCATTCCCAAAGCCAGCAGGCATACTCATAGAGCCTGTGCCAAATGAGGCTAGGATACACAGAGAGATGGGAGGGGGCGGAGTGAATAACATGAACACAGTGGCAAACACAAACTAACCTTTCAATGTACAGGATCTACTGATATCAAACAATGCTATTTCAGACAAAGAGAGACAACTGGCTGAGTCCCAAACACACACACTTGATATGCATGTATGCACTTTCATGTGCTCACACAAACACACCTGCGGCCGGCGCTATACCATTGGTCTGGAAGGGGTTGGTGGCCATATCCGGAGCAGCAGCAACAAATGGGTTATTGGACGAGACGGCTGAAACAACAGGAAATTACATTATGCTTTCATTATGTTTGAGAGTCAACCATTTCAGAAAATACTGTAGGTATAACAATCCACTCACCTCCAAAGCCTTGCTGCACATGCATGTTGGGTAAGACTGTCTGGGCAGGCGAGGTTCCCAACACAGCTCCAAACATATTCCTAGATTCACTTAAATACAGAACATGAATACATTTCTTAGCTCATTGAACCACAAAAAAATATATTTTTAAGGAGATCTAAAAGCAAAGGCTAAAAATGTGTTTTTAGTGCCAAGTTTTGGAGTGGCGTCTGTCTCTCACCCCTGGACACTACTCCCTGTAGGGGCAGAGGAGCTCAGCTCGTTGTCCAGCTCAGCCAGAGCAGCGTAGCGGTCCTCTGCCGAGGTGCCCAGCTGGGACTGGGCCGGTACAGCACCAGCCACTGACGGCACTGGGACACCTCGCCCTACAGAGAGCGAGAGAGACATACACAGGGGTCAATATACACACATTCAGACACAGGAGGAAGGACATGGACACAAACACACACATTAAAGAAAGAGGCACACATGGTATGATAAAAACAAGCTAACCTGTTCCCCTGTTGGGCTTGGAACAGAGATAATGAATTAAATGACATTTCATTTTCGTGTCAAACCGCCAATAGGCAACCCATCCCTTATGGGATTAACTGACAAACAAACATCACAATAATTTACTGTAGCAATTAAATAATGTAAATGAGAGGGTGTGTATGAGAATGGGACCCGGCGGTACCTGACGCAAACAACAGAGGGGGGTGAAGTCCTGAAATGCGGAGGTACTCCAGAGTTGCCATACGCCTCAAAGTTGGCAAAGTCAGCTTTTGAGTTAACCTTAGTCACTGCAAACCACAGAGGAAACACAAAACCCTGACAATGGGAGGAATGAGGAATGACGTGACGGTAAAGCCCTGACAATGGGAGGAATGAGGAATGACGTGACGGTAAAGCCCTGACAATGGGAGGAATGAGGAATGGCTTGACGGTAAAGCCCTGACAATGGGAGGAATGAGGAATGGCTTGACGGTAAAGCCCTGACAATGGGAGGAATGAGGAATGGCGTGACGGTAAAGCCCTGACAATGGGAGGAATGGCGTGACGGTAAAGCCCTGACAATGGGAGGAATGGGAAGAGCAGCAAATGACAATGATTTAACATACAAATAACATTATAATGACTTGTGTACCTGCTTAGGGACATTCAGTTTTACTACATTACTCTTCTTTACTCCTCATTTGCATGAACTCGAGATTTATTTCATTTTGACCCCTTGAAGACAAATCACTCAAATCTACTCAATATTGGACGACGTCTAAATCCAACTTAAAAAGGGTCAATCTGCAGTTGCTACATACATTTTTGGACTAATGAATTTATTAAAATGTACCCATTGATTCTTGAACAATATAACTTAAATGCCTCGTGAGCTTAGTTCAACAGTTGTACCTCGTCAGAACCCAAAATATAAGCTTGTTTTACTCCAATGTTTGTAAACAAAGTAAATGTAAACAAACACTAAAAAGCCTCTAAAAACATGGTTAAAACTACATTTTTGATATCATGGATGGTCAGTCCTTGCATCCATAGTGGTCTATGAATTTGAGAGTGGTTACATTTCTCCAGCCCCATCCATCAGCTTTATAGCAAACCAATAGTCTGTTATTGTTTCCACTGCTGATTGCTGCTTTAAATAAAATGTTCACTTAGTCTCCCATTAACATCCACGCATGACTAAGTGAAAATTCAACCTAAATGGAAGTTAGGATTTTCCCCTGGGAGTTTGAGTGAAGGCCACTCTCACTCACTACTAGATTGTCTTGGGAACCTGGTTGGCTAGGGAAACCTGATTGGCTCATTACCTGATTGACTGGGGAAATTCGCAAAGTTGGCAAAATTGGCGTTGCTGGCAGCCTGAGAGGGCAGAGCGGCAAAGATGTCTCCACCCAGGTCCGTAAGGAGGTCAAACTTCTTCTCCTGAACTATGGGATGGGCCAGGGAGCGAACCACCATCGGGGACTGGCGTAGGGAGAGAGAGAGAACATGAGGAATGATTAAGAACAAATTTATCAACGTATATAGCGCTTTTCAAAGAATCTTAAAGTGCCTGCACTTCAAAGCACAAAAAGAGATAGGTAATTTAGAAAAACAACATCACAACGTTATGAGATGGACAGTCATTATAAAGTTCATGGCTTGAGTGGTCATCTGAGGGAGGTGGTCAAGCAGGGAGAGACAGTCCAGAGGCAGGCAGGAAGTGTGATGTCTTCAAGGTGTCACACTGTCTCTGGCTTTTCCGTAGTAGAACTCAGTCAGATGAAGTCTGAGCTAAGCCACTGTAGTCCATGGACTCCGTAGAAGGTAGGTAGCTAGCTACCAAAATTAAGCACCCACTTAGATGATGCTATGGCAGTGACGTGGCACCAGAAAGCACCCACTTAGATGATGCTATGGCAGTCACGTGGCACCAGAAAGCACCCACTTAGATGATGCTATGGCAGTCACGTGGCACCAGAAAGCACCCACTTAGATGATGCTATGGCAGTCACGTGGCACCAGAAAGCACCCACTTAGATGATGCTATGGCAGTCACGTGGCACCAGAAAGCACACCACATTTCAATAATAATTAAATAGCAGCCTTGTAACTTCGTCCTCCCTACGAGCCTCATCACTGCACACCTCTGCAGTCTTGCTTTCGGCTTCTCTCCATCTTCACCCTCCAGACACTAGCTGGCATTCGAATCAAAACTGCTAGCCAGCTAACGTTAGCTAGGTATTCAAACAGCTTCAGTCTTAATGTTGTGGTGGATTCTGATTATATTAATTGTTCATTCTTAAAACAAAAAGATTGTAGGTAAAAATACCATACAAATTACAAAAATATTTACAAAATGTACAGGAGCTCTCTGCTTAGGCTGTTGCTAGGGCGCCATGGCAAATGTCTACTCAATGATGACATGTTTCAAATTAAAATAACTGGGGACATTTTGGGTTGCACCCATTGACTTATATGACTAGACCAAGTTATGAAAATGGCTAAAAGGGCATCAGTCTAAAATGTATTTCATCATTTGTTTGGAAATGACTCAAAAGCACATCAGCCTGAAATGTATTATGCCATATGTTAAGGAAGCAGGTAGAAGCAATACTTGACGTGTTGGGGGGGTCTTGTTGAGCTGCAGGGTTTTCAGGGGCTGGACCTCCGGGGTGCTGGCTGTGCTGCTGGCTGAGGAGCCCGACTTGGAGGCCTGGGCCATGGCTACCGTCCTCGCCTGGTCTGGAGGGACGTACCTGTGTGCACACAAGCATAAAGAAAAATACATCCAGGCAATTGCTGGAACGGTGTTCCAAAGGTGTAAAAAATGTTACATGTAAAACTGGGTTGTTGTTCATGAATTCATAGGATTTTACATTGGCAGTTCCCTAAAGTGGTTTTTCCTCCCATTTCACCCCTGAATATATCACAATAGAAACTGGAGGATCTCTACCTTTTCAGATATTCCGTTAACTCGATAGAAAGCAAAAGAGTGAAGCTCCTCACCATCTTTTCTTCTCATATTTTTCCTGGAGGAATTCTTTTACTTTCTGTGGTTGGCGGAAGTCTGGAACAACCAATGTCTTGTCATCGTACAGACCCAACCAGATGTATTTACAAACCTAGATAGAAAGTGTGTGGGGAAGAGGGAGAGAAAGGAAAAAGAGATACCAATAAACTCCCTTGAGACAGAAAAACTCAAGACGGCAGACATGAGGAGGCAGACATGCACAAAGACAATAATCCATTGTTCTTCAATACTGGTCCTGGGGACCTACAGGGTCAGCAAGACTTTATTCTCAATACTAACACATCTGACTAAGCTAATCATCAATGCCTTTGAATGAATCCGATGTGTTAGTGCTAGGCCGGAATAAAAGCCTGCATTCCCCTCGGATCCCCAGGACTAGGATTGAAGAACACATTTCATAATACATTACATGAATTCATGTCAGTACCTCGTTGGTGTGTTTCTGTAAGAATTCAATTTCCTGTAGTGTGAAGGTGGTCATAGAGATGGACTTCACTCTGTGGGGGGGATTCAGGCCTCTTCTAGCGTGTGTGTGGGGAGGGGGGGGTAACGATAGCAGAGGGGGACAATTGGTGAGTATGCATTCTGTGTCAATAATTTTACAAATGACTAGGCCCAACATGACTATACACTCACAGCTAAAATGTTTTAATGTGCTTAGCCTTCACATATGGAGTGAGATGATCCGTTTTAGCATCAGTTGTGCTTTTGTCACTAGTCCCTTCCTATTGTTGTCTCTAAACCATATTCATTTGAATTACTTGACCCACTTCAGGTATTCTATAAGTGTTTGGCAAGCAACAAATGTAACCATTTCTGCCTAGTTCAATACTATATAGACCTATAGGAGTGAGCAACAGATGTCCCAAACTACGCTTATGGTATAGATAAACTTGGATTGGTAAAGAGCCGAGGTTGGGCAAGAGTTTCGCCGGTGGTACAGTGACGTGCTGTTTTGACACACTGGGCAAATACGCCTTTTATCAACAAGCATCACACACACTAACCTTGAGACAACTATTTTCGGTACAAACAATACTTTAGTTGACCTTTTAAAGATTGGGAATTGAAACCTCTCCTTACATCAAAGTACGGGCTTTGCGACCCTGCCGAACCAATTATAGTATTTAGCTAACGTTGGATAGCATTACATGCGGTGTTGGGGAGCATGATAAGTAATATTAGCTAAACCACTAAAATACACCATAAAGAACGACTTTAGCTTGCTTTAAAATCAACCTCACATAAAAGCATAACAATGGTCAACACAGTACTTACAGGATGCCAGAACAGGTGGTACAGACGAAGGAACCCACTGTCATGTTGGCATAAGTCGGGCCGCGCTGGTCGCAATCAAAGCACTTCCTATTCGGGGGCTGGCTAGTCATTTCCCGAAGCATCTTAAGATGCGTCTCCTCTTGTTTTCGCTTCGCACTCGTCGCCATGGTTGAGAAAAGGGGCTGCTAAAGGTGGGAGAAGTTTATCCAGGGGCTAGGCAGGAGAAACAAGGGGATGTCTTGCCTCGACAGCGGTGGTTCAGACACCTTGCAGAGAGGTCTATTGGGACATTTCTTCTTCGTTGGTTTACAGGTGTACTAGACTGCTAACTGGAGCGTGACTGACACCTACTGGTGGACAGCAGTGACCATTCGACAACATTACATTGATGAATAACAGTTTAATAGTAAATACAATGTTTACCATCATACTGATTATGTTTTGTAAAAACAACGACTTAAGATAATCTCCTCTTCCAAAAGGCATCATATGGAGTTTTGGTCTCAACTTTGACATGATCCTGTCAGTTTATCACGATAAGAAAGTCATTTGCCTAGAATGTGGCACTGTTGAGGGTAGCAGGTGTCCACCCATTTGCCTTCCCTCAATATAAATCAATAGTCTCCTGTTTTGGCTGAAGGAACAAGCAAGGCCCCACAGACAGTGGTTGTACTGTTCTCGCCAATGAGTCCCCGCCTCTGCTCATCCTGTTTACTCACTCACTGGGAGTTGGCCAGGGCCGTGTTCATTAGGGCACACAAGGTTTTAAAGCGGAAAACAAATATGAGAATGACCTATTGGACATGCCCAGTTAGTCTGTCCCCGTTTCAGTGCATTTTCTTCCGCTTGGTGCCTAATGAACATGACCCTGAGGTAGTCGCTGTCCCGAATCGGTTTATGCTCAATTGTTCGGAAGTTAAATAAGTGTATAGATCAGTTGATCTGCACAGCTCCATGTTCAGGTAGACCTTCATGGTCCTTTTTCAGGTAGGAATGTGAGACAAAATATTCAGTGCAGTGTTATCAACCCGACCTTCAGTATGCTGGTCTGTAACATATCGTTTGCATTTTCAATACTGATGCAATTCGCATGTGACAAAATACTTACACAATATGGCCGAGGCTAACCGAATGGCAAACACTTCCAGCTGATTGCGAGGAAACGTTATTCGGTCGACTACACTCATTTACCGTTTACGTATTTTGCATCACGTTGAAAATACAAAAAAAAAAGTCAGGTAAAGAACAGTTTCCTGTGGATTTATCTCCCCCTCCTACTGTCAAAATGACCGACAGCATGTACAACCGGTAAAGTGTAAATATCATTTTATTCAACATTCTTCCTTGTAGACTATGCGTCTTTTTTTTATGACTGGAGTAACCATGGTAACAGTCTAGGGCATCCTCTTCACTGTCAGACAGCTGGGGTGGAATCATTAATCCAAACAGTTGCAAAACGATCATTTCTATTGGACAAATTAAGTTATGTCCTTCCCCATTTAATTCCGTTTGCTTTTGTTTATGAAATGTTTTGTAACAGAATCGGCGAACAAGCCCCTGGTTAGTCAGGATGCATTTGCAGTACCGCCAGGCACCGTCTGAGGACAGTGTCACTTGGACTCACTCTGTTTCCTTTGGCTGCGATGGAAGATAGATTCAGCCGGCTACAAGGGGAGAGATAAGACTGGTATTTCAGACAACACAACGACTAAATACATACTAAAAATACACTGGCCGATTTAGGTGGCACATCACTTTCAGTTTAGCCTGGAATCCAGTGTGTTTCTGCTTTAGCCGACCCGGTTATCTTGGAATATTATCTTGCCAAACAAAGCAATGTGACGTTGTTGAATGCAGGAAGAGTTAGGCAACCAGGCTACCCCCAGTTCAGCAGTACAGGGTCGTGTTCAGTAGGGCACACGGTAGTGAATCATTATGCATGCAACAGAGAAGTAAAACCTGTGCTCTTACTGGACAAGTTCAGGTAGTACCTTCACTCTATTTCAAAGCGTTTTCTCCTGTTTCGAGCCTACTGAACACGACCCAGAAGAAAACGTGGTTTTCAACACTTTTTAACTGTATCAAGAAGAGAGACAGTCAATATAACCAAATACATGAAAGGTGATCAATCAATAAAAAGGCATATCTACACTGATGAGTTTATAAACTGTGAAAATCGCTGTACAATTCATACTGTTCACATTAGCTGTACTGGATATAACGGACAAATGTAAAGGGTTGATACAGTCTGGGGATCTCCAAAGCCATAAGTATATGAAGCATTTGGCATCGATTAAATGCTTAATAAAAGTTCTATATATAGCCATCTTTATACAGGGCTCTGGGCCTTATGATGAGATATAGAGTTCAGCAGGTACTCCCACCGTAAAAAGGTGAGGTGTCATTAAAATAGTGGTGTTATATCACCTGCTGGCTTTTCCGCGTAACGAGGAAGAATTCTTCCATGCGAGTTTTATCAGCTCCATCCTGCTGCCTTGTCGCCCTCCCTCTCCACTCACGGAATTTTGCCATTCGACCGCGTCCCCTGTACTCTCTACATATCACATACATATGGAATAATACCGTTTTAGATTACTACCATGGAAATAAAACATGCACTGCAAGATCCACATGATTAGAGTTGTGCGCACCAAGAGGTCGCATGTAACAAACATCTCAGTTTTAGCTTTTAGAACACAATGAAGAAGATTACATGGACAGGGAGGACCTGATCCTAGATCAGCACTCGTACTCTGAGACGCTTGATACATTATGACCCCTGGTCTAATTCCAAAGGGTGTCATACAGGACCAGAACAGTACTTGATGTGTTTATGATGGTACAGAAACCGGACCAGGGCCTCATCCGGCTCAGTCCAGGTCAGGGGGCTCGGTCAGGGTGGCGTCCTGGTACTGCCAGAACAGTGGGACAGGGTGGTTCTGGAGGAGGAAGGGTTGGAGAGTGTTATTCTAGGTACAGTCCATGGACAGGAACATAGCATAGGAGTTGAGGTCTGAGGTGAACATTTTTATAACTATTAGTTAATATATGTTCATCATATGTGAAGTGGGAACAAATTACATTGATTATTTCCTTGGTTTAATAGAGGTTTAATAGATTGTTTAATCCAGATTTATAAAAAAAGACTTCTGCAAACGCATTGGCACCAAAATCTCCAAGTCAATTGTATTGTAGTAATATGAGCAGTGGTCAGGGAGAAAACGTACCTTTCTGTTGATGTACTACGTTCTCTATAGTCCGGTGCTGCTGGATCAGAGTCAGCGCTCTCTTGGGGCCAAGGCCTGCAATCTTATCGCAGTAGTCACAGCCTAACAAGACACACAAGTCCACAAACTGACATTAGGAGGATAAAGAGAAGGGGTGTTAATGAGTATGGGAGTATTTTCAGAGTACAATAGTTGTCTCTCATACTTGAGAGACAAGTACATAATGATGTTGTATGTCTTACAATTCAAGGACATAGTGTGCTTATATATACACATGAAGGCCACTGACCATGTGATGATGGTCTAGGACCATGTAATGAAGGTCTAGGACCATGTAATGAAGGTCTAGGACCATGTAATGAAGGTCTATGACCATGTGATGATGGTCTAGGACCATGTAATGAAGGTCTAGGACCATGTAATGAAGGTCTATGACCATGTGATGATGGTCTAGGACCATGTAATGAAGGTCTATGACCATGTAATGAAGGCCTATGACCATGTAATGAAGGCCTATGACCATGTAATGAAGGTCTAGGACCATGTGATGATGGTCTAGGACCATGTAATGAAGGCCTAGGACCATGTAATGAAGGTCTAGGACCATGTAATGATGGTCTAGGACCATGTAATGAAGGTCTAGGACCATGTAATGAAGGTCTAGGACCATGTAATGAAGGTCTATGACCATGTAATGAAGGTCTAGGACCATGTAATGAAGGTCTAGGACCATGTAATGAAGGCCTATGACCATGTAATGAAGGCCTATGACCATGTAATGAAGGCCTAGGACCATGTAATGAAGGTCTAGGACCATGTAATGAAGGCCTATGACTCATTCATTACAAAAGCTTTGGGTGGTCTTACCTCCATGTGTAATCTTCAGATTGTCTAACAGCTTGGGTGGAGAGTATTCAATTACTTCACTGTGAGGAAGAATTCGACAGAGAAAAGTGGCCATCAGTCATTTCAATAACTCAACCAATAAATCAATTAAATGTAATTTGTATAGCCTTCATTTTACAAATACTTTGCCACAAAGTGCTTGGAAAGCCACTCGGGCTTAAAGTTTTTTCTATTGGAGAAGCCCACAGCAGTATAGACATGGTTATTGACTCAAAGGATGAGCTGGCGGATCAGGACGTTGCCACCAAAGGGCAGTGTCCATGTCTTCTGATGCCACCACGTCTACTGTGCCCCGTTTCACCAGGTGGGCGCATAACTCCTCGCCATCCCCAAGAGCCTTGAGTGAGTGAGTGAGTGAGTGAGTGAGTGAGTGAGTGAGTGAGTGAGTGAGTGAGTGAGTGAGTGAGTGGCATGTCATTGTGTGGTGGTTAGTGTGTGTTCAAGTCAACTGGGTGTGTTCAGCGTTAGCATGCTACATAGAGGATTGGCACACTTACCTGGATGATGGACACACCCATAAGCTTCAGGAGCTCACATGTCTGAGGACACACTACAGAGGCACAGAGAGACGGGTCAAAAGTCCAATACAGGAAGACGGAAAACTTGGGTGTATTCATTTAAACCAAGAATGAAGCACATAGTTGCAAACAGTTGCAAAACATTCTTGGCTGTGATATATATTTTATTGTTATCTGTATGTTAGCGATGGGGATGTATATTACGTGTTGTGCGAGGTTGGGGATTGGGTGGGGCCACCAGGGGTATGTTAGGGATGGGGATGTATATTACGTGTTGTGTGAGGTTGGGGATTGGGTGGGGCCACCAGGGGTATGTTAGGGATGGGGATGTATATTACGTGTTGTGTGAGGTTGGGGATTGGGTGGGGCCACCAGGGGTATGTTAGGGATGGGGATGTATATTACGTGTTGTGTGAGGTTGGGGATTGGGTGGGGCCGCCAGGGGCATGTTAGGGATGGGGATGTATATTACGTGTTGTGTGAGGTTGGGGATTGGGTGGGGCCACCAGGGGTATGTTAGGGATGGGGATGTATATTACGTGTTGTGTGAGGTTGGGGATTGGGTGGGGCCACCAGGGGCATGTTAGGGATGGGGATGTATATTACGTGTTGTGTGAGGTTGGGGATTGGGTGGGGCCACCAGGGGTATGTTAGGGATGGGGATGTATATTACGTGTTGTGTGAGGTTGGGGATTGGGTGGGGCCACCAGGGGTATGTTAGGGATGGGGATGTATATTACGTGTTGTGTGAGGTTGGGGATTGGGTGGGGCCACCAGGGGTATGTTAGGGATGGGGATGTATATTACGTGTTGTGTGAGGTTGGGGTATGTTAGGGATGGGGATGTATATTACGTGTTGTGTGAGGTTGGGGATTGGGTGGGGCCACCAGGGGTATGTTAGGGATGGGTATGTATATTACGTGTTGTGTGAGGTTGGGGATTGGGTGGGGCCACCAGGGGTATGTTAGGGATGGGTATGTATATTACGTGTTGTGTGAGGTTGGGGATTGGGTGGGGCCACCAGGGGTATGTTAGGGATGGGGATGTATATTACGTGTTGTGTGAGGTTGGGGATTGGGTGGGGCCACCAGGGGTATGTTAGGGATGGGGATGTATATTACGTGTTGTGTGAGGTTGGGGATTGGGTGGGGCCACCAGGGGTATGTTAGGGATGGGGATGTATATTACGTGTTGTGTGAGGTTGGGGATTGGGTGGGGCCGCCAGGGGTATGTTAGGGATGGGGATGTATATTACGTGTTGTGTGAGGTTGGGGATTGGGTGGGGCCACCAGGGGTATGTTAGGGATGGGGATGTATATTACGTGTTGTGTGAGGTTGGGGTATGTTAGGGATGGGGATGTATATTACGTGTTGTGTGAGGTTGGGGATTGGGTGGGGCCACCAGGGGTATGTTAGGGATGGGGATGTATATTACGTGTTGTGTGAGGTTGGGGATTGGGTGGGGCCACCAGGGGTATGTTGGGGATGTATATTATGTGTTGTGTGAGGTTGGGGTATGTTAGGGATGGGGATGTATATTACGTGTTGTGTGAGGTTGGGGATTGGGTGGGGCCACCAGGGGTATGTTAGGGATGGGGATGTATATTACGTGTTGTGTGAGGTTGGGGATTGGGTGGGGCCACCAGGGGTATGTTAGGGATGGGGATGTATATTACGTGTTGTGTGAGGTTGGGGATTGGGTGGGGCCACCAGGGGTATGTTAGGGATGGGGATGTATATTACGTGTTGTGTGAGGTTGGGGATTGGGTGGGGCCACCAGGGGTATGTTAGGGATGGGGATGTATATTACGTGTTGTGTGAGGTTGGGGTATGTTAGGGATGGGGATGTATATTACGTGTTGTTTGAGGTTGGGGATTGGGTGGGGCCACCAGGGGTATGTTAGGGATGGGGATGTAGATTACGTGTTGTGTGAGGTTGGGGATTGGGTGGGGCCACCAGGGGTATGTTAGGGATGGGGATGTATATTACGTGTTGTGTGAGGTTGGGGATTGGGTGGGGCCACCAGGGGTATGTTAGAGATGGGGATGTATATTACGTGTTGTGTGAGGTTGGGGATTGGGTGGGGCCACCAGGGGTATGTTAGGGATGGGGATGTATATTACGTGTTGTGTGAGGTTGGGGATTGGGTGGGGCCACCAGGGGTATGTTAGGGATGGGGATGTAGATTACGTGTTGTGTGAGGTTGGGGATTGGGTGGGGCCACCAGGGGTATGTTAGGGATGGGGATGTATATTACGTGTTGTGTGAGGTTGGGGATTGGGTGGGGCCACCAGGGGTATGTTAGGGATGGGGATGTATATTACGTGTTGTGTGAGGTTGGGGTATGTTAGGGTTGGGGATGTATATTACGTGTTGTGTGAGGTTGGGGATTGGGTGGGGCCACCAGGGGCATGTTAGGGATGGGGATGTATATTACGTGTTGTGTGAGGTTGGGGTATGTTAGGGATGGGGATGTATATTACGTGTTGTGTGAGGTTGGGGATTGGGTGGGGCCACCAGGGGTATGTTAGGGATGGGGATGTATATTACGTGTTGTGTGAGGTTGGGGATTGGGTGGGGCCACCAGGGGTATGTTAGGGATGGGGATGTATATTACGTGTTGTGTGAGGTTGGGGATTGGGTGGGGCCACCAGGGGTATGTTGGGGATGTATATTATGTGTTGTGTGAGGTTGGGGTATGTTAGGGATGGGGATGTATATTACGTGTTGTGTGAGGTTGGGGATTGGGGGGGGCCACCAGGGGTATGTTAGGGATGGGGATGTATATTACGTGTTGTGTGAGGTTGGGGATTGGGTGGGGCCACCAGGGGTATGTTAGGGATGGGGATGTATATTACGTGTTGTGTGAGGTTGGGGATTGGGTGGGGCCACCAGGGGTATGTTAGGGATGGGGATGTATATTACGTGTTGTGTGAGGTTGGGGAATGTTAGGGATGGGGATGTATATTACGTGTTGTGTGAGGTTGGGGATTGGGTGGGGCCACCAGGGGTATGTTAGGGATGGGGATGTATATTACGTGTTGTGTGAGGTTGGGGATTGGGTGGGGCCACCAGGGGTATGTTAGGGATGGGGATGTATATTACGTGTTGTGTGAGGTTGGGGATTGGGTGGGGCCACCAGGGGTATGTTAGGGATGGGGATGTATATTACGTGTTGTGTGAGGTTGGGGATTGGGTGGGGCCACCAGGGTTATGTTAGGGATGGGGATGTATATTACGTGTTGTGTGAGGTTGGGGATTGGGTGGGGCCACCAGGGGTATGTTAGGGATGGGGATGTATATTACGTGTTGTGTGAGGTTGGGGATTGGGTGGGGCCGCCAGGGGTATGTTAGGGATGGGGATGTATATTACGTGTTGTGTGAGGTTGGGGATTGGGTGGGGCCGCCAGGGGTATGTTAGGGATGGGGATGTATATTACGTGTTGTGTGAGGTTGGGGATTGGGTGGGGCCGCCAGGGGTATGTTAGGGATGGGGATGTATATTACGTGTTGTGTGAGGTTGGGGTCACCAGGGGTATGTTAGGGATGGGGATGTATATTACGTGTTGTGTGAGGTTGGGGTATGTTAGGGATGGGGATGTATATTACGTGTTGTGTGAGGTTGGGGATTGGGTGGGGCCACCAGGGGTATGTTGGGGATGGGGATGTATATTACGTGTTGTGTGAGGTTGGGGATTGGGTGGGGCCACCAGGGGTATGTTAGGGATGGGGATGTATATTACGTGTTGTGTGAGGTTGGGGTATGTTAGGGATGGGGATGTATATTACGTGTTGTGTGAGGTTGGGGATTGGGTGGGGCCACCAGGGGTATGTTAGGGATGGGGATGTATATTACGTGTTGTGTGAGGTTGGGGATTGGGTGGGGCCACCAGGGGTATGTTAGGGATGGGGATGTATATTACGTGTTGTGTGAGGTTGGAGTTTGGGTGGGGCCACCAGGGGTATGTTGGGGATGTATATTATGTGTTGTGTGAGGTTGGGGTATGTTAGGGATGGGGATGTATATTACGTGTTGTGTGAGGTTGGGGATTGGGTGGGGCCACCAGGGGTATGTTGGGGATGTATATTATGTGTTGTGTGAGGTTGGGGTATGTTAGGGATGGGGATGTATATTACGTGTTGTGTGAGGTTGGGGATTGGGTGGGGCCACCAGGGGTATGTTGGGGATGTATATTATGTGTTGTGTGAGGTTGGGGTATGTTAGGGATGGGGATGTATATTACGTGTTGTGTGAGGTTGGGGATTGGGTGGGGCCACCAGGGGTATGTTGGGGATGTATATTATGTGTTGTGTGAGGTTGGGGTATGTTAGGGATGGGGATGTATATTACGTGTTGTGTGAGGTTGGGGATTGGGTGGGGCCACCAGGGGTATGTTGGGGATGTATATTATGTGTTGTGTGAGGTTGGGGTATGTTAGGGATGGGGATGTATATTACGTGTTGTGTGAGGTTGGGGATTGGGTGGGGCCACCAGGGGTATGTTGGGGATGTATATTATGTGTTGTGTGAGGTTGGGGTATGTTAGGGATGGGGATGTATATTACGTGTTGTGTGAGGTTGGGGATTGGGTGGGGCCACCAGGGGTATGTTGGGGATGTATATTATGTGTTGTGTGAGGTTGGGGTATGTTAGGGATGGGGATGTATATTACGTGTTGTGTGAGGTTGGGGATTGGGTGGGGCCACCAGGGGTATGTTGGGGATGTATATTATGTGTTGTGTGAGGTTGGGGTATGTTAGGGATGGGGATGTATATTACGTGTTGTGTGAGGTTGGGGATTGGGTGGGGCCACCAGGGGTATGTTGGGGATGTATATTATGTGTTGTGTGAGGTTGGGGTATGTTAGGGATGGGGATGTATATTACGTGTTGTGTGAGGTTGGGGATTGGGTGGGGCCACCAGGGGTATGTTGGGGATGTATATTATGTGTTGTGTGAGGTTGGGGTATGTTAGGGATGGGGATGTATATTACGTGTTGTGTGAGGTTGGGGATTGGGTGGGGCCACCAGGGGTATGTTAGGGATGGGGATGTATATTACGTGTTGTGTGAGGTTGGGGATTGGGTGGGGCCACCAGGGGTATGTTAGGGATGGGGATGTATATTACGTGTTGTGTGAGGTTGGGGATTGGGTGGGGCCACCAGGGGTATGTTAGGGATGGGGATGTATATTACGTGTTGTGTGAGGTTGGGGATTGGGTGGGGCCACCAGGGGTATGTTAGGGATGGGGATGTATATTACGTGTTGTGTGAGGTTGGGGATTGGGTGGGGCCACCAGGGGTATGTTAGGGATGGGGATGTATATTACGTGTTGTGTGAGGTTGGGGATTGGGTGGGGCCACCAGGGGTATGTTAGGGATGGGGATGTATATTACGTGTTGTGTGAGGTTGGGGATTGGGTGGGGCCACCAGGGGTATGTTAGGGATGGGGATGTATATTACGTGTTGTGTGAGGTTGGGGAATGTTAGGGATGGGGATGTACATTACGTGTTGTGTGAGGTTGGGGATTGGGTGGGGCCACCAGGGGTATGTTAGGGATGGGGATGTATATTACGTGTTGTGTGAGGTTGGGGATTGGGTGGGGCCACCAGGGGTATGTTAGGGATGGGGATGTAGATTACGTGTTGTGTGAGGTTGGGGATTGGGTGGGGCCACCAGGGGTATGTTAGGGATGGGGATGTATATTACGTGTTGTGTGAGGTTGGGGATTGGGTGGGGCCACCAGGGGTATGTTAGGGATGGGGATGTATATTACGTGTTGTGTGAGGTTGGGGATTGGGTGGGGCCACCAGGGGTATGTTAGGGATGGGGATGGGAGGGGTTGTTATTTAGCGATTGTATTGCCTTGATGTGATCCAATAAAAACAATTGTTCACGAAAAAAAAAAAAACTTTCAACTGCAACCGTTCACTCTAAACGAAAAACATTTTGTAATGAAAACGAGTTTCTATTGGAATGGGGCTTGACCTTTCTGTTGGCTTCAGTTTGGTTCTTAGTGAATAGACCCCTGATATGCGCAGTGATTGAATTCCACATTTTCTCTTACCTGTTCCTGAACGACTGGGAGAGCTCTAGCCTGCAGCCTGTGTGCTCTTCTCCAGCTGGAACAAAACAGGGATTTTACGGGATGTGTCGAAATTATACCATAAATACTGTATTGCACTACTCGTGAGGGTGCCATTTTGTGAGGTAGGTAGCTATGGTTTTGGCTGTAATTCTAAGAGCGCCACTCAACACAGCTCTTTTCTCCCCTGGAGGCTTCCCATCGAACACTCTGGCTTGATGTCATGTTCCAAGAAGGTTAGCGTGCGAAAGGACATGCCTGTCACGTGACTAGGGCGAGAGGATGGGAACATGGGTTGGAAACAGGGCCCCTAATTCAGAGTTAGTTGTCACAGAATAGAAACACATCCCAATAGTCTAAAGTGACTCCCTCTTCATCTGGGCTACGGTCTTCCTCTGCACTCACATGAATTAACTGGACAGGTGAAAGTAAATAGCTGGTAGACAGCTGCCTTTCACAAATCCTGTGATCTCGGATCAGTGCAGAGGAGAGAAGAGGAAGCCACAGTGTTTTAATGTTATCATCTATGCCAATGGTTCGGTAAGCTGCTCAAGAAGTAAGAAATTACAGCTCACCTAGGGTACTGAAGATGAAGATTGGGTACTGCAGTGAGGAACTGGTTCAGGTGTCCAACGCAAATTACCTTTCCGAAAATTGAAACAAATTACTGTATTAGTCAAATCTGTCAACTCAATGAGCAGCAAATCTGCAGATCATACATCCAACTAGGCCTATGTGTGCCCCATGCCAATAGATATGGGACATCTATTGGCTAACACTTGGCCAGCAAACTAGTTTGCTACTTTTGAATAATGCCTTGTCTGGTAGCTTCAATGTTGGTGAGAAGACTAGTCAACTCTTGGACGGGGCGCAAGGATGCTCCATAACATTACGCATGTTAGGATGAGATGAATCACATATGGAGGAGGTCAAAGTTGATACTAGTAGTATAGATGGAAGGGGAAAATTCTAGTAGTAGCGAACTGCATGCTAGTTAGCTAAACTCTCGGCTAACCCACAGCTAAACGTTATAAAACATGCACACTTACCCGTGTAATCACAGATCTCTGTGTACGAAATGGCACCAGGTGCGTTGCTGCGCAACAAATCAGTCAGTTTTGTAATACCATTGTGCTCGTCTGACTCTTAGTTATAATGCCAACAACTTGATACACAGTTGTGTCTGAAACCTTTTTTGTTTGTTTGTTTGTTTGTTTTTACACTAATCTACCAATAGGGGGCAGAGGGTAGAGAACAACAGATCATCCTTTTCAAACCACACATCATTTATTACAGTCAAATATTTACAAACAATCCATTGATATTACAAGAAAATAGATAAATAAATCCACAAATACATGTTCAACTAAAGAAAATAAAAACTGTTTTTCAACTAAAGATGCCAGTTTCGTGCAGCAAAAACAGCGCCTGATAAATACAGAACAGAATCACATTTGTAGCAATGTTTCTTAGCTCATATATTCCACAAGATACATACATATTTATTCTTGAAAAATATGAGTTCAAACAATTTTTTCCACAATTATGTCATACAGTGCTAAAGACTTCATTGGATGATAATGAATAGACATTTAAACTTATGCTCCACTTCTTGCTAACATTGAGGTAGGAGAGAAATAAATAGTCAATCCACACCATAAAATGGAGTAATGGTATGAATCCCTTCACACAGGACGTGCAACTAAATGCTTCCATTTGGGGAAATCTCAACACTGATTTCCTTTGCCTGTATCCTTGTCATTTCCTCAGCTTCACTGGTTCAAGCAATCTGGATTGATGGGGACATCCAAGGCATATTTTTAACCAACAGATTAGGCAGTCGGAGTTGTCTTAGATACACAACCCCCCAATTTACACCCCTCCAATTTAGTTTTGCTCCAGACAGGTGGGTCCACCCCAAAGTGAGGACAGACACCTGTCTCGATCTATGTGAGAAGACTTGAAATATACAAGATGGCAGTGTACACATTGTTGGATTACTTCACGGATCAAAAAAAGTATTTATTTTAATAACAGAGCATTTAAAAAAAAAAATGTAATGGACCCCCTTGCACCCTGGACAAGGACATTTTATGAGACTCCTGTTTCTACAAATAGAGGGCGAGGGCAGTATCGCCAAACTAAGGTTGGTCTGAAATATTCTGTGCTACACCAAACAGTCCCTAACCGGTAACTCCCAGTATATTAGATAAAAACATTGTTTTGATTACATCACATTATCTGGTGTTAAAATCTGTAGATAGAATTGAGATATTTCTGCTTAAATGACAGTGTAGGACCTGGTCATTGGGTTCCGTGCGGTTCTAACGTCGGAACCAGATCCAGGTATTGATGAGCCAGAACGCCACGGTGGCGGAGTAGAGAATCACCTCTCGCTTGGAGCGCTCCTTGTTCTCCTCCTCCAGTAGCTGGAGACGTCGGTTCAGCTTCACAATCTGAATTGTGAATCAGTTTGAATCAGTTTGTTAAAAGGATGATTCATCAGAACAGTTGATTCAGTGAATTAAATGAAATTCAGTTTGGTGGATTGAAAACTCCTTATAGAGACCATTTTATTCTTTCTTCATTGGGAGAGTGTCAATTCCACATCAATTCAGGACATCCCCAAAATGTCATTTCCTGAACTGAAATTGAATTGACTCAATTTCTGTGAGTCTGACAATTTATGAATTTATACATTACATACCTATCAGTGGTGGCTGGTGGCACTTTAAAAGGGGATGACGGGCTCATAAAAATTTCTGGAATGAAATTAATGGATGTGTTTGATACCTTTCCATTCACTATTATGAGCCATCCTCCCCTCACCAGCCTCCTCTGATACCCATTATGTGTTAGCTACAGTCATTCATTTGATCAATATATAAATTGGAAGGTAATCAATCATTTAATAAATATAATTGGATAGGAGGGCAACACAGGGTACAATGCTTTGACTACCTGTCGCCGTAATGACGAGGCGTCCACTAAGCCTGAATCGTCAGGGGTCATGTCCATGTCGAGGGTCAAGTGACCAGCCCTACAGGAAACAAAAAGCAGAACATATTTATAATACGACAGAACATAAATGGATTTACCATATATGAAAAAGTTACATTTGAATAGTTACTGGCTGCAACACTGCAAAAGCAAACATCTATATAACAAAGTAAAATGCGTTTCCCCAACTGATGGACTGCATTTTCCTTTCGGCTTGGTTAGTAGCATTTTCCTTTCGGCTTGGTTAGTAGCATTTTCCTTTCGGCTTGGTTAGTAACATTTTCCTTTCGGCTTGGTTAGTAGCATTTTCCTTTCGGCTTGGTTAGTAGCATTTTCCTTTCGGCTTGGTTAGTAACATTTTCCTTTCGGCTTGGTTAGTAGCATTTTCCTTTTGGCTTGGTTAGTAACATTTTCCTTTCGGCTTGGTTAGTAACATTGTAAATACTTGACTCAGAGCATTTGAATGGTCTTTCAACTTTGAAAAACACCGTTTTAGTGGCACTAAACACGCCATCACCACTCCGAGCTCAGCTTCATTATTGTGAGGGTAAGTACAGGCTTTGTGCCAATACAGCAGTATTTGAGCTAACAGAGGCGATCATGAGCCAACTCTATGCAGTCTAATGCTATTCCATTCACACACACACACCACACACACACACACACACACACACACACACACACACACACACACACACACACACGTCAAGAGTCACCTTGATTCAGCGGGAAAAAGGACAAAGTCATCATGAGCAAATATAAAAAAAGGGGCTATTGTAAAAACAGACTGACTGTCTGATGTTCTCCTAGAGAATGACTAATGTCACAAGATAAAATAGACCCAAGGAAATCTGTTGACAGTAGCTACGCACTACAGCTTACTTAGACATAATAGATCTTTATCTTATCCTAGCTTAGAGAAAGCATGAGGCACACACTGACTACTCCTGAAGTATGCACTAGCATACTTTCTCACATGGACGTTATTAACAAGGGTGGAAACTCCTTCCAGTCGATGTTTACACCAGTCTTATGCTTTTAAATCCATGACCGGGAGCGTGCAAGTGCACACACGTAGGAAAAAGGGTGATTTTATTTATTCTTCTCAGAACGCAACGTGTGTGTGGCTGAGATCAAGGGGGTCACCTGCGGTGGATGTCGACCTCCAGGACCTCCAGGACCTGCTGGTAGGCCCGGCGCGTGGTGCATTGGATATAGGACAACAACCCTCCAGCACTGTACTGTAGGTTCACCACGTCCTCAGGGGTACACAGTGGAGGACAGGCACGGAGAGGGGGGGCGACGGGGGACAGGGTTACACTGAGAGAGAAGGGGGAAAAAAAGTAAGAGTGAGATGGAGAGAAGGGAGGGATGGAAAATTGAAAGAAGGTAGAGAGATGGACAAACAGAGGAAGAGAGGCAAAGACATGTCAAGGAATTGAGAGAGATGAAGAGAGAAAGGCATTTCATAGTCTCTCGTGACTAATCACGGCAAATCTAGGCTCCGGCCAACTGCTTGATTTGGTTCTGGGGGGGGGGGCATCCCCGCAAAATTAGGATTAGTCCAAAACCAGCGCAATGGAAGAATTATCCATCAAATCCCAGTCTCCGAGGAAAGACGCAACATTTGAATGTTTCGTCCTCATGAGATTCTTCCTGTGACAGATTACATTTAAATGTTAAAGGGGATACTTTTGGCGATAAAGACCCAGATGAACTCATGGACACCATTTTTATTTACATTTTAGTCATTTAGCAGACACTCTTATCCAGAGCGACTAACAAGAGCAATTAGGGTTACTTGCTTTGCTCAAGGGCACATCAGCAGATTTTTCACTTAGTCGACGAGGGGATTCGAACCAGCGATCCTTTCCAGCGGTTATTTTTACGAATCGTGATCTCGCCGAAGTGGTGCTAGAAGTGGGAACAGGGATTCCAACCAGACAATTCTCTAATAAACACTGGTTATCTGCAAAATAGTCGCACTGAAAACATTGCCATGTTATTAGCATTCAGTATATAAAAATATTGTAAAAATAGGGGGACTTTCCAGAAAGGATGGGGCTAGGAAGGGTCTTTTTTGCCCCAAGAACCAAATCAAGTAGCTGGCCAGTGCACACGCAATATCTGGTTCTGGGTGTTGAAATGAGGCATTTCATAACTACGAGAAAGAAAGCGATGACTCTTCCAATGCTTCCCTCACACCTGGGCTGGTGCTTACCTTACGTGGGTTCTGTTGGCCGGGCCGCTCTGGCGGATGCTGGTGGTATCGCTCACAGTGCGCTCCCTCAGCGACCGAGAGTGGACCTGTGTGTGGGGCACATCAGGGATGTATGATGGGATCGCTATATTTTCATTTTAGCCTTAGATTTGAAAGTGATAGGACTATTTCTGCCTAATTAGAAATGTAGTAACGGATAACTAGGAAGTAACTGGCGATCCTTAGAGTAAGATACCAAACATACAGTATGGGTTGGTCTACTTTTTATTACCATTTTTTCCACTTTGGTCCACTTTGGTCCAGTTGGTAGTTACAGTCTTGTCCCATCGCTGCAACTCCTGTACAGACTCGGGAGAGGCGAAGGTCGAGAACCATGCGTCCTCTGAAACACAACCCAACCAAGCCGCACTGCTTCTTGACACAATGCCCACTTAACTCGGAAGCCAGCCGCACCAATGTGTCAGAGGAAACACCGTACACCTGGCAACTGTGTCAGTGTGCACTGCGCCCGGCCTGCCACAAGAGTCGCTAGTGCGCGATGGGACAAGGACATCCTTGCTGGCCAAACCCTCACGACGCTGGGCCAATTGTGCGCCGCCCCATGGGTCTTCCGGGTCGCGGCCAGCTGCAACAGAACCTGGACTCGAACTCAGAATCTCTAGTGGCACAGCTAGCACTGAGATGCAGTGCCTTAGACCACTGCGCCACTCGGGAGGCCTGGGTTGTAGAACATTTCTAATTTCTGAGAACCATTTATGGCTCTGTGTAGTTCTAATGACGTCACACCGTTGACACAAACTCACCCCCTGGTTGGCGTGGGCCTGTGGTGTGGGAGCCTGGTCCGTCTCCAGGGAGTCCAGGGAATGTTCATTGAGGGTGAGGACTCGTGGTGGCGCCTTCATGTCCAGTAAATCCACAGGAGGAGTGGACTGGATCAGGTCTAGGTCTCTGGGCCGGGAGTAACGGGAGTCCCCATCGTCCCCTGGAGATGGAGGAAGGAGGACAGTGTCATGTTCATTAGTCAACAAACGGGAGAAAACGGACTGAAACAGGGGAGGACTAGCTGGACTTGTCAGCACAATGACTCAACAGGCATTTGGACTGACCTACTGACAACCAGATGGCCCTCTCCAGGTTTCCCCAGACAACCAGATGGCCCTCTCCGGGTTTCCCCACAGACAACCAGATGGCTCTGTCCAGGTTTCCCCACAGACAACCAGATGGCTCTGTCCAGGTTTCCCCACAGACAACCAGATGGCTCTCTCCAGGTTTCCCCAGACAACCAGATGGCTCTCTCCAGGTTTCCCCAGACAACCAGATGGCCCTCTCCGGGTTTCCCCACAGACAACCAGATGGCTCTGTCCAGGTTTCCCCACAGACAACCAGATGGCTCTGTCCAGGTTTCCCCACAGACAACCAGATGGCTCTGTCCAGGTTTCCCCACAGACAACCAGATGGCTCTCTCCGGGTTTCCCCACAGACAACCAGATGGCTCTCTCCAGGTTTCCCCAGACAACCAGATGGCTCTCTCCAGGTTTCCCCAGACAACCAGATGGCTCTGTCCAGGTTTCCCCACAGACAACCAGATGGCTCTCTCCAGGTTTCCCCACAGACAACCAGATGGCTCTCTCCAGGTTTCCCCAGACAACCAGATGGCTCTGTCCAGGTTCCCCCACAGACAACCAGATGGCTCTCTCCAGGTTCCCCCACAGACAACCAGATGGCTCTCTCCAGGTTTCCCCAGACAACCAGATGGCTCTGTCCGGGTTTCCCCACAGACAACCAGATGGCTCTGTCCAGGTTTCCACAGACAACCAGATGCCTCTGTCCAGGTTCCCCCACAGACAACCAGATGGCCCTCTCCGGGTTTCCCCACAGACAACCAGATGGCTCTGTCCAGGTTTCCCCACAGACAACCAGATGGCTCTGTCCAGGTTTCCCCACAGACAACCAGATGGCTCTGTCCAGGTTTCCCCACAGACAACCAGATGGCTCTGTCCAGGTTTCCCCACAGACAACCAGATGGCTCTCTCCAGGTTCCCCCACAGACAACCAGATGGCTCTCTCCGGGTTTCCCCACAGACAACCAGATGGCTCTCTCCGGGTTTCCCCAGACAACCAGATGGCTCTCTCCAGGTTCCCCCACAGACAACCAGATGGCTCTCTCCAGGTTCCCCCACAGACAACCAGATGGCTCTGTCCAGGTTTCCACAGACAACCAGATGGCTCTGTCCAGGTTTCCACAGACAACCAGATGGCTCTGTCCAGGTTTCCCCACAGACAACCAGATGGCTCTGTCCAGGTTTCCCCACAGACAACCAGATGGCTCTCTCCAGGTTCCCCCACAGACAACCAGATGGCTCTCTCCAGGGTTCCCCACAGACAACCAGATGGCTCTCTCCAGGTTCCCCCACAGACAACCAGATGGCTCTCTCCAGGTTCCCCCACAGACAACCAGATGGCTCTCTCCAGGGTTCCCCACAGACAACCAGATGGCTCTCTCCAGGTTTCCCCAGACAACCAGATGGCTCTCTCCAGGTTTACCCACAGACAACCAGATGGCTCTCTCCAGGTTTACCCACAGACAACCAGATGGCTCTCTCCAGGTTTACCCAGACAACCAGATGGCTCTCTCCAGGTTTCCCCACAAAACCACCCTGACAACCAGATGGCTCTGTCCAGAGAGCAGACACCGCTCACCTGCTATCACAATCCTCTCTGGTACATGTATCATGTAGACCAGGGGCTCCAAAACTTTTTCCCTCCGGCCCCACTTCCAGCATTGGGGAACATCCCGCGTCACGTCTATTCCCATACGCACAAGCATTGTTCATGACACAAACTGCTCACACCACTCATTGGCGTAAAGAATTAGACAGATTTAAAGCTTATTTCCTGCAATTCTACACATGGGTGCAGAGAAAATGTGAACATTTTAAACCTAATTTACTTGCAATTCTATACATTTTTCCATGTCTAATGTGCATTCATGTGATAGGAGTGACTCAAACATGACAACAAAATCTATGGGATAAAATAACTAGGAAAGAAAACATTAGCTGACATGAGCAAGTTGATCTGGACTTTTCTGACAAGTTATAAATAGCTCTCTAAGGTATGTAATGACTGGCATGACAAGAGGAACTGATGATGCACTACCCAATTTAGAAAATGCACCTGGTGCATTCTACTATTACAACTTTCAAGAGTAGGTTGAAAGCGGGACAGAGTTCCTTTTTTTACGGGCGCCTAATCAATTGTGCTATGTGGGTTTTTTTTGCGTTATTTGTAACTTATTTTGTACATAATGTTTCTGCCACCGTATCTTACGGCAAAAAAGAGACACAGGTACAGAGGACACAGAGTGGGGTGCCTCAGACGGCGACCGGGAAAGCTGCCATTACCGTCAATATTACTTGCCAACGTGCAATCATTGGACAATAAATTAGACAAGGTACGATCACGAATATCCCACCAACGGGACATCAGAAACTGTAACATCTTATGTTTCACGGAATCGTGGCTGAATGACGACATGGATATTCTGCTAGTGGGATATACGCTGCACCGGCAAGATATAACAGCACACTCCGGTTAGATGAGAGGAGGCGGTCTGTGCATATCTGTAAACAACAACTGGTGCACAAAATCTTAGGAAGTCTCTAGATTTTGCTCACCTGAAGTAGAGTATCTTATAATAAAATGTAGACCAAACTCTTGGCAAATAGTGTTCATCCATACTTTTTGTGGCTGTTTATTTACCACCACAGACAGATGCTGGCACTAAGACTGCACTCAGTCAGCTGTATAAGGAAATAAGCAAACAGGAAACCGCTCACCCAGAGGCAGCGCTCCTAGTGGATTTTAATGCAGGGAAACTTAAATCAGTTTTACTTCATTTCAAATCAGCATGTTAAATGAGCAACCAGAGGGAAACAAAATCTGGATCACCTGTACTCCACACACAGAGACGCATACAATGCTCTCCCTCGCCCTCCATTTGGTGAATCTGACCACAATTCCTGCTTACAAGCAAAAATTAAAGCAGGAAGCACCAGTGACTCGGTCTAGAAAAAAGTGGTCAGATGAAGCAGATGCTAAACTACAGGACTGTTTTGCTAGCACAGACTGGAATATGTTCCCGGATTCTTCTGATGCCATTGAGGAGTACACCACATCAGTCACTGGCTTTATCAATAAGTGCATCGAAGACGTCGTCCCCACAGTGACTGTACGTACAACCAGAAGCCATGGATTACAGGCAACATTCACACTGAGCTAAAGGGTAGAGCTGCCGCTTTCAAGGTACGAGACTCTAACCTGGAAGCTTATAAGAAATCCTGCTATGCCCTCCGACAAACCATCAAACAGGCACGGCGCTGATACAGGGCTAAGATTGACTCGTACTACACCGGCTCCGACGCTCATCTTATGTGGCAGGGCTTGCAAACTATTACAGACTACAAAGGGAAGCACAGCGGCGAGCTGCCCAGTGACACGAGCCTACCAGATGAGCTAAATCACTTCTATGCTCGCTTCGAGGCAAGCAACAATGAGGCATGCCTGAGAGCATCAGCTGTAGTACCCTCAAAGCTCATCACTAAGCTAAGGATCCTGGGACTAAACACCTCCCTCTGCAACTGGATCCTGGACTTCCTGACGGGCCTCAGGGGTTGTGCTCAGTCCCCTCCTGTAATCCCTGTTCACTCATGACTGCACGGCCAGGCACGACTCCAACACCATCATTAAGTTTGCCAATGACACAACAGTGGTAGGCCTGATCACCAACAACGACGAGACAGCATATAGGGAGGAGGTCAGAGGCCTGGCCGTGTGGTGCAAGGACAACAATCTCTCCCTCAACGTGATCAAGACAAAGGAGATGATTGTGGACTACAGGAAAAAGAGGACCGAGCACGCCCCCATTCTCATCAACGGGTAGTGCGTATGGCCCAGTACACCACTGGGGCTAAGCTGCCAGCCATCCAGGACCTCTACACCAGGCGGTGTCAGAGAAAGGCCCTAAAGGCATGGTACCAGAGCGCCAAGTCTAGGACCAAAAGGCTTCTCAACAGTTTTTACCCCCAAGCCATAAGACTCCTGAACAAGTAATCAAATGGCTATCCGGACTATTTGCATTGCCCCCCCCAACCCCTCTTTTACGCTGCTGCTACTCTCTGTTTATCATATATGCATAGTCACTTTAACCATACCTACATGTACATACTACATCAATTAGCCCTACTAACCGGTGTCTGTTTTTAGCCTCAATACTGTATATTTTATTTCACCTTTATTTAACCATATAGCCTCACAACTGTTATTTTTCACTGTCTTTTTACTGTTGTTTTTATTCCTTTACTTTTCACATAATACCCAATTATTATTATTTTTTTTATTATTTTTTTATTTTACTATTTTTGTATTTTTTTTTTTTTTTAAATCGCACTGTTGGTTAGGGCCTGTAAGTAAGCATTTCACTGTAAAGTCTACAGCTGTTGTATTCAGTGGGGCAGCAGGTAGCCTAGTGGTTAGAGCATTTGACTAGTAGCCTGAAGGTTGCAAGTTCGAATCCCTGAGCTGACAAGGTAAAAATCTGTCGTCATGCCCCTGAACAAGGCAGTTAAACCCACTGTTCCTAGGCCATCATTGAAAATAAGAATTTGTAGGCAAGTCTTAACTGACTTGCCAACTGTAGATAATAAAGGTAAAAAATAATAACATTTGGCGCACGTGACAAATAAACTTTGATTTGATTCCCAACCATCACAACTGGGTTGAGGTCGGGTGATTGCGGAGGCCAGGTCATCTGATGCAGCACTTCATAACTCTCCTTCTTGGTCAAATAGCCCTTACACAGCCTGGAGGTGTGTTTGGTCATTGTCCTGTTGAAAAACAAATGATAGTCCCACTAAGCGCAAACCAGATGGGATGGCGTATCGCTGCAGAATGCTGTGGTAGCCATGCTGGATAAGTGTGCCTTGAATTCTAAATAAATCACAGACGGTGTCACCAGCAAAGCAGCCCCACACCATCACACCTCCCCCATGCTTCACAGTGGGAAACACACATGCGGAGATCGTCTCACAAAGACACAGCGTCTGGAACCTAAAATCTCCTATTTGGACTCCAGACTAAAGGACAAATTTCCACCGGTCTAATATCCATTGCTCGTGTTTCTTGGCCCAAGCAAGTCTCTTCTTCTTATTGGTGTCCTTTAGTAGTGGTTTCTTTGCAGCAATTCCATCATGGAGGCCTGATTCACACAGTCTCCTCTGAACAGTAGATGTTGAGATGTCTGTTACTTCTACTCTGAAGCATTTATTTGGGCTGCAATTTCTGAGGCTGGTAACTAAGGAACTTATCCTCTGCAGCAGAGGTAACTGTGGCGGTCCTCATGAGAGACAGTTTTAAATCAAATCAAATTTTATTGGTCACATACACATGGTTAGCTGATGTTAATGCAAGTGTAGCGAAATGCTTGTGCTTCTAGTTCCGACCATGCAGTAATATCCAACAAGTAAACTAACAATTTCACAACAACTACCTTTTGCACACAAGTGTAAAGGAATGAATAAGAATATGTACCTATAAATATATGGATGAGCGATGGCCTTGCGGCATAGGCAAGATGCAGTAGATGGTATAGAGAACAGTATATCCATATGAGATGAGTAATGTAGGGTATGTAAACATTATATAAAGTGGCATTGTTTAAAGTGACAAGTGATACAGTTATTACATCCAATTTTTAATTATTAAATTGGCTAGAGATGTTGTTTCCTACTTGAGTGGCTGCTGCCAACAACATCTCTAGCCAATTTAATACATCTCCACCCCGCTGATCCTCAACACTGGGGCCCCACAAGGGTGCGTTCTCAGCCCTCTCCTGTACTCCCTGTTCACCCATGACTGCGTGGCCATGCACGCCTCAAACTCAATCATCAAGTTTGCAGACGACACTACAGTGGTAGGCTTGAT
This sequence comes from Salmo salar, assembly GCF_965601325.2. Classification (NCBI taxonomy): domain Eukaryota; kingdom Metazoa; phylum Chordata; class Actinopteri; order Salmoniformes; family Salmonidae; genus Salmo; species Salmo salar. Next base: position 10,922,885 of record NC_138293.1, read on the forward strand.
TACCAACAACGACGAGACGGCCTACAGGGAGGAGGTGAAAGCCCTCAGAGTGTGGTGTCAGGAAAATAACCTCTCACTCAAAGTCAACAAAACAAAAGAGATGATCGTGGACTTCAGGAAACAGCAAAGGGAGCACCCCCTTATCCACATCGACGGGACAGCAGTGGAGAAGGTGGAAAGTTCCTCGGCGTACACATCACGGAGAAACTGAAATGGTCCACCCACACAGACAGCGTGGTGAAGAAGGCACAACAGCGCCTCTTCAACCGAAATTTGGCTTGTCACCAAAAACACTCACAAACTTTTACAGATGCACAAACGAGAGCATCCTGTCGAGTTGTATCACCGCCTGGTACGGCAACTGCTCCCCCCACAACCATAAGGCTCTCCAGAGGGTAGTGCGGTCTGCACAACGCATCACCAGGGGAAAACTACCTGCCCTCCAGGACACCTACAACACCCGATGTCACAGGAAGGCCAAAAAGATCATCAAGGACAACAACCACCCGAGCCACAGCCAGTTCACCCCGCTACCATCCAGAAGGCAAGGTCAGTACAGGTGCATCAAAGCTGGGACCGAGAGAATGAAAAACAGCTTCTATTTCAAGGCCATCAGACTGTTAAACAGCCATCACTAACATTGAGTGGCTGCTGCCAACATACATCATAGCGCTTGATGGTTTTTGCGACTGCACTTCATGTCTTAAAGTAATGATGGACTGTCGTTTCTCTTTGCTTATTTGAGCTGTTCTCACCATAATATGGACTTGGTCTTTTACCAAATAGGGCTATCTTCTGTATACCACCCCCCCACCTTGTCATAACACAACTGATTGACTCAAACGCATTAAGAAGGAAAGAAATTCCATAAATTAACTTTCAAGAAGGCACACCTGTTAATTGAAATGCATTCCTCCACACAATTTGGGAACGTCTGATGTAGACCACACACTGCTCACCTGCTATCACAATCCTCTCTGGTACATGCATCATGTGGGGGGCCAGGGGCTGAGACAGCAGCCCATGTTGGTTTTCGGGGGCCACTTTGAGTGTGTCGGGGATGCGCATGCGCTGGCTGATACCCTCGGTGTACTCCAGCTCATAGTGGATCCGATTCATCTCTGCCTCTTCCGAAGAGGAAGAGGGGAAGGTTGCCCCACTCATCCAGCCTTGTAATAACAACAACAAAAGCTTAAATAATCAAACATTTAAAAATCACTCATATGTTAACATTTAGGTCAATGGATTTTAAGGGCTTGCCCTAAAAAAGGAATGCAATTTGCCATTTAACCAACTGTGTTGATAACAGGGCATTTCATATAGCATAATGATTTCATGGTTTTATTGCATTCTACACATTATTGACATTCTTATGCATTCCTGATATGTTTAATACCAACTCATAATCAAATAATGATGACTGCATTTCTAAGTTTAATGATCATGTAGGCTACCATTTATGTGGGCTAACTAACACAGTGATGTTTTATGTACTTCTGGTTATTAATAGCCTGATACCTCTGCTTAATCCAAAACAAGCTGATCATGGTTTTATTTATACTGAACAAAAATATAAATGTAAAGGGTTGGTCCCATGTTTCATGAGCTAAAACAAAAACAAAAATCACAGACATTTTTCCATATGCACAAAATACTTATTTATCTCTGATTTTGTGCACACGTGTTTACATCCCTGTTAGTGAACATTTCTCCTTTGCCAAGATAATCCATCCACCTGACAGGTGTGGCATATCAAGAAGATGGTTAAACAGCATGATCATTACACAGGTACAACTTGTGCTGGGGACTATAAAAGGCCACTCTAAAATGTGCAGTTTTGTCACACAACACAATTCCACAGATGTCTGTTTTTTTTAGTGAGCTGACAATTGGCATGCTGACTGCAGGAATGTCCACCAGAGCTGCTGCAAGAGAATTTATTGTTAATTTCTCTACCATAAGCCGCCTCCAATGTTGTTTTAGAGAATTTGGCAGTACATCCACCGGCTTCAGAACCGCGTGTAACCACGCCAGCCCAGGATCTCCACATCTGGTTTCTTCACCTGCGGGATCGTCTGAGACCAGCCACCCCGACAGCTGATTAAACTGTCTGAATAATTTCTACACAAACTGCCTCAGGGAAGCTCATATTTTTAATAAATGTTTTATTTTATTTAACCTTTATTTATCTGTGTGCTCGTTATCCTCAGCAGGGTTTTGACCTGACTGCAGTTCGGCGTCATAACCGACTTCAGTGGGCAAATGCTCACCTTCGATGGCCACTAGCACACTGGCAAAGTCTGCTCTTCACGGATTAATCCCATTTTCAACTGTACCAGGCAGCTGGCAGACAGCGTGTATGGTGTCGTGTGGGTGAGCGGTTTACTGACGTCAACGTTGTGAACAGAGAGCCTGATGGTGGTGGTGGGGTTATGGTATGGGCAGGCATAAGCTACGGACAACGAGAACAATTGCATTTTATCTATGGAAATTTGAATGCACAGACATAACGTGACGAAATCCTGAGGCCCGTTGTCATGCCATTTATCTGCCGCCATCACCATGTTTCAGCATGATAATGCACGGTACCATGTCGCAAGGATCTGTACACAATTTATGGAAGCTGAAAATGTCCCAGTTCTTCCATGGCCTGCATACTCACCAGACATGTCACCCATTGATCATGTTTGGGATGCTCTGGATCGATGTGTATGACACAGTGTTCCAGTTCCCGCCAATATCCAACAACTTCACACAGCTATTGAAGAGGAGTGGGACAACATTCCACAATCAACAGCCTGATCAACTCTATGCGAAGGAGATGTGTCACGTTGCATGAGGCAGATGGTCACACCAGATACTGACTGGTTTTCTGATCCACGCCCCAACTTTTTTTTTTTTTTAAAGGTGTCTGTGACCAACAGATGCATATCTGTATTCCCAGTCATGTGAAATCCAGGGCCTAATGTATTTATTTCCATTGACTTATATGAACTGTAACTCAGATAAATCGTTGAAATTGTTGGATGTTGCGTTCATATTTTTGTTTAGTGTAGCTACGGAATTGTAAAGCAATATGTGATGGCTCCATATCTGGTGTTAAGGCTTAGTTAATGGAATTCGCAGCCACATTTTTTAACTAACCTGGTCTTAGCGATATTTTCCTTGTTCTCGATTTAGAAGGAAAGTGTATCTCATAAATATCCTTGTCCAGTTGCAAGTGGTTCTACAAAAAAAAACAGAAAATTCAGAAAGATTTTAAATCCATGTTTTGTACCGCATGACGGGGTTCCTTGTTATTTTAGCTGCCTACACATCTAGCATCCCCAGCATCTTTGCAGGAACTAGTTGCTTCTGTGACGCCCCCGCGGCCACATGTAGAAGTAGATGACAGCCATCACACAGTGCGACCAAAACAAAGATATGCACACATGCCAGATGCCATTTCTCACTCACTACAGGTTTTATTGCATTCTATAAATTAGACATTCTTGTTACCAACTCCTAATCATGTCATAATGACTTCATGCAAAATGAACACGTAGGCTACCATTTTAATTATGTTTTTTTTATTTTTATTTTTTAACCTTTTTTAACTAGGCAATTCAGTTAAGAACAAATTGGTATTTATAATAACGGACTGCCCCGGCCTTTCCCTAACCCGGACGATGCTGGGCCAATTGTGCGCAGCCCTATAGGACTCCTGATCACGGCTGGTTGTGATACAGCCCGGGATCGAACCAGTGTCTGCAGTGCCTTAGAACACTGCGCCACTCGGGCTAACTGTTGTTTGTTTTCCTACTTATGGTTAATAATAGCCAAATACCTCATGCTTAATCCTAAACAACCCAAACAAAACATGGACTGAAATTAGCTCAAACGAATTGTCTTAACGTGCTATCCAGAATCCTTGAGACGTGTCTCCCAAACGAAGTTGATATTAAATGGTTATGGTTAGTGGTGGTTATGGTTAGGTAAGGGTTAATGTTAGGGTTTAGGACATGGACGTCCCAGGGATCCCGAGTAGCAAAGGCATTGGCTGAACTGCGTGGGTCACACAGTGGATTACTTGACCATTACAGGCAGTAAACAATAACGCTGGAAAGCACCGTGTGGATGTGATATTTCACACTCGTATCAAACAATGACAACTAGTGTGATGATATTACAAATACTAACTAGTTAACATGTTCAGTGTTTCGCCCATCAGGCTAGCTAGCTATTTGAAAGTCTAACCAGGTAACGTTAGCTATATTGTTTCGACGCTTTGCAACAGAAAGCCAACAGGAAATTTCAGTCGTCGGCTGACTGGAGAATGTAGATTGATTGTAGAATTGTAGTAAGACAAGTCAGACGAAATGTTGTTAACGGTAAACGCTAACAAAGGCGTGCATGCAAAATAATTGTTGTAAGTAACTATAGCTAGCTAACGTTAGTAACTGGCTTGAAGTTAGCTACATACATTTTCTCACGACGGTGAAGGCTAAATATTCAGACACTTACCTGTTGTATTGCTTCGTCGAAGTGCAGATTTCATAAGCTAAATGGTGACATTTAATTAGTGTGTTTTATGTTCTCCGTGTGCTGCTCATCATCAACCAACCGCATGAAGCTGTAGTAGTCGACAAGACCGGGTAGGGGAGTACCAGCTAGCTACGAAATGTTAGCACATAGCTGGAGCGTCATTCATTCATTCATTCATTCATTCATTGTAGTAGTAATGGCAAACCAATCATTGTCTCAACGCTATCTTCAAAATGGCATTTCGAACTAACACATTACTTGACATGTTTCACTAACTAGTGTTAGTTAGCATTAGTTAACTTAGTAGCCTAGTTACTAACATAACACATCTTTCAACTCGAGGACAAAATCACATATACACTGAGCGGACAAAACATTAAGGACACCTGCTCTTTCCATGACAGACTGGCCAGGTGAATCCAAGTGAAAGCTATGATCCATTATTGATGTCACTTGCTAAATCCACGTCAGTCAGTGTAGATGAAGTGGAGGATACAGTTTAAATAATTATTTTTAAGCCTTGAGACAATTGAGACATGGATTGTGTATGTGTGCTATTCAGTGGATGAATGGGAAAGACTATTTATCCGTCCGTTTTTGAACGGGTGTTCTTCCTGGGATCCTGCAAAATTAAGTCAGTTTTACAATTTTTAAAACATTACGATACATTCACAGATTTCACAACACATTGTGTGCCCTCAGAACCCTACTTCACTGCTACCGCATCCTACAATACAAAATCTATAGGTATGTGTGTGTATGCATGTGCCTGGGCTCCCAAGTGGCACAGCGGTCTAAGGCACTGCATCACTACAGTCCCAGGCTGTATCACATCTGGCTGTGAAGAACTGCAAAACTGCTGGGTTTTTCATGGTCAACAGTTTCCTGTGTGTATCAAGAACCCAAAGGACACCCAGCCAACGTGGCATAACTGTGGGAAGCATTGGGGCGGCAGGTAGCTTAGTGGTTAGACCGTTGGGCCAGTAACCGAAAGGTTGCTAGATCAAATCCCTGAGCTGACAAGGTAAAAATCTGTTGTTCTGCCCCTGAACAAGGCAGTTAACCCACTAAGCCGTCATTAACCCACCTAGGCCGTCATTGTAAATAAGAATTTGTTCTTAACTGACTTGCCTAGTTAAATAAAAATATACATTAGAGTCAACATGGGCCAGCATCCCTGCGGAACACTTTCAATGTAAAACTAAAATGATTATATGGGACATCCTAGCCACTTCCATTGATTGTTGGTCCCTTCATAATTGATCAAGTTTTCCCCCAGATCAGAGCTATTCCCCAACCATTTCCTGAGAATCCTGTCTTTCTATTATAGAGAGTGTCTCTATTATCCAGTGTCTGTCAGTTTTTTTTATACCCCATACAGTGCCAGAACCTCATATGGGCTCCACATGCTCATCAAGCTCTCTTTTCCCTCCTGTTTCATCCTCCTCATACCTTTCAATCCATAGATATACTATTCAATTACTATTATAGTATTCTGATTCCTAATTCTCTTTTAATCTCTCTTTGCATCAGCTGAATTCTCACAAACTCTCTTGGTGTCACCGCCTTGGTGTGTTTTGTGCTGTCTAATTTCATCTTCCTTTCTCTCCATCTCTTGCTTTCTCTTTCCAGATGTTCTCTATTTCGTCCAGCAGAACCTTCCACAGCTGTGTTATAAACTTCTGGAGTAGCGTTCCCTCACTCTTATCCTCCATCTGTTTCCCTCTCTTTTGATCATCTCCATTCAGGAGCTCCCGAGTGGCGCAATGGTCTAAGGCACTGCATCTGAGTGCTAGAGGCATCACTACGGACCCAGGTTCGATCCTGGTCTGTATCACAACCAGCTGTGATCGTGAGTCCCGTAGGGCGGCGCACAAGTTGTCCAGGTTAGGGGAAGGTTTGGCTGGGGTAGGCCGTCATTGTAAAATATGAATTTGTTCTTAACTGACTTGCCTAGTTAAATAGAATTCCTCAATATGATCTCTGTCTCTCTTCCAGCTTTTCTTCTTTCTCAGCATTTCAAAAGAAAAATACTTTTAATGACAGGAGGTAACAAATCTGAAGAATGCGTATGGAACTACAGTGTGGACATTTGAACATAATACCTTGTAGTCACCCCCTCCAAAATATTCTAAATAGTATTGACACAATACACTATGAAAGTGACACGTTATTTTACAGGATGTAGCTTTGTAGTTTTTTAACTTTTTATTAGGCAATGGTCTTCAGCTCAAAATGTAATAAAAGCCAATCTGGCAGAAATAAATTAATCAACAATCTAGTTTGACTTAACATATTTCTTTGTCTCTCCATTTCCCCCTCACCTTCCTCTTCTTTTTACATTTCTATCATGTTGTTGTCCAATAACCAATCACCCTCGAGCTGAAATTCGAATTCTGTTTGTAAATGTTTACAATTACTTAGAATATCAACAAAAACAACAACACAACAGAAAAGTCTACCTTACTTAGTCTCTAGCGCCCTCTAGTGCTCTGTAGTGCTCTGTAATGCTCTCTAGTGCTCTGTAGTGCTCTCTGTGTGGTGTTACAGCCTGATTTCAACCACTGTTTCTCACATTCCTCTCCATTATTCTGTGCTGCTCTTCTGTCGATCTCCAACTCCCTCCATTGTGGACTCAAATTCCATTAAAAAAAATTCTGTTGTTCCCACGCTCTCATCCTCAGTTACTTGTTCCTCTGTTGTTCTTTCCATCCTCCTCCCTTTCTCTTTTGTATCACGTTGGGGAATCTATCGATCTCTCTCCATAGCCTTCTGGATAGTTGGCTTTTCCTCCACCATCCTGCTCGATCTCATTTGATCTTTCATTCTTTCTATGTGTCCCTTCCCTTCCCACCACCACCTCCAACCTGTGTCCCTTTCTCTTCCCACCACCACCTCCAACCTATGTGCTTGTGGAGCAGACAGTCATACTCCTCAACATTCCCAACATACCACTGCTTCTCCCCTCTCCTCCGTCTTCCAACCCCTCTGTTGCTTCACCTGATCACCTGTTATTACCATGACCTAATTTCAACATGAATCACTGCGCGGCATTCAAAAAATATCCCAATTTTTGTTGTTGTATTGATTTTATAGCCAGATATTACATACACTCACCACAAGCAGACCGAGTGGAGAAACAGACGATTCTTTTAAATATTAAAGTGTTCTGAATGTGGGAGGGTAAGGCTGCTTCATTGTTCAACCAAAACTAGAAACAAAGTATTGAAATGTAAAGACCTACTCAAAGCTTTCAGTAACTTGGTACAACTACTGATTGCGTTCTATCCATGGTCCTGTTGGTTACATTCTCTGTGAAGTCTTTTTTTTTTATGTCAAGCATCGGTGTTACGTCATCAAACGTCACAATTTGTAACCGTGACGTCAATTTCTTTAATTATATCAATTCAGTCACTATGGAAACCACTTTATGATGTCAGACCTGATTACCTGGCTATATCACAGGCTGAGGCAAGTTGTAACCTAGGGGTTTCTTCAACCATGTGACTTCCCCTAAGGAAAAACTGGATACGCTGGTAATAAGCAGGATGTCAAATCCATTTCAAATGAATTAAAACATGAACATACTGTATTATATCAGTCTCATGCATTGTTTTTTTTATTCTGCAGTTCAAACAATAAAGCGGTCACCTCGCTTTGGTAATGAGCTGAGGGATGGGGGCTGGAAAATGTCCATTCATGACCATCCCTGATATGAAAGTTATGAGTTTTAATCATGTTTTGAGGCTATGCACTATTCGTTTATAATGACATTGTTTTACTGCAGTGATTGTAAACAATCTTATATTTTGGGTTCTGATGGGAAGACACCTGAAGTAAGCTGATTAAATTAATCTATAATCCATGGCTATACTGTATATCATTACTTAAAAGTAAAAAAAATAATTCATAGATATACTTCAGCAACTACAGATAGTTCAGACAGAAGCTACCATTAGTCAAAAGGTCAAAGTCTACAGTTTTCAACTCAAGATAACTTGCAAAGAGGCAGGTTTTAGCACCATCTGCCACGTAGAGCTGGAAACAGACCAGTCTATATTAATGAAGCTTTGTGTTCTGTTTTGGTTTGATATCTACCCTTAATTGGCCCTAGGAACATAAAATATCACTCTCTCACAACCACCCTAGAATTAATGTAAACCAGCCATTCACTGATTGTAACCTTGTACTTATCATACATATTTGTCTCAGTAATTTAAGTGTTTACTCTGTCAGAAAAACGCTAAACAATCGTGACCCTACGTCCACTAAAATTAAGATTGCGAGCTTACCGACAAAGTCTCATATGTCAGTCAAACTGCACTTGTGATCTGGCTGTCTGTCCCCAAAGCTCTCTCTCCTTGCCAACCCCTTTGTGATGTCATGCCTGTTACGCCTGTAACTGTGACAACACAGTTAGACAAAAATCTTACTACAGTAGGTGCAAATAATTATTGCGCTTTTTTTTCACATACAAACTCACCATATAACTTTGCAACACTGAATTGTTGAATTGCATTTTGCTGAAAAATATCTCCTCATGAGAATTCTCCTCAGAATTAAGATAGGTGTCATTTGTATGTTGCAGTTCAGTTTGGAGTCTGTGTTTGCTGGTTTAGGCCAACAGATGGCGCTTGATATCTGCGCTTTCAATTTAGCTTGTTTTGAGTATGAAACTACGTAGGTGGCCATAACTATCGATATCATTAATGCAGTGTATGGAAGGAGGGTTATCTGTTTAAAGCTGATGAATCGTAATGTGTGTAAGCTATGACAAGAAAGCGCTGAGCTCCTATTCACCAACCATCTGGGGCTCATGCAGTAAGTTCCCTGAGCGGCGCAGCGGTTTAAGATACTGCATCTCACTACAGACCCTGGTTTGATTCCCCGGCTGTATCACAGCGGTCTAAGATACTGCATCTCACTACATACCCTGGTTCCATTCCGGACTGTAACACAGCGGTCTAAGATACTGCATCTCACTACAGACCCTGGTTCGATTCCCCGGCTGTATCACAGCAGTCTAAGATACTGCATCTCACTACAGACCCTGGTTCCATTCCAGACTGTATCACAGCGGTCTAAGATACTGCATCTCACTACAGACCCTGGTTTGATTCCCTGGCTGTATCACAGCGGTCTAAGATACTGCATCTCAGTGCTAGAGGAGTGACGCCAGACCCTGGTTCCATTCCAGGCTGTATCACAACCGGCCGTGATTGGGAGTCCCATAGGGCGGCGCACAATTGGCCCAGCGTCGTCCGGGTTAGGGTTTGGCCGGGGGTAGGCCATCATTGTAAAATAAGAATTTGTTCTTAACTGACTTGCCTAGTTAAAAAAGGTTAAATAATCAAAACAGAAATGGCATCTCCTGGTCAACACGGTAACCACTGTGCATCTCCTGGTCAACACGGTAACCACTGTGCATCTCCTGGTCAACACGGTAACCACTGTGCATCTCCTGGTCAACACGGTAACCACTGTGCATCTCCTGGTCAACACGGTAACCACTGTGCATCTCCTGGTCAACACGGTAACCACTGTGCATCTCCTGGTCATCTCCGTAACCACTGTGCATCTCCTGGTCAACACGGTAACCACTGTGCATCTCCTGGTCAACACGGTAACCACTGTGCATCTCCTGGTCAACACGGTAACCACTGTGCATCTCCTGATCAACACGGTAACCACTGTGCATCTCCTGGTCATCTCCGTAACCACTGTGCATCTCCTGGTCAACCCGGTAACCACTGTGCATCTCCTGATCAACACGGTAACCACTGTGCATCTCCTGGTCAACACGGTAACCACTGTGCATCTCCTGGTCAACACGGTAACCACTGTGCATCTCCTGGTCATCTCCGTAACCACTGTGCATCTCCTGGTCATCTCCGTAACCACTGTGCATCTCCTGGTCAACACGGTAACCACTGTGCATCTCCTGGTCATCTCCGTAACCACTGTGCATCTCCTGGTCATCTCCGTAACCACTGTGTATCTCCTGGTCAACCCGGTAACCACTGTGCATCTCCTGGTCAACCCGGTAACCACTGTGCATCTCCTGGTCAACCCGGTAACCACTGTGCATCTCCTGATCAACACGGTAACCACTGTGCATCTCCTGGTCAACACGGTAACCACTGTGCATCTCCTGGTCATCTCCGTAACCACTGTGCATCTCCTGGTCAACACGGTAACCACTGTGCATCTCCTGGTCAACACGGTAACCACTGTGCATCTCCTGGTCAACACGGTAACCACTGTGCATCTCCTGGTCATCTCCGTAACCACTGTGCATCTCCTGGTCAACACGGTAACCACTGTGCATCTCCTGGTCAACACGGTAACCACTGTGCATCTCCTGGTCATCTCCGTAACCACTGTGCATCTCCTGGTCAACACGGTAACCACTGTGCATCTCCTGGTCAACACGGTAACCACTGTGCATCTCCTGGTCAACACGGTAACCACTGTGCATCTCCTGGTCAACCCGGTAACCACTGTGCATCTCCTGGTCAACACGGTAACCACTGTGCATCTCCTGATCAACTCCATAACCACTGTGCATCTCCTGATCAACACGGTAACCACTGTGCATCTCCTGGTCAACCCGGTAACCACTGTGCATCTCCTGGTCAACTCCATAACCACTGTGCATCTCCTGGTCAACACGGTAACCACTGTGCATCTCCTGATCAACTCCATAACCACTGTGCATCTCCTGGTCAACACGGTAACCACTGTGCATCTCCTGGTCAACACGGTAACCACTGTGCATCTCCTGGTCATCTCCGTAACCACTGTGCATCTCCTGGTCAACTCCATAACCACTGTGCATCTCCTGGTCAACACGGTAACCACTGTGCATCTCCTGGTCAACACGGTACCACTGTGCATCTCCTGGTCAACACGGTAACCACTGTGCATCTCCTGATCAACCCGGTCACCACTGTGCATCTCCTGGTCAACACGGTAACCACTGTGCATCTCCTGGTCATCTCCGTAACCACTGTGCATCTCCTGGTCAACTCCATAACCACTGTGCATCTCCTGGTCAACACGGTAACCACTGTGCATCTCCTGGTCAACACGGTAACCACTGTGCATCTCCTGGTCAACACGGTAACCACTGTGCATCTCCTGATCAACCCGGTAACCACTGTGCATCTCCTGGTCAACACGGTAACCACTGTGCATCTCCTGGTCAACATGGTAACCACTGTGCATCTCCTGATCAACTCCATAACCACTGTGCATCTCCTGGTCAACACGGTAACCACTGTGCATCTCCTGGTCAACACGGTAACCACTGTGCATCTCCTGATCAACTCCATAACCACTGTGCATCTCCTGGTCAACACGGTAACCACTGTGCATCTCCTGGTCAACACGGTAACCACTGTGCATCTCCTGGTCAACACGGTAACCACTGTGCATCTCCTGATCAACACGGTAACCACTGTGCATCTCCTGGTCAACACGGTAACCACTGTGCATCTCCTGATCAACACGGTAACCACTGTGCATCTCCTGGTCAACACGGTAACCACTGTGCATCTCCTGGTCATCTCCGTAACCACTGTGCATCTCCTGGTCAACACGGTAACCACTGTGCATCTCCTGGTCAACACGGTAACCACTGTGCATCTCCTGGTCAACACGGTAACCACTGTGCATCTCCTGGTCAACCCGGTAACCACTGTGCATCTCCTGGTCAACACGGTAACCACTGTGCATCTCCTGATCAACACGGTAACCACTGTGCATCTCCTGGTCAACACGGTAACCACTGTGCATCTCCTGGTCAACTCCATAACCACTGTGCATCTCCTGGTCAACACGGTAACCACTGTGCATCTCCTGATCAACTCCATAACCACTGTGCATCTCCTGGTCAACACGGTAACCACTGTGCATCTCCTGGTCAACACGGTAACCACTGTGCATCTCTTGGTCATCTCCGTAACCACTGTGCATCTCCTGGTCAACTCCATAACCACTGTGCATCTCCTGGTCAACACGGTAACCACTGTGCATCTCCTGGTCAACACGGTAACCACTGTGCATCTCCTGGTCAACACGGTAACCACTGTGCATCTCCTGGTCAACACGGTAACCACTGTGCATCTCCTGGTCAACACGGTAACCACTGTGCATCTCCTGGTCATCTCCGTAACCACTGTGCATCTCCTGGTCAACTCCATAACCACTGTGCATCTCCTGGTCATCTCCGTAACCACTGTGCATTTCCTGGTCAACACGGTAACCATAGTTCCCCTCCGACATGTTCATCCGTTGACCACTGTGGGATGAGGAGGGTCTTCTGTCTGGGTCCAGCCCGTCTGCAGCCATGTATGGTGCTTTAGCCCATCAGTTGTGGCCCTCTGAACTGGGGATTTAGGGGCTTATGGGGGGTTAAATCCCCGGATTCAAGCCCCCAGCCGCCTGATTAAGGGATTTCACCTCTCCATCTTGACTAACGAGAAGTGGGGGTCGTCTTTCTGGTTGTGTCTCTACTTGACATCCATGGGGGGGAGGGGGAGAGGTCGCTAAATGATTAAGCTAGTTGTTAGTTGTTGGAAGGGGAGGAGGGGGGGAGAGGGGGAGAGGAGAGGTCAATAAATGAGTGGGCTGGTTGTTAGTTGATGGAGGGGGAGACTGGGGGAGTAGGGGGAGAGGAGAGGTTGATAAATGAGTGGGCTGGTTGTTAGTTGTTGGAGGGGGAGACTGGGGGAGTAGGGGGAGAGGAGAGGTTGATAAATGAGTGGGCTGGTTGTTAGTTGTTGGAGGGGGAGACTGGGGGAGTAGGGGGAGAGGAGAGGTTGATAAATGAGTGGGCTGGTTGTTAGTTGTTGGAGGGGGGAGAGGAGGGGAGGGGAGGGGTTGATAAATGAGTGGGCTGGTTGTTAAGGGGAGAGGAGGGGTTGATAAATGAGTGGGCTGGTTGTTAAGGGGAGAGGAGGGGTTGATAAATGAGTGGGCTGGTTGTTAGTTGTTGGAGGGGGGAGAGGAGGGGAGGGGTTGATAAATGAGTGGGCTGGTTGTTAGTTGTTGGAGGGGGGAGAGGAGGGGAGGGGTTGATAAATGAGTGGGCTGGTTGTTAGGGGGAGAGAAGGGGTTGATAAATGAGTGGGCTGGTTGTTAGGGGGAGAGGAGGGGTTGATAAATGAGTGGGCTGGTTGTTAGGGGGAGAGGAGGGGTTGATAAATGAGTGGGCTGGTTGTTAGGGGGAGAGGAGGGGTTGATAAATGAGTGGGCTGGTTGTTAGGGGGAGAGGAGGGGTTGATAAATGAGTGGGCTGGTTGTTAGGGGGAGAGGAGGGGTTGATAAATGAGTGGGCTGGTTGTTAGGGGGAGAGGAGGGGTTGATAAATGAGTGGGCTGGTTGTTAGGGGGAGAGGAGGGGTTGATAAATGAGTGGGCTGGTTGTTAGGGGGAGAGGAGGGGTTGATAAATGAGTGGGCTGGTTGTTAGGGGGAGAGGAGGGGTTGATAAATGAGTGGGCTGGTTGTTAAGGGGAGAGGAGGGGTTGATAAATGAGTGGGCTGGTTGTTAGGGGGGTGTAGTGGAACATATGGAACATACTGTATTACAATGTGAAGACGAATGCTGAGGGTCTTTAGAGTGTTGTTGTTGTGACAGATGAGAGCCCCTGGAATGCACCATGTCATTTTGAGGTGGGTCTGATGCAGCAGTAAAGAACAGACATCAAAGATAAAACCTAGGCATACATACAGTATTAACACACATATGGATGATATATTGACTACAGAATGGACTGCTTTGCCTACAAAGGTCTCTAATGGTTTCTAGGAACTGCCTATGTTAGCAGTATGGTAATGTCTTGGATCTATGGGTGTGTGTGTATGCACAGCATGTGTGTGTGTGTGTGTGTGTGTGTGTGTGTGTGTGTGTGTGTGAGAGAGCGAGAAGTGTGTGTGCGCATGCATGTGTGGGAGTATTTTTTGTGAGTGCCTGTGTGCGTGCATGTGTTCAGGTATGTGTGTGTATGTGTGTTCCGGTGTGTCAGGTGTCATTTGTCCAGTGGTGGAAAAAGTACCCAACTGTCATACTTGAGTAAAAGTATAGATACCTTAATAGAACGTTACTCAAAAGTTGAAGTCACCCAGTAAAATACTACATGAGTAAAAGTCTAAAAGTATGTGGTTCTAAAAAGTAAAAGTATAAAGCATTTCAAATTCCTTATATTAAGCAAAGCAGATGGCTCCATTTCCTTGTTTTTAATATTTATGGATAGCCAGGGGCACACTCCAAGACTCAGACATAATTTATAGATAGCCAGGGGCACACTCCAACACTCAGACATAATTTATAGATAGCCAGGGGCACACTCCAACACTCAGACATAATTTATAGATAGCCAGGGGCACACTCCAACACTCAGACATAATTTATAGATAGCCAGGGGCACACTCCAACACTCAGACATAATTTATAGATAGCCAGGGGCACACTCCAACACTCAGACATAATTTATAGATAGCCAGGGGCACACTCCAACACTCAGACATAATTTACAGATTGCCAGGGGCACACTCCAAGACTCAGACATAATTTATAGATAGCCAGGGGCACACTCCAACACTCAGACATAATTTATAGATAGCCAGGGGCACACTCCAACACTCAGACATAATTTATAGATAGCCAGGGGCACACTCCAACACTCAGACATAATTTATAGATAGCCAGGGGCACACTCCAACACTCAGACATAATTTACAGATTGCCAGGGGCACACTCCAACACTCAGACATAATTTACAGATAGCCAGGGGCACACTCCAACACTCAGACATAATTTATAGATAGCCAGGGGCACACTCCAACACTCAGACATAATTTATAGATAGCCAGGGGCACACTCCAACAATCAGACATAATTTATAGATAGCCAGGGGCACACTCCAACACTCAGACATAATTTACAGATTGCCAGGGGCACACTCCAACACTCAGACATAATTTATAGATTGCCAGGGGCACACTCCAACACTCAGACATAATTTACAGATTGCCAGGGGCACACTCCAACACTCAGACATAATTTACAGATAGCCAGGGGCACACTCCAACACTCAGACATAATTTAGAAAATATACATTTGTGTTTAGTGAGTCCTCCAGATCAGAGGCAATAGAGATGACCGGGGATGTTCTCTTGATAAGTGAATGAATTGGACCATGTTCCTGTCCTGCTAAGCATTCAAAATGTAACGAGTACTTTTGGGTGTCAGGAAAAAATGTAGGGAGTAAAAAGTATGTTATTTTCTTTAGGATTGTAGTGAAGTAAAAGCAAAAGTTGCCCAAAATATAAATAGTAAAGTACAGATACCAAAAAAAAAACGACTTAAGTAGTACTTTAAAGTATTTTTACTTAAGTACTTTACACCACTGCATATGTCAGGTGCTTCCGCTCCACTTCAGGGGTGTGTGTGTGTGTGTGTGTGTGTGTGTTCCGGTATGTCAGGTGTCCAGAGTGAGAAGCTTTCTGCTTCGCTTAGGAAGAAGGGAGTACAGGGGGTGGAAGTAAGCTGCGCTGAAACTTTAATGAGAATCTGACATCTTCAACATGACCGTCTCACTAGCTGACCACTGCCCTCCTCATCCTCTCCTGAACACTGTCTATATGTGGAGAGAAAAGCAGCCTTTCCTACCAGACTGACGTTCTGTGTTCTCCTACACACAAACCAGCTACTGACACTAGTTATGAAGCTTCATTGTGAAGAATCAACAGCCTGACACGTCAATAGGTTTCCACTACACTTTAATGGTCTTGTGTACAGTACCTTAAATGTACATGGAAGTTGATGTTGACGTGTGATGACTGTTCCAAATGATTTTGTTTCATTCGTTTTTTTGTTATTGACTGACTAATTGTCCTATAGCCACATAATTTGCGAATTAGCAGATCAATGTTAGTTTAAATCATGACATGCTTGGCTGAACTGTAAAAACACTAGAGTACTGTAAATTCAATATTGGGAAACCCCTGGTTAGTTGTCCTAATGAGGTCTACTGTAAATCAATGACCAAAATCAACAATGTGCAATGCTTACCTCCTATAACTTAAATCTACACTTCTGTAAGTACATGAACATCTTTAAAGGAGCACTCCTCAATCTCTATTCCTCGGTTTTGGTAGGGCGGTGGTGACTACAGAATTCAGATAGCCTACCTCAGTGGTAGTTACATTGACCAAAACCCTGACCTCAGTTTACAGTACAAACAGTTCATTGTTAGGGGTTCAGTGTAGGCAGAAACATAGGTTGAGGAGTGCTCCTTTAAACCAGGACTACGCTATTCACGTTTTCACATTCTCAAAACACAGTAGCATCATAAAATCCTCTGTGAACTGCTGTGTGCTGCAACACTGTCATTTGGAAGTAGTTGTCTTTTGACCCCTCACCCCCCAGAATCAGTTGAGTTGCACTAATAGAATTACACACTCTTTAGGCTGCGTGCATTGACCTTCGACCCTAACCCTCTGTCAGTCAGTAAACGGTCCCTTTTGAGACGCTATACACTGAGGCTGGGGGGAAAAAGGTCAGGCTGATTCTGGATGAAGCGGCTGGCTTTGTGTCTGTCCAGTCAGCTATTAACATGGTTGATATTTCCTTTACAGTAAAAAATAAAAAATAAAAAAAAGTAAAACAAGCTGGTAGTGACTGACTATTTAGTCGTGAGATTTGGCATGTGGTAAATTCATTGTAATTTAGTGATGGTAACAGTATAATATAGAAAGATATATATATATATATATATATATATATATATATATATATATATATATATATATATATATATATATATATATATATGTATATACAGTGAGGGAAAAAAGTATTTGATCCCCTGCTGATTTTGTAAGTTTGCCCACTGACAAAAAAGTGATCAGTCTATAATTTTAATGGTAGGTTTATTTGAACAGTGAGAGACAGAATAACAACAAAAAAATCCAGAAAAACGCATGTCAAAAATGTTATGAATTGATTTGCATTTTAATGAGGGAAATAAGTATTTGACCCCTCTGCAAAACATGACTAAGTACTTGGTGGCAAAACCCTTGTTGGCAATCACAGAGGTCAGACGTTTCTTGTAGTTGGCCACCAGGTTTGCATACATCTCAGGAGGGTTTTTGTCCCACTCCTCTTTGCAGAGCTTCTCCAAGTCATTAAGGTTTCGAGGCTGATGTTTGGCAACTCGAACCTTCAGCTCCCTCCACAGATTTTCTATGGGATTAAGGTCTGGAGACTGGCTAGGCCACTCCAGGACCTTAATGTGCTTCTTCTTGAGCCACTCCTTTGTTCTGGAGAAATTGGTTAACAAACACCTAAATGATTTTTAAGTACCAACTGTATTTAGAAAAATTCCAATCTGGTTTACGTGTCCACCACAGTAGACTTGGTTAAAGTGATAAATTATCTTAGAGCCAACACAGACGCCAAACAGCTTTCTGTCCTTGTACTCTTGGATTTAAGTGCTGCATTCGACACTGTTGACCATGATGTCCTTCTGGACAGACTGGAGAGGTAGGTTGGCCTCTCTGGTCCAGTTCTAAATTGGTTTAGGACCTATTTAACTGGTCAAAAGTTTTTTGTCACCTTTGGTGAACATAACTTAGAGAAAATACATATCACGTGGCGTTCCACAAGGTTCTATTTTGGGTCCGATACTGTTCAGTGTAATTATGTTACTCCTTGGCAGCGTTATCAGAAAGCACAGCATTGATTTTCACTGCTACGTAGACAATACACGACTTTACATTTCTGTGTCACCAGAGGATTTAAATTCTTGGATGACTCACTACTTCATCCAGCTAAATCAAGACAAGACCGAGATACTTATTGTTGTAGCCAAAGCACAGAGAGAGAATCTGGCTGAACATTTTAATTCAAGGGCAATAAAGATAAAACACCAGGTAAAAAAACCTACGTGTCATTTTTGATTCTGAATTCAATTTCAAATCACACATTAGGAATGTGACTAAAATAGCTTTTTACCACCTGAGGAACATTGCCAAGGTGTGTCCGTTTCTCTCTCAGGCTGATACAGAGAGACTCATCCATGCTTTTATTACAAGCAGGCTTGACTACTGTAATGCTCTCTTGTCTGGTCTACCCAAGAAAGCTATTGGTCAGCCTCAAAACAAACATACAGAATGCTGCAGCACGGGTACTGACCAAGACCAGACGGAGAGCACACATTACACCGGGTTTAAGGTCTCTGCGCTGACTGCCTGTGAGTTTTAGAATACATTTTAAGATTATTCTATTGGTTTTTAAATCAGTCCGCGATTGTGCACCCCAATACATGTCAGACGTGCTTTTAAGTTCTGTAGCCAGTAGGTCCCTCAGGTCCTCTGTCCCTGGCCTTTTAACTATCCCAAAGCCTCGGACCAAGAGGCATGGAGAGGCAGCATTTAGTTACTATGCCCCCAGCCTCTGGAATAGCCTGCCAGGGAACCTGAGGGGGGCTGAAACTGTGGACATATTTAAAAGAGATCTTAAAACACACCTCTTTAGCTTTGCTTTTCCTTAGGGTGCTTTTTAGTCTTTCAGTTTTTGTTATTCTTTAGTTTTTTATTGTCTTATGGTTGTTGTGTAGTGTTGGTCAATTCAAATCAAATCAAATCAAATTTATTTTTATATAGCCCTTCGTACATCAGCTGATATTCTCAAAGTGCTGTACAGAAACCCAGCCTAAAACCCCAAACAGCAAGCAAAGCATGTGAAAGAAGCACGGTGGCTAGGAAAAACTCCCTAGGAAAAACTCCCTAGAAAGGCCAAAAACCTAGGAAGAAACCTAGAGAGGAACCAGGCTATGAGGGGTGGCCAGTCCTCTTCTGGCTGTGCAGGGTGGATATTATAACAGAACATGGTCAAAATGTTAAAATGTTAAAATGTTCATAAATGACCAGCATGGTCAAATAATAATAATCATAGTAGTTGTCGAGGGTGCAACAAGCACGTCCGGTGAACAGGTCAGGGTTCCATAGCCGCAGGCAGAACAGTTGAAACTGGAGCAGCAGCACGGCCAGGTGGACTGGGGACAGCAAGGAGTCATCATACCAGGTAGTCCTGAGGCATGGTCCTAGGGCTCAGGTCCTCCGAGAGAAAGACAGAAAGAGAGAAAGAGAGAATTAGAGAGAGCATATTTAAATACACACAGGTCACCGGATAAGACAAGAGAAATACTCCAGATGTAACAGACTGACCCTAGCCCCCCGACACATAAACTACTGCAGCATAAATACTGGAGGCTGAGACAGGAGGGATCAGAAGACACTGTGGCCCCATCCGATGATACCCCCGGACAGGGCCAAACAGGCAGGATATAACCCCACCCACTTTGTCAAAGCACAGCCCCCACACCACTAGAGGGATGTCTCCAACCACCAACTTACCGTCCTAAGACAAGGCCGAGTATAGCCCACAACGATCTCCGCCATGGCACAACCCAAGGGGGGGGGGGGCGCCAACCCAGACAGGAAGACCACGTCAGTGACTCAACCCACTCAAGTGACGCACCCCTCCCATGGACGGCATGGAAGAACACCAGTAGGCCAGTGACTCAGCCTCTGTAAAAGGGTTAGAGGCAGAGAATCCCAGTGGAAAGAGGGGAACCGGCAAGGCAGAGACAGCAAGGGCGGTTCGTTGCTCCAGCCTTTCCGTTCACCTTCACACTCCTGGGCCAGACTATACTTAATCATAGGACCTACTGAAGAGATAAGTCTTCAGTAAAGACTTAAAGGTTGAGACTGAGTCTGCGTCTCTCACATTGGTAGGCAGACCATTCCATAAAAATGGAGCTCTATAGGAGAAAGCCCTACCTCCAGCCGTTTGCTTAGAAATTCTAGGGACAATTAGGAGGCCTGCGTCTTGTGACCGTAGCGTACGTGTAGGTATGTACGGCAGGACCAAATCGGAAAGATAGGTAGGAGCAAGCCCATGTAATGCTTTGTAGGTTAGCAGTAAAACCTTGAAATCAGCCCTTGCCTTAACAGGAAGCCAGTGTAGGGAGGCTAACACTGGAGTAATATGATCAAATTTTTTGGTTCTAGTCAGGATTCTAGCAGCCGTATTTAGCACTAACTGAAGTTTATTTAGTGCTTTATCCGGGTAGCCGGAAAGTAGAGCATTGCAGTAGTCCAGCCTAGAAGTAACAAAAGCATGGATTAATTTTTCTGCGTCATTTTTGGACAGAAAATTTCTGATTTTTGCAATGTTACGTAGATGGAAAAAAGCTGTCCTTGAAACAGTCTTGATATGTTCTTCAAAAGAGAGATCAGGGTCCAGAGTAACGCCGAGGTCCTTCACAGTTTTATTTGAGACGACTGTACAACCATCCAGATTAATTGTCAGATTCAACAGAAGATCTCTTTGTTTCTTGGGACCTAGAACAAGCATCTCTGTTTTGTCCGAGTTTAAAAGTAGAAAGTTTGCAGCCATCCACTTCTTTATGTCTGAAACACAGGCTTCTAGCGAGGGCAATTTTGGGGCTTCACCATGTTTCATTGAAATGTACAGCTGTGTGTCGTCTGCATAGCAGTGAAATTTAACCTTATGTTTTCGAATGACATCCCCAAGAGGTAAAATATATAGTGAAAACAATAGTGGTCCTAAAACGGAACCTTGAGGAACACCGAAATTTACAATTGATTTGTCAGAGGACAAACCATTCACAGAGACAAACTGATATCTTTCCGACAGATAAGATCTAAACCAGGCCAGAACTTGTCCATGTAGACCAATTTGGGTTTCCAATCTCTCCAAAAGAATGTGGTGATCGATGGTATCAAAAGCGGCACTAAGATCTAGGAGCACGAGGACAGATGCAGAGCCTCGGTCTGACGTCATTAAAAGGTCATTTACCACCTTCACAAGTGCAGTCTCAGTGCTATGATGGGGTCTAAAACCAGACTGAAGCGTTTCGTATACATTGTTTGTCTTCAGGAAGGCAGTCAGTTGCTGTGCAACAGCTTTTTCTAAAATTTTGGAGAGGAATGGAAGATTCGATATAGGCCGATAGTTTTTTATAATTTCTGGATCAAGATTCGGCTTTTTCAAGAGAGGCTTTATTACTGCCACTTTTAGTGAGCTTGGTACACATCCGGTGGATAGAGAGCCGTTTATTATGTTCAACATAGGAGGGCCAAGCACAGGAAGCAGCTCTTTCAGTAGTTTAGTTGGAATAGGGTCCAGTATGCAGCTTGAGGGTTTGGAGGCCATGATTATTTTCATCATTGCGTCAAGAGATATAGTACTAAAACACTTTAGTGTCTCCCTTGATCCTAGGTCCTGGCAGAGTTGTGCAGACTCAGGACAATGGAGCTTTGGAGGAATACCCAGATTTAAAGAGGAGTCTGTAATTTGCTTTCTAATGATCATGATCTTTTCCTCAAAGAAGTTCATAAATTTATTACTGCTGAAGTGAAAGCCATCCTCCATTTGCGAAGGCTGCTTTTTAGTTAGCTTTGCGACAGTATCAAAAAGAAATTTCGGATTGTTCTTATTTTCCTCAATTAAGTTGGAAAAATAGGATGATCGAGCAGCAGTAAGGGCTCTTCGATACTGCACGGTACTGTCTTTCCAAGCTAGTCGGAAGACTTCCAGTTTGGTGTGGCGCCATTTCCGTTCCAATTTTCTGGAAGCTTGCTTCAGAGCTCGTGTATTTTCTGTATACCAGGGAGCTAGTTTCTTATGACAGATGTTTTTAGTTTTTAGGGGTGCAACTGCATCTAGGGTATTGCGCAAGGTTAAATTGAGTTCCTCGGTTAGGTGGTTAACTGATTTTTGTCCTCTGACGTCCTTGGGTAGGCAGAGGCAGTCTGGAAGGGCATCAAGGAATCTTTGGGTTGTCTGAGAATTTATAGCACGACTTTTAATGCTCCTTGGTTGGGGTCTGAGCAGATTATTTGTTGCAATTGCAAACGTAATAAAATGGTGGTCCGATAGTCCAGGATTATGAGGAAAAACATTTAGATCCACAACATTTATTCCATGGGACAAAACTAGGTCCAGAGTATGACTGTGGCAGTGAGTAGGTCCAGAGACATGTTGGACAAAACCCACTGAGTCGATGATGGCTCCGAAAGCCTTTTGGAGTGGGTCTGTGGACTTTTCCATGTGAATGTTAAAGTCACCAAAAATTAGAATATTATCTGCTATGACTACAAGATCCGATAGGAATTCAGGGAACTCAGTGAGGAACACTGCATATGGCCCAGGAGGCCTATAAACAGTAGCTATAAAAAGTGAGTGAGTAGGCTGCATAGATTTCATGACTAGAAGCTCAAAAGACGAAAACGTCATTGTTGTTTTTTTTTTTGTAAATTGAAATTTGCTATCGTAAATGTTAGCAACACCTCCGCCTTTGCCGGATGCACGGGGGGTATGGTCACTAATGTAACCTGGGGGTGAGGCCTCATTTAACACAGTAAATTCATCAGGCTTAAGCCATGTTTCAGTCAGGCCAATCACATCAAGATTATTATCAGTGATTAGTTCATTGACTATAACTGCCTTGGAAGTGAGGGATCTAACATTAAGTAACCCAATTTTGAGATGTGAGGTATCACAATCTCTTTCAATAATGGCAGGAATGGAGGAGGTCTTTATACTAGTGAGATTGCTAAAGCGAACACCGCCATTTTTAATTTTGCCCAACCTAGATCGAGGCACAGACACGGTCTCAATGGGGAAAGCTGAGCTGACTACACTGACTGTGCTAGTGGCAGACTCCACTAAGCTGGCAGGCTGGCTAACAGCCTGCTGCCTGGCCTGCACCCTATTTCATTGTGGAGCTAGAGGAGTTAGAGCCCTGTCTATGTTCGTAGATAAGATGAGAGCACCCCTCCAGCTAGGATGGAGTCCGTCACTCCTCAACAGGCCAGGCTTGGTCCTGTTTGTGGGTGAGTCCCAGAAAGAGGGCCAATTATCTACAAATTCTATCTTTTGGGAGGGGCAGAAAACAGTTTTCAACCAGCGATTGAGTTGTGAGACTCTGCTGTAGAGCTCATCACTCCCCCTAACTGGGAGGGGGCCAGAGACAATTAATCGATGCCGACACATCTTTCTAGCTGATTTACACGCTGAAGCTATGTTGCGCTTGGTGACCTCTGACTGTTTCATCCTAACATCGTTGGTGCCGACGTGGATAACAATATCTCTATACTCTCTACACTCGCCAGTTTTAGCTTTAGCCAGCACCGTCTTTAGATTAGCCTTAACGTCGGTAGCCCTGCCCCCTGGTAAACAGTGTATGATCGCTGGATGATTCGTTTTAAGTCTAATACTGCGGGTAATGGAGTCGCCAATGACTAGGGTTTTCAATTTGTCAGAGCTAATGGTGGGAGCCGTCGGCGTCTCAGACCCCACAACGGGAGGAGTAGAGACCAGAGAAGTCTCGGCCTCCGACTCCGACTCGCTTAATGGGGAGAACCGGTTGAAAGTTTCTGTCGGCTGAATAAGCGACACCGGTTGAGCATTCCTACAGCGTTTCCCTCCAGAAGCCATGAGAAAGATGTCCGGCTGCGGGGACCGTGCGAGGGGGTTTATACTAACGTTACTATCTGTACTTACTGGTGGCACAGACGCTGTTTCATCCTTTCCTACACTGAAATTACCCTTGCCTAACGATCGCGTCTGAAGCTGGGCTTGCAGCACAGCTATCCTTGCCGTAAGGCGATCGTTCTCCTGTATATTATAAGTACAACGACTGCAATTAGAAGGCATCATGTTAATGTTACTTAGCTTCGGCTGTTTGAAGTCCTGACGAACCATGTCCAGATAAAACCTCCGGGGTGAAAAAGTTGAATGAAAAAAGTTGAGTGAGGGAAAAAGTAAAAATATACGGTAATGAAAAAGTAAAAAACCGTCAGGTATCAAAGTAAGATCGGCAACAAAAACGCACAGCAGCGTAAACAAGTCTGCAAGTTGTGACCGGAAACAGGAAAACCCCTCTGAAAAAATTAGGTGCAGGCAGGTAGCCTAGTGGTTAGAGTGATGGACTAGTAACCAAAATGGTTGCAAGATCAAATCCCTGAGCTGACAAGGTAAAAATCTGTTGTTCTGCCCCTGAACAAGACAGTTAACCCACTGTTCCTAGGCCATCATTGAAAATAAGAATTCGTTCTTAACTGACTTGCCTAGTTAAATAAAGGTTAAAAACATTTTTTAAATCTTCAACAGATGACCAGGTCTATATAATTATCAAACTTATATATATTTGTAGTAGAAAGGAAACACAGACTCTATGTTTAAGTATTACAATTCTCCTTTAGTAATACAATTGTAGGCAGAAGTTGGTACAGAGTACAGTATATGATAGCTGTCCCCAGGTTCTGTAAAGTGTTTAAGACATCCTGTAACTTATAGCATCCCCAGTTCCCCTCGCGTGACTTTCCCTGGCAACAACATTTGAATAAATCTAACCGCCCCCTGACAGCAGCAACCATCTTGTCAGCAATTAAAAGCTCAGAAGTGGGTTTGACCGAAACTTGACCTTTCATCACAAGTATAGGGTCATAACAAGGTGAACGAGTCCAAGCATCTTCTGACAGGTGGCTGTTTTCATCAGGCCTGCGGCAGCCTTGTGTTTTCAGAACCTCAGACAGCCACGGTGGGGCCCAGACAGGAGGAGTCTGAGCGTAGGCGGTTTCCGCCTTCTGATAGTGTCTGAAGGGCACAGCACTCAAAACAGGTGTTAACACACACACACACACACACACACACACACACACACACACACACACCACACACACACACACACACACACACACACACACACACACACACACACACACACACACACACACACACACACACACACACAGAGGAGACCTTACAGTTTATCATAACACAATGTATACACCCTTTAAAAGTTACGAGGCCTTGGTTTAATTCCTTCAGTAGTAAATATTTCAGTTTATTTATTGTAATTGTTTTTTATTCGTTTTTTTCCTGTTGAAGCACATTGTGTTGCCTTCCATGTCTGAAATGTGCTGTATAAATAAAGCTTGATTTGATTACATCCACTAGTAATAATATGAGTCTGGAGCTATAGGATGTTATTTACAAATTATGTGTTGAGAGAGTAACCAGTGTCATCTGTACAGCAAAGTACTTAGCCCTCAAATATGACTGCTTTCTTAGTAGGCTATTTATAGGCATTTTCCATTTGGGTACTGAACCATACTGTACCTACACAAGCTAGTCCCTATATACACATCTTTCCACATTTACTCTGGCTCCTTTTTGTAGGGCTAAAAGGGTACTAAAACTAAACTCTCTCTCAACTGCTGACTTACTTTCTCATGTTCGGTTATAGAGCTTTAACATGCAACTTGGGGCGACAGGTAGCCTAGTGGTTATAACACCTATAAGTAGCACCTATAAGTAGCCTACTAAGAAAGCAGTCAAAAGGTTGTTGCATCGAATCCCCAAGCTGACAAGATGAAAATCTGTTGTTCTGTCCCTGAGCAAGACAGTTAACCCACTGTTCCCTGGGCGCTGAAGATGTGGATGTTGATTAAGGCAGCCCTCCGCACATCTCTGATTCAGAGGGGTTGGGTTAAATGCAGAAGACACAATTCAGTTGAATGCATTCAGTTGTACAACTGACTAGGTATCCCCCCTTTCCCTATAACTAACTCAATTGTAACACTGTTGCTGATCTCTAACTCACTACTGTGACATTTAACCCTGACTCTTTCTCTCCCCTACTGCTCCCTACCTGCTCTGCCGTCCCTAATTCACTGCTAATCCAACCTAAATTCCACCACCGCCTGCTTCTGTCAACTCATTTTTGGTCCCGACACAGTTTCCCTCCACCTCCTTGTTCCTGCAGCCGAGTGTTTAGACCGAGAGAGGGGGAAAGTTAGGGGAGGGGCGAGGGTGCGGATGAAAACAACAGATCGCTACTCCCCTAATCCCTTTGTGTCCACAGTGTTAATCCATCCGTACAAGCCCCCCCTGTACCCGCGCCTCGTAACCGG
This sequence comes from Salmo salar, assembly GCF_965601325.2. Taxonomy (NCBI): domain Eukaryota; kingdom Metazoa; phylum Chordata; class Actinopteri; order Salmoniformes; family Salmonidae; genus Salmo; species Salmo salar. The sequence goes on from NC_138293.1 coordinate 10,949,424, forward strand.
CCCTCCCAGCACACAAACAACTACATAGTATTCCCTTCAGGAAAGCAATGTCGGTTAGTCATACTGTAAACACAGCGCTAGCAGCAGTAGGATGCTAGCAGCAGTAGGATAACAAACACACAACAACACTAACTCTAACTGTTTTGCGTACATTCTTACCCCAGGGAAGTTTCAGAGTTAACATTGATATTTTTGTGCTTAAATTGTTACATGGGGCTGACGCTGTGTTCTGCAAATGTGTTTCGTTTTTTTCTGTGCTTTCTGAAATGTTGTCTATGTGCTTTCGTTGTTTTTGTTGCATTTGTGCATACAGAGTTGTTGTTTGGTATGCATGTGTGAACACATGCATGTGAATGTAACTCAGTGAATTCATTGTGCTGTGTTTTTTTTGTATGTGTGTGTCTTGTTTACAAGCTGAAGGGAGGGCCGGGGAAGAGGGAGGGAGAGGTAAGAGGAGGCTGTGTTTATTGAGGTCACACCCTGGCAATAGTGGAGGAACCGATCCCCCCCCCCCCCCCCACCCCAACCCTCGCCCTCTTCTCCAACCCACCAACCCAGGCTGCTGGTAAGAGAACTCTCTGTGGTGCTGAAAAGAGAAAAACACATTCAGACACACAGTGAGTGCAGTGCGGCCGTATAAAGCAGATAGATAGACCGAAAGACAACAGTGAGGCAGAGGGGATGGGGGGGGCAGAAAGATACTAGTAGAGAGAGAGAGAGGCAGGGAGGCAGGCAGGAGATTTGCTGGGAGGAAGGAAGGTAGAGTAGGCGTGTTCTTTGTGATCCGTGCTCATGAAGCCTGGTCTGGTCTGCTGAGGCTAGTGGAGCTCTGTGTTGATGAGAGAGACGGTGGAGAGATGCTCTGACTGAACACCCCCCTGACACACACCGCTCTGCTTCTCAACTACGGATACTAACTGCTTCTGAGGGTCACACACAACCAGACAGCCAAGAGTTCATCGGATCGGTTCAGACAGAAACCCACTAGGAGCCGCCGGAGTCTGTGTTCAGTCGGCAGAAAGTGGCTGCATGTCAAAAGGAGTGTGTGATGCTGGTAGGGTCTGTCTATGTGTGGGTGATGATGGTAGGGTCTGTCCATGTGTGGGTGATGATGGTAGGGTCTGTCAATGTGTGTGATGCTGGTAGGGTCTGTCGATGTGTGTGCAGATGAGTGTAAAGCTGGCCCCTGTGTTGGAGTCTAGAATTGTTTTGACAGGGGCCTTGGGTCTCTCTGGCTACCCAGGGGAGGGAGCACTGGCCTGGGCATCCACAGGCCTCGCTACCCCCTGTCACCGCCCTGGCCCTGGAGGACTCCTTTGAGCAAGCCTAACTGTTGGGAGCGTACAATGGCTACTGGGCTTCCCTGTGGATTGAAGTGGCTTTCTGTACAAGTGCTCCGGGATCTGTCTGAGTTGTTCTGCGGCTCGCACTGGACCCACCTGGAGAACGTTGCTTTGGCCCTCCTCAAGCCAGCAGGGACACAGCTCCACTGTAAGTACCACCACGCATATATTCACACACACACACCCACACACACACACACACACACACACACACACACACACACACACACACACACCCACACACACACACACACACACACACACACACGTGTATATACACACACCTTTCCCTAGCAGTGCCATTGAGTTAATAGGATTTACCTTTGTTACCTGATCCTCTGTATAATGAGTTCGCGGGCAGTGACATTTTTGACACCGATCGAGAAGATCCCCTTCTCCCGTGACACCGTTGCCTAGATACGGACATAGTGTGCCGCTGTCATTTCTGTTTTGAGAAAATTGCTGCTCGGAGAACCAACAGCTGCAGCCAACGAGAGGAGAGGACGGGAAAGTAAAAAGTGAGAGGTAGTGAGGGAAAGAGGGGATGTGGGTTAGCATCAGAGCTGCAGAACAACCTTTTAACAGAATAGATTGAGAGCTTCTCCATCAGATTTATCTGATTTGAAGAGAGGAAAGAAAGAGAAAATATGTGTAAGACCAGAGGAGGACAAACAGCTGCAAGGTTTCACTGAAAAACAATGTGATAAATAAGCTGAGTGCAGTGCTGCAGGTTTACAGGGATTACAGAGGCAGGCTTAATTCAGCTCCAGTAGTGTTTTGAATCCTGCAAGAGCACTCTGTGCTTGAGCATCAACGATAAACTTCAACTATGAGGTACATTTATGCAGTATTAACTGTCGCGTCAGCTACAAGTTGTAATTACATCACTGCCATTTAGATCTGTCTCTTGTCTGTCTGTGACAGTGATTCAAAACTGTTCCCTTTCAAAACGAGTAGTCTCTGTAGCGAACCGGGACTGACTGCTCCACATGCAGTTAAACCCACTAACCCCAACACTGAGGTTATTCATGGATAGACAGAACCGACTGCTCCACATGCAGTTAAGCCCACTAACCCCAACACTGAGGTTATTCATGGATAGACAGAACCGACTGCTCCACATGCAGTTAAACCCACTAACCCCAACACTGAGGTTATTCATGGATAGACAGAACCGACTGCTCCACATGCAGTTAAACCCACTAACCCCAACACTGAGGTTATTAATGGATAGACAGAACCGACTGCTCCACATGCAGTTAAACCCACTAACCCCAACACTGAGGTTATTCATGGATAGACAGAACCGACTGCTCCACATGCAGTTAAACCCACTAACCCCAACACTGAGGTTATTCATGGATAGACAGAACCGACTGCTCCACATGCAGTTAAACCCACTAACCCCAACACTGAGGTTATTCATGGATAGACAGAACCGACTGCTCCACATGCAGTTAAACCCACTAACCCCAACACTGAGGTTATTAATGGATAGACAGAACCGACTGCTCCACATGCAGTTAAACCCACTAACCCCAACACTGAGGTTATTCATGGATAGACAGAACCGACTGCTCCACATGCAGTTAAACCCACTAACCCCAACACTGAGGTTATTCATGGATAGACAGAACCGACTGCTCCACATGCAGTTAAACCCACTAACCCCAACACTGAGGTTATTCATGGTTAGACAGAACCGACTGCTCCACATGCAGTTAAACCCACTAACCCCAACACTGAGGTTATTAATGGATAGACAGAACCGACTGCTCCACATGCAGTTAAACCCACTAACCCCAACACTGAGGTTATTCATGGTTAGACAGAACCGACTGCTCCACATGCAGTTAAACCCACTAACCCCAACACTGAGGTTATTAATGGATAGACAGAACCGACTGCTCCACATGCAGTTAAACCCACTAACCCCAACACTGAGGTTATTCATGGATAGACAGAACCGACTGCTCCACATGCAGTTAAACCCACTAACCCCAACACTGAGGTTATTAATGGATAGACAGAACCGACTGCTCCACATGCAGTTAAACCCACTAACCCCAACACTGAGGTTATTCATGGATAGACAGAACCGACTGCTCCACATGCAGTTAAACCCACTAACCCCAACACTGAGGTTATACATGGATAGACAGAACCGACTGCTCCACATGCAGTTAAACCCACTAACCCCAACACTGAGGTTATTCATGGTTAGACAGAACCGAATGACAGTAGAGGTATAGTGATGCAGAAGATGCTGGTCTCTCTGAGTTGGCCATGTAATCTCCATCTGTCTTCTCTCCAACCTCTCTGACTCTCTCTCTCTCTCTCTCTCTCTCTCTCTCTCTCTTTCTCTCCCTCTCTCTCTCTCTCTCTCTCTCTCTCTCTCTCTCTCTCTCATAAACATACAAACACACATACCGGTACACACACACATTCACTCCCTCAAACAGCATAGTATACACTTTGCATTTACACACACCTACCGGTACACACACACACACACACACACACACACACACACACACACATTGAATCCCACAACACATCATTAGATGCTCAGTGGTGTGGCTGTAAACAGTGTTATATTAGTGGTGTGGCTGTAAACAGTGTTATATCAGTGGTGTGGCTGTAAACAGTGTTATATTAGTGGTGTGGCTGTAAACAGTGTTATATCAGTAATGTGGCTGTAAACAGTGTTATATTAGTGGTGTGGCTGTAAACAGTGTTATATCAGTGGTGTGGCTGTAAACAGTGTTATATCAGTGGTGTGTTTGAATGTGGCTGTAAACAGTGTTATATCAGTGGTGTGGCTGTAAACAGTGTTATATTAGTGGTGTGGCTGTAAACAGTGTTATATCAGTGGTGTGTTTGAATGTGGCTGTAAACAGTGTTATATCAGTGGTGTGGCTGTAAACAGTGTTATATTAGTGGTGTGGCTGTAAACAGTGTTATATTAGTGGTGTGGCTGTAAACAGTGTTATATCAGTAATGTGGCTGTAAACAGTGTTATATTAGTGGTGTGGCTGTAAACAGTGTTATATCAGTAATGTGGCTGTAAACAGTGTTATATTAGTGGTGTGGCTGTAAACAGTGTTATATCAGTAATGTGGCTGTAAACAGTGTTATATTAGTGGTGTGGCTGTAAACAGTGTTATATCAGTGGTGTGGCTGTAAACAGTGTTATATCAGTGGTGTGGCTGTAAACAGTGTTATATTAGTGGTATGTTTGAATGTGGCTGTAAACAGTGTTATATTCACCATCCATTCTCCTCACTTGAGAGTAAGAAATCAAAGGGATCGCAGTTGAACTGACGTCAGGAAAAAGTATTTTTTTCAATGGAGCATTCCAATTCACGCAGCTCGTCTCTGACGCACAAGTGTTTGTGGAGGAATCCTATAAAGAATAATCTTTTAGAGATTCAGATTAAAGCACAAGCCCAATTATTTGATCAGGAATCGCAGCAGTTCTGCGTGTAAATCCAGGAATGCACATAAATGCAATCAGTACCACAATGCGGCATGTCCTGTGTTCATGGTGCATGACCCTAAAGGATTTCTCAGTACTGTTGTTGCCCTAAAGCTTCTGTGTCATTCGGTTCTGTGTCATTTGGTTTCCTTCTTTCATCGGTAAGTTCTTGATCAATGGAAGTCATTTATCAGAGCGTGAGAAAACAGTTAGGACAAAAACCGACTAGATAGTGGACCCCTCCAGAGTTGTTTGTGCGTTTGAGTATTTGTACAGGGACAGTGCACATTAATTAACGTTTCAGTAAAAGTGCCGGTTTTAGCCAGTCGGCTCATTTTCAACCGCAGTCCCTGGGTTTGCATTGTACATTTCCCATGCTCCGGGAATAATGATGAAACGTTGACCAACAACTGCCACAGATACTAACAACCCTTTACAGGCAACGAACCCAGTAGACCACCAGACACAGAAACCAGCCACCAGCCACCAGCCACCAGACATCAGACACCAGACACCAGAAACACCACTATGTCATTAACATTTCTCTATTATACGTTCCAGAAGGTTGCCGGATTGCTTGTGAAGAATGATGAGCTCCAAACAGGAAGAAACTCTGAGATTTGTCCAGTATGTTGAAGATAGTGGACTAAGAGCCTACAACGGGGTGGTCTATCAGAACCCGGATGTTGAAGGTAGTGGACTAGGGACCTACAACGGGCTGGTCTCTCAGAACCTGGATGTGGAAGATAGTGGACTAGGAACCTACAACGGGCTGGTCTCTCAGAACCTAGATGTTGAAGATAGTGGACTAAGAGCCTACAACGGGCTGGTCTCTCAGAACCTGGATGTTGAAGATAGTGGACTAAGAGCCTACAACGGGCTGGTCTCTCAGAACCTGGATGTGGAAGATAGTGGACTAGGAACCTACAACGGGCTGGTCTCTCAGAACCTGGATGTGGAAGATAGTGGACTAGGAACCTACAACGGGCTGGTCTCTCAGAACCTGGATATGGAAGATAGTGGACTAAGAGCCTACAACGGGCTGGTCTCTCAGAACCTGGATATGGAAGATAGTGGACTAAGAGCCTACAACGGGCTGGTCTCTCAGAACCTGGACCACGGCAGGAATGATAGGAACAGTATTTACCTACAGGAGAAAAAGGACAAGAAGAGAAAACAGGAAGAAGCCATAAAAAGGTAGGAGGCTTAAAATGTGTTCATACACCTACAGGACACTTTGAGAAATGATCCACACATACAGACTGGTCATGCTTGTCTATAGATGTGAGATGTTGCGTCATACTCGTGTGAGGTCTTCTCACAATAACGTTCCATGTAACAAAGCATCAGAGACAGTCCTGTACCTTATAATACACACCCACACCTCAACACACCCACACCACAACACAACACACACACACCTCAACACACCCACACCTCAACACACCCACACCTCAACACACACACACCACAACACAACACACACACACCTCAACACACCCACACCACAACACAACACACACACACCTCAACACACCCACACCTCAACACACCCACACCTCAACACACACACACCTCAACACACCCACATCTCAACACACACACACCTCAACACACCCACACCTCAACACACCCACACCTCAACACACACACACACCACAACACACACCTCAACACACACACACACACACCACAACACACACCTCAACACACACACACACCACAACACACACCCACACCTCAACACACCCACACACCTCAACACACACACACACCACAACACACACACACACCTCAACACACACACACACACCTCAACACACCCACACCTCAACACACCCACACCTCAACACACCCACACCTCAACACACACACAACACAACACACACACACCTCAACACACCCACACCTCAACACACACACACCACCACAACACACACACACACACCTCAACACACCCACACCTCAACACACCCACACCTCAACACACACACACCACAACACACCCACACCTCAACACACACACACCACAACACACCCACACCTCAACACACACACACACACACCTCAACACACCCACACCTCAACACACCCACACCTCAACACACCCACACCACAACACACACACACATCAACACACCCACACCTCAACACACACACACCTCAACACACCCACACCACAGCACACACACACCTCAACACACCCACACCTCAACACACCCACACCTCAACACACACACACCACAACACAACACACACACACCTCAACACACCCACACCACAACACAACACACACACACCTCAACACACCCACACCTCAACACACCCACACCTCAACACACACACACCTCAACACACCCACACCTCAACACACACACACCTCAACACACCCACACCTCAACACACCCACACCTCAACACACACACACACCACAACACACACACACACCTCAACACACACACACACACACACCACAACACACACACACACCTCAACACACACACACACCACAACACACACCCACACCTCAACACACCCACACACCTCAACACACACACACACCACAACACACACACACACACACCTCAACACACACACACACCTCAACACACCCACACCTCAACACACCCACACCTCAACACACCCACACCTCAACACACACACCACAACACAACACACACACACCTCAACACACCCACACCTCAACACACACACACCACAACACAACACACACACACCTCAACACACCCACACCTCAACACACCCACACCTCAACACACACACCACAACACACACACACACCTCAACACACCCACACCTCAACACACCCACACCTCAACACACACACACCTCAACACACACACACCACAACACACACACACCTCAACACACCCACACCTCAACACACCCACACCTCAACACACACACACCTCAACACACCCACACCTCAACACACCCACACCTCAACACACACACACCACAACACACCCACACCTCAACACACACACACACACACCTCAACACACCCACAACTCAACACACCCACACCTCAACACACCCACACCACAACACACACACACATCAACACACCCATACCTCAACACACACACACCTCAACACACACACACACACCTCAACACACCCACACCTCAACACACACCCACACCTCAACACACACACACCACAACACACACACACCTCAACACACCCACACCACAACACACACACACCTCAACACACACACACCTCAACACACCCACACCACAACACACCCACACCTCAACACACCCACACCTCAACACACACCCACACCTCAACACACACACACCTCAACACATGCACACCTCAACACACACCCACACCTCAACACACCCACACCTCAACACACCCACACCACAACACACACACACCTCATCACACACACACCTCAACACACCCACACCTCAACACACCCACACCTCAACACACACACACCTCAACACACACACACACACCGCAACACACCCACACCACAACACACCTCAACACACCCACACCTCAACACACACACACCTCAACACACACACACACACACACACACACACACACACACACACACACACACACACACACACACACACACACACACACACACACCTCAACACACCCACACCACAACACACCCACACCTCAACACACCTCAACACACCCACACACCTCAACACACCCACACCACAACACACACACCTCAACACACACACACCTCAACACACACACACACACACACACACACACACACCTCAACACACCCACACCTCAACACACAGACACACACACACCTCAACACATCCACACCTCAACACACCCACACCTCAACACACCCACACCTCAATTCCATTCACACACACCTCAACACACACACACACCTCAACACACCGCATGCTAGTCCAGTTATACCTAGATCCACTAATACATTGCATCCCTGTAAAGTCACAGGTTTAAGTTGTTGCATTGTGCCATGGCAGCCATGGATCTTTTACAATGACATGTAACCCAAGCCTTCGGATTTCCCCTCATTCTGATTTGAAGTGATGGCTTGCTGTGTTGGTCAAATGTCATTACCTGACTTGTTGAGTTGTCATACATACTGCAGAGAGGAAAGAATGTGTGTAATGTATGTGTTTCTTGTGTGTGTGTGTGTGTGTGTGTGTGTTAATTAATGGGTTGTGTTTGTGTGTGTGTGTGTTAATGGGTTGTGTTTGTGTGTGTGTTAATGGGTTGTGTGTGTCTATGTATCTCTTTGACTATGGCATATTACCATATTTTGGGATGTCAGTGGGTCGGTGCAGGCCTCTCTAGGGAGTAGAGTTACTTTGTCACTTCCTGACTTATTTGGGACTTGTCCTTGGCTAGAGGTTGTCTCTGCCTGGTCTACTTCTGATATGGAGAGTAGTGTTAGGGTAGCCTGGTCTTTACTTCTGATATGGAGAGTAGTGTTAGGGGTAGCCTGGTCTACTTATGATATGGAGAGTGGTGTTAGGGTAGCCTGGTCTACTTCTGATATGGAGAGTGGTGTTAGGGTAGCCTGGTCTTTACTTCTGATATGGAGAGTAGTGTTAGGGTAGCCTGGTCTACTTATGATATGGAGAGTGGTGTTAGGGTAGCCTGGTCTTTACTTCTGATATGGAGAGTAGTGTTAGGGTAGCCTGGTCTACTTCTGATATGGAGAGTAGTGTTAGGGTAGCCTGGTCTACTTCTGATATGGAGAGTAGTGTTAGGGTAGCCTGGTCTACTTCTGATATGGAGAGTAGTGTTAGGGTAGCCTGGTCTACTTCTGATATGGAGAGTAGTGTTAGGGTAGCCTGGTCTTTACTTCTGATATGGAGAGTAGTGTTAGGGTAGCCTGGTCTACTTCTGATATGGAGAGTAGTGTTAGGGTAGCCTGGTCTTTACTTCTGATATGGAGAGTAGAGTTAGGGTAGCCTGGTCTACTTATGATATGGAGAGTAGTGTTAGGGTAGCCTGGTCTTTACTTCTGATATGGAGAGTGGTGTTAGGGTAGCCTGGTCTACTTCTGATATGGAGAGTAGTGTTAGGGTAGCCTGGTCTACTTCTGATATGGAGAGTAGTGTTAGGGTAGCCTGGTCTACTTCTGATATGGAGAGTAGTGTTAGGGTAGCCTGGTCTACTTCTGATATGGAGAGTAGTGTTAGGGTAGCCTGGTCTACTTATGATATGGAGAGTAGTGTTAGGGTAGCCTGGTCTTTACTTCTGATATGGAGAGTGGTGTTAGGGTAGCCTGGTCTCAGGTCTGTTTGTGCCGTATAGCCATAGGACTTGGCAAGATAGCACAAACAGATGACAGCGGCCACAGGAGCACAAACAGATCTGGGACAAGGCTAGAGTTAGGGGGATTGTGATCATAAAATCGATGAATGAGCCCACGTTCACTATTGGATATAAATACACTAAGTGTGTGGTTTGTGTATAGTTGTTTTTAACGTTGGACCTATCAACAGAACTATAGGCAAGGTTACGTGTTAACTGGCTAATGATGGAATATATGTGATCCAAAACTCAAAACCAGCCATACATATTCCCTAACTGAATGTCGGTCATTTCAGTCGTCTGATACATTGTTTAATAAATAAACAGTCCTACAAAACGTTGTAATTAACATTGGGATAGTCAGTCGTGTCTTGCAAATGTTTTTGTCCTCTTTCGCTCTCTGTCCCGATGAAAGCGAGGCCGAGGAGACCTGAATATGTAGCGGCACCACGTGGGCATCTGAAAGCTCCGCGAATAGGAAGCGGGCGCACAACGTGGGCATCTGAAAGCTCAGCGAATAGGAAGCGGGCGCACAACGTGGGCATCTGAAAGCTCAGCGAATAGGAAGCGGGCGCACAACGTGGGCATCACGTGGAGACCGCGAGCCTTGGTTGTGTGTCAACAGGTAGGCGCTGTGGAATCAAAGTGTGTGGTTCGCCCGTGATAGATCATAGCAGACTCAGTGGATATAGAGCTGGTGGCGTCTGCTTGTGTGTGTCTGTGTGTGCTTTCTAATGCTACATGCTGACTGTGGCGACAGATTCCCTTTCTACATGTTGCCAAAGTCTCTGCAACATCTAAGAGAGATGTTTTCAAAGCTGCAACAGTCATCGCTCATCAGCTGTGGCATCAATGATGTCTGGTTACCTTGTTATCTTACACCTTGTAGGGTATTGATTAATTTCACCTGACAGCTATATTACAAAGCAGGCTCAATGAGATAGCCAGATAACTTTGATAAATAACCACAAATAACTATTGATTTTCTGGTTCATTAAGAAAGATAAACTTAGATATGTTTTTTGTTGTTGTTGGTTGTTGAGTCAATTAGACCGTACCCATTTCAAGTATATCTTCAATAAATAAATAATAATATTTCAGACTGTTTAGGCATGTTTAGCTGGCTAACTCATTGAACCTGCTTTGTAGTATACCCCACTGGTAAGCTCTGCAAATGTTGTTGAGAGTGTTGAGTGTATTCAGTGCCTTAAAGCTTATGGTCATTTAGTCACTTGTTCTGATAGTAAAGCTGACTCCTAATATTATAGAGGAGTGTCAGCAGTGTCCTTTTTCTACTCATTATCTGTATACTCACAACACTGTTTATACGAGTATACGTCTATGAGCAAATTCTATTTGAGCAAGTAATAGTCCACGTTTTCAAGCGCAAAATCCTAGGTCCTTCAGTCATATGATGAAACTTTTTTTATGGAGTGTAGAACAAACTCGTATAACTTTTCACTCAAAACACATGGCGGCAAAAGTTAACGCACCAAAAGCGAGTCTGTCATCCCAACTCTGTGTCAATTCCAAGGGAGGTGAAAGTGATATCTAGTGTTCCGATATCTCTCTATCCGCCTTTCAGCTCTTGTCAATGGAAAATATTAATACACAGTAGCTAGAGGAAGAATATGAAATGATAGCTGATGATAGCCTTTTTCAAAAGGCCTATTAGTAGGTCAATGAGACAACCCATTTTTACAGTAGCTGATGGAGGGAGAGAGAGAGGCAAAGGGAGAGAGAGAGAGGGGGTGAAGATAGAGAGCGAATGGGAGAGACAGAAAGATTGTTGAGGGAGGGGCAGAGAGGGGGTGAAGATAGAGAGTGAATGGGAGAGACAGAAAGATAGGAGAGGGAGGGGCAGAGAGGGGGTGAAGATAGAGAGTGAATGGGAGAGACAGAAAGATAGGAGAGGGAGGGGCAGAGAGGGAGTGAAGATAGAGAGCGAATGGGAGAGACAGAAAGATTGGAGAGGGAGGGGCAGAGAGGGGGTGAAGATAGAGAGATAACGGGAGAGACAGAAACAGAGGATAGGGAGGGGCAGAGAGGGGGTGAAGATAGAGAGAAAACGGAAGAGACAGAAAGAGAGGAGAGGGAGGGGCAGAGAGGGAGTGAAGATAGAGAGCGAATGGGAGAGACAGAAAGAGAGGAGAGGGAGGGGCAGAGAGGGGGTGAAGATAGAGAGAAAACGGGAGAGACAGAAAGAGAGGAGAGGGAGGGGCAGAGAGGGGGTGAAGATAGAGAGAAAACGGGAGAGACAGAAAGAGAGGAGAGGGAGGGGCAGAGAGGGAGTGAAGATAGAGAGCGAATGGGAGAGACAGAAAGATTGGAGAGGGAGGGGCAGAGAGGGGGTGAAGATAGAGAGAAAACGGGAGAGACAGAAAGAGAGGAGAGGGAGGGGCAGAGGAAAAAAACCTGTTAGAAGGAGATTAAGTGTGAATTGCTTGCAAGCAGGAGATGTGTTCTGCCTGGTGACAGCTGGAACAGCCGCAGGCCAATCAGATCACCACGTCGGTTTGAGTGAGGAGGTTCTTCCTGCGTGTACTGCCATCCCATTGGTGTTTTCCTTGTATCTGAAGGAGTAGTTATTCACACACACAGGGTTGTCGCCTGGCAGTTCTGGTTCTGTGTCAACACTTGAGTCTCTGTTTGAACGCACAATACAACACCAACAAACAAAATAACTGGGTTTGTGTGTGAGGAAAAAGTCTGTGCATATCACTGTGTTTGTTGTCTCACACACACACACACACACACACACACCACACACACACACACACACACACACACACACACACACAGAGATAAACCCAGTTCTATCATGTGTTGGTGTGGTGTTGTGCGTTCCATGTCCCATAGAGACTCAAGCAGCCTATTTACACACAACCAGAACTGCCCAACGACAACCCTCCATCCAGCTGTTCCAAGTGCACCTGTGGTCTGCGTTCCAGCCAATCACTGGTAAATATCCTGTATATAACTCCACCAGTTAAACACCTGACACTCACTACTCTGTTAATATTCATGAGTGTTTTCCTGCAGACAGCTGTGTGTTAGAAGCAGAGTTTCATTCTTATGACCTATGAATGGTATTATTACCTTATTGTTACCATTTCTACAGAGTATATGAAATAAGTACCACCCTGTTCATGTAAAGCCACATTTCCATATTGCCTGGACAACGTTTTTTTCTAATTCTAATGTTATTACATAGGTTCATGTTATTACATAGGTTCATGTTATTACATAGGTTCATGTTATTACATGTTATTACATAGGTTCATGTTATTACATAGGTTCATGTTATTACATAGGTTCATGTTATTACATGTTATTACGTAGGTTCATGTTATTACATAGGTTCATGTTATTACATGTTATTACGTAGGTTCATGTTATTACATAGGTTCATGTTATTACGTAGGTTCATGTTATTACATAGGTTCATGTTATTACATGTTATTACATAGGTTCATGTTATTACATAGGTTCATGTTATTATGTAGGTTCATGTTATTATGTAGGTTCATGTTATTACATAGGTTCATGTTATTATGTAGGTTCATGTTATTATGTAGGTTCATGTTATTACGTAGGTTCATGTTATTACGTAGGTTCATGTTATTACATAGGTTCATGTTATTATGTAGGTTCATGTTATTATGTAGGTTCATGTTATTACGTAGGTTCATGTTATTACGTAGGTTCATGTTATTATGTAGGTTCATGTTATTACGTAGGTTCATGTTATTATGTAGGTTCATGTTATTATGTAGGTTCATGTTATTATGTAGGTTCATGTTATTACGTAGGTTCATGTTATTACGTAGGTTCATGTTATTATGTAGGTTCATGTTATTATGTAGGTTCATGTTATTATGTAGGTTCATGTTATTACGTAGGTTCATGTTATTACGTAGGTTCATGTTATTATGTAGGTTCATGTTATTACGTAGGTTCATGTTATTATGTAGGTTCATGTTATTATGTAGGTTCATGTTATTACGTAGGTTCATGTTATTACGTAGGTTCATGTTATTATGTAGGTTCATGTTATTATGTAGGTTCATGTTATTATGTAGGTTCATGTTATTACGTAGGTTCATGTTATTATGTAGGTTCATGTTATTAGATAGGTTATTATGATCATTTCTGCAGACTTGATTAATTAAAGTGCAAAAGCTAGAACTTATTACGTGATTTACAATATGGGGAAAACAACTGCTGCCATTCAGATACCAGATTTAGTGTATTTTATGATTTGGAAAAGAACAATACAAAAGTTTGCAAAGAGAGTGTTTTGAAATGTCCGCTGTCTGGGCTACATAACATCAGCTAGAGCAAAGCTCCTCTGGGCACCAGGCTTAAACAGGAATACACACGGAGATCCGTGTCATTTTTCTTTCTCTTTCTGATCTTGAAAAAATGCGAGTTCAATGCCACATCTATCATGGGTATGACTGGCAGCGCTCCACTGTAGTGATTGATGCCCTGAGGTCTTAGAACCCTCAGTTGAAAGGTTTGATTGCTGGAGGACGGTAGCAGTTGTATGTCAGTACTCAAGGGATGTCTGCGGGTTAAGGACTACAGATGGGAGTTTGAGACTTGGGAGTTGTAGTCTCCTGAGTATGTTTGGGGTGTGCACGTGTGCGTTTGTTATGTGGAGCAGTCCGGAGGCTGGTTTTGTGTCTGGTTTCCGTGGATACCCAGTTGCTAGGCAAAGTTAAGCCTCTGACCAATGACCACCCTTAGCTCCTGCAGCTGGCTCAGAGTCAGTGGGAGTCTCACACACACACACACCCAAACACCCCCTGCACACCCACACCACACCCAAACACCCCCACACACCCAAACACACCCACACCACACCCAAACACCCCCCGCAAACCCACACCACACCCAAACACCCCTGCAAACCCACACCACACCCAAACACCCCCTGCACACCCACACCACACCCAAACACCTCCCGCAAACCCACACCACACCCAAACACCTCCCGCAAACCCACACCACACCCAAACACCCCCCGCACACCCACACCCAAACACCCCCTGCAAACCCACACCACACCCTGCAAACCCACACCACACCCAAACACCCACTGCAAACCCACAACCACCCATCCAAGCACTTGTGAGCACACATCGTCACTTAAATGTAACAACTGCTTTTTTATTTGGACTAAAGCATTGATTTATTGTGTCGTTCCTGGATAAACTCTGGGACTTAATAACCCCTCAGTGTTGAACTCTGTTCCACTGACATGGTGAAGACTCCAGTCCAGTGAGGAGTTTGAGTTGTACTTGAGCGCCAACTGAGAAAGATTCACTGAGAAGGAATTACATATTCAACACAGTGTGGACGACGCACAGCCGTTTCAGTGGCCACTATGTGAGTGGGTGTGTGCATATGCAAAAAGGGCCATAGTTGTGTTGTTGGAGAGACAATAGTTGTTGGGCTATTTGTTTTTCTATGGTTCAGTGTAGTGTTGTTTTGTATCTATTGGAAGTGTTGACCAATAAAGCTTATTGGACGCATTTTCCAATCTGATGATATAAGAGAAATAACGAGGTCCAACGGCCTCGTCATCTCCAAACTGCATTTAAACTTTCCAATTATCTCAGTGACTCCTTCTGTTCATTTGCTGGTGACCTTCTAAATAATCAAAAAAGAAAAACAAACAATTTTAAATGAAGCTAAAGTCTCTACCATTTGGCAGTAAGAGTCAGAAATCTACTCTGTACTCTCTGGCCAGTACAGTCCTGTGACTGTCAAAACCCCCACCCTGCCACAACAGCCGCTCTATTCAGACCAATCATCCATGTTTTTAAAGGGGGATTGATGGAGGCTGGAGTGGGGGACTTCCATCGTGTCTCTCGGTCTCTGGGTTTTGGGAGCGCTGAGCTAACCGTGCGCAGAGTTAAACACAAATCAATGGCAACCCACAGAGAGATTTTCTCTCGGCTGAATGGCACCAATGTGGTTCTCAATGTTGGTCGCTTCCATCATTTGAGTCTTCACAAACAGACTAGTGCAAGCAGAAACATGCACACCCAGCACACACACACACACACACACACACACACACACACACACACACACACACACACACACACACACACACACACACACACACACACACACACACACACACACACACACACACACACACACACACACACACACACACAGGTAGACTGCTGTGTGCTATTATTTTGGTTCAAGGTCTTGTGAAAGGACAGACTTCCAGAGGTGAGGGAAGGACTGATGTATCGGTGATGTTAGAACTTTTCTTAAGCTGGAAACCTTCATGGTGTAACAGCCACTTCTGTTAGAGATATTACAAGAAAAAAGAAGTTAGTGCAAACAACAAACACAGTGTTTTCCCCTCTGACATCATCGCATGTGTGATAGAAGAGCCCAATATGTACAGATTGTTGTTTTACCACGCTGCACGACGCTCCTCAGCTCTACAACTAAAACATGAATCAATATGTACAGATTGTTGTTTTACCACGCTGCACGACGCTCCTCAGCTCTACAACTAAAACATGAATCAATATGTACAGATTGTTGTTTTACCACGCTGCACGACGCTCCTCAGCTCTACAACTAAAACATTAATCAATATGTACAGATTGTTGTTTTACCACGCTGCACGACGCTCCTCAGCTCTACAACTAAAACATGAATCAATATGTACAGATTGTTGTTTTACCACGCTGCACGACGCTCCTCAGCTCTACAACTAAAACATGAATCAATATGTACAGATTGTTGTTTTACCACGCTGCACGACGCTCCTCAGCTCTACAACTAAAACATGAATCAATATGTACAGATTGTTTTTTTACCACGCTGCACGATGCTCCTCAGCTCTACAACTAAAACATGAATCAATATGTACAGATTGTTGTTTTACCACGCTGCACGACGCTCCTCAGCTCTACAACTAAAACATGAATCAATATGTACAGATTGTTGTTTTACCACGCTGCACGACGCTCCTCAGCTCTACAACTAAAACATGAATCAATATGTACAGATTGTTGTTTTACCACGCTGCACGATGCTCCTCAGCTCTACAACTAAAACATGAATCAACATGTACAGATTGTTGTTTTACCACGCTGCACGATGCTCCTCAGCTCTACAACTAAAACATGAATCAATATGTACAGATTGTTGTTTTACCACGCTGCACGACGCTCCTCAGCTCTACAACTAAAACAATAAAAACGGTGGTGGGGCGACCAGTAGCACTGTTTCCCCCTACTGCAGATTCCACCTTTAAAGATACATCTTTGTCACAGTAACTAACTACATCTGTTTACTCTTTTGAATGTTATAAAATTAAATAAAGACAGTAGCACACTCTATATTTAAGCAATAAGACCAGAGGAGGTGTGGTATATGGCTAATATACCACAAACTCCCTAGGTGCCTTATTGCTGTTATAAACTGGTTACCAATGTAATTAGAGCAGTAAAAATAAATGCTTTGTCATTCGGTCTCGTATACCATGGCTGTCAGCCAATCAGCATTCAGGGCTCGAACCACCCAGTTTATAAATATATTTAAAGAAAAGCAAATTTTTTGGTCCATTAAAACAACATCAAATTGATCAGAAATACAGTGTAGACATTGTTAATGTTGTAAATGACTATTGTAGCTGAAAATTGATGATTTTTTATGGAATATCTACATAGGCGTACAGAGACCTATTATCATCAACCATCACTCCTGTGTTCCAATGACACGTTGTGTTAGCTAATCCAAGTTTATCATTTAAAAAGGCTAATTGATCATTAGAAAACCCTTTTGCAACTACTGTATGTTAGCACAGCTGAAAACTGTTGTTCTGATTAAAGAAGAAATAAAACTGGCCTTTAGACTAGTTGAGTATCTGGAGCATCAGCATTTGTGGGTTTGATTACAGGCTCAAAATGGCAAGAAACAAAGGACTTTCTTCTGAAATTTGTCAGTCTATTCTTGTTCTGAGAAATGAAGGACTTTTCTAAGTGACCCCAAACTTTTGAATGGTAGTGTATATATAAACTCCCAGTAATTTATTGGGTAAAACACCAACGTTTCAGCATCACTGTGCCTTCCTCAAGAAGCGTTTATGCCGAAACGTTGGTCCTTCTTCTGACACCGCCTGGTGTAGAGGTCCTGGATGGCAGGGAGCTCAGCCTCAGTGATGTACTGGGACGTACACACTACCCTCTGTAGCGCCTTGCGGTCGGATGCCAAACAGTTGACATTCCAAGCAGTGATGTAGCCAGTCAAGATGCTGTCAATGGTATAGCCATTCGTCATGTATCATAACAAACATTTCTCTCTCTCTCTGTCAGGACGGGCGAAGAGGTGGTGACCGAGGAGAAGCACCTGCGTATGGGCTCTATGACCATGCCAGCCCCCCCGCAGCTTGTTTGCGGGCTGGGCTTTGCCGTGCCCTCCCAGTCACTACACTCGGTGGGCGGGGGCAGTAACGGCGGTGGGGAGGAGGAGGTGGGCAGCCCTACCTCCCGTAAGCAGCCCCCACCCAAACCCAGGAGGGACCCGGCTACCAAGCTGAGCATTTCCTCTGAGACAGTGGACCACAGCCCCACCTTGGTCTGCAGGGGCTGCAGGGCCAATCCGGATGGTAAGTGTTGAACAACGAGACTAGATACTCAAACATAGCCTGTAACTCAAGTAGCTAGGGGAAGATAGGCCTACTAAGCAGCTATGAAAAATGCTACTTAAAGCACAACTACGCAATCAAGACCATTATGCAACAGCCAACAATCATGGGAAAATACTACACAACTACAACAAATAATGCTGTGTACCACACAGTTAAGAAAACAAACTACATAGCTAAATAATGCTGTGTACCACACAGTTAAGAAAACAAACTACATAGCTAAATAATGCTGTGTATCACACAGTTAAGAAAACAAACTACATAGCTAAATAATGCTGTGTACCACACAGTTAAGAAAACAAACTACATAGCTAAATAATGCTGTGTATCACACAGTTAAGAAAACAAACTACATAGCTAAATAATGCTGTGTATCACACAGTTAAGAAAACAAACTACATAGCTAAATAATGCTGTGTATCACACAGTTAAGAAAACAAACTACATAGCTAAATAATGCTGTGTACCACACAGTTAAGAAAACAAACTACATAGCTAAATAATGCTGTGTACCACACAGTTAAGAAAACAAACACAGGGGGGTTTGGTTGTTGTTTTGTCTAGGTGCAGTCGGAGTCCGCACCTTAGGGGGGGTGGGGTGTACTGTCACGTCCTGACCATAGAAAGATGTTATTTTCTATGGTAGAGTAGGTCAGGGCATGACAGGGTTTTTTCCCCCAGGTTTTCTATTTCTAAGTTTTTGGTTCTAGTTTTGTATTTCTATGTTGGGGCTTTGTTTGGGATGATCTCCAATTAGAGGCAGCTGGTCCTCGTTGTCTCTACATTTTAGTCATTTTAGCAGACGCTCTTATCCAGAGCGACTTACAGTAGTGAATGCATACATTTCATACATTATTATTATTATTATTTTATTTTTTTTCTGTACTGGCCTCCCATGGGAATCGAACCCACAACCCTGGCGTTGCACACACCATGCTCTACCAACTGAGCCACAGGGAAGTCTCTAATTGGAGATCATACTTAAGTAGGGGGTTTTCCACCTGGGTTTGTGGGAGATTAATTTTGAGTAGTGTATGTTTCACCTCTGCGTCACGGTTTGTTGTTTTTGTCATTACGTCTATTTATGTATTGCATAGTTTCACAGTATAAATAAAATGTGGAACAACACACACGCTGCACTTTGGTCCGCTCATTCCTACGACAATCGTGACAATATGCCTTGACACTGTGATATATACAGTGCCTTCGGAAAGTATTCAGACCCCTTGAATTTTTCCACATTTGTTAGGCTACAGCCTTACTCAAAAATGTATTAAATTGTTTATTTCCCTCATCAATCTACACACAATACCACATAATGACAAAGAATAAACATTTGCAAATGTAAAAAAATAAAACAGTAATGAAATAGTACATTTACATAAGTATTCAGACCCTTTACTCAGTACTTTGTTGAAGCACCTTTGGGAGCAATTACAGCATTGTCTTCTTGGGTATGACATTACAAGCTTGGCACACCTGTATTTGGGGAGTTTCTCCATTTCTTCTCTGCAGATCCTCTCAAGCTCTGTCTGGTTGGATGTGGAGCGTTGCTGCTCAGCTATTTTCAGGTCTCTCCAAAGATGTTAGATCGGGTTCAAGTCAAGGCTCTGGCTGGGCCACTCAAGGACATTCAGAGACTTGTCCCAAAGTCACTCCTGCGTTGTCTTGGCTGTGTGCTTAGGGTCGTTGTCCTGTTGGAAGGTGAACCTTCACCCCAGTCTGAGGTCCTAAGCGCTCTGGAGCAGGTTTTCATCAAGGATCTCTCTGTACTTTCCTCCGTTCATCTTTGCCACTGAAAACACCCCCACAGCATGATGCTGCCACCACCATTTTTAATTTATTTTATCTTTATTTAACTAGGCAAGTCAGTTAAGAATAAATTCTTATTTACAACGACGGCCTAGGAACAGTGGGCTAACTGCCTTGTTCAGGGACAGATTTTTACCTCGTCAGCTTGGGGATTCAATCTAGCAACCTTTCGATTACTGGCCCAACACTCTAACCACTAGGCTACCATGATTCACCTTAGGGATGGTGCCAGGTTTCCTCCAGACGCGACGCTTGGCATTCAGGCCAAAGAGTTCAATCTGGGTTTCATCAGACCAGATAATTTTGTGTCGCATGGTCTGAGAGTCTTTAGGTGTCTTTTGGCAAACTCCAAGCAGGCTGTCCTGTGCCTTTTACTGAGGAGTGGTTTCCGTCTGGCCACTCTACCATAAAGGCCTGATTGGTGGGGTGCTGCAGAGATGGCTGTCCTTCTGGAAGGTTCTCCCATCTCCACAGAGGAACTCTAGAGCTCTGTCAGTGGCCATCGGGTTCTTGGTCATCTCCCTGACCAAGGCCCTTCTCCCCCGATTGCTCAGTTTGGCTGGGCGGCCAGCTCTAGGAAGACTCTTGGTGGTTCCAAACTTCTTCCATTTAAGAACGATGGAGGCCACTGTGTTCTTGGGGACCTTGAATGCTGCAGAAATGTTTTGGTACCCTTCCCCAGATCTGCGCCTCGACACAATCCTGTCTCAGAGCTCTACGAACAATTCCTTTGACTTCATGGCTTGGTTTTGGCTCTGACATGCACTGTCAACTGTGGAACATTATATAGACAGATGTGTGCCTTTCCAAATCATGTCCAATCAATTGACTTTACCACAGGTGCACTCCAAGTTGTACAAACATCTTAAGGATGACCAATGGAAATAGGATGCACCTGAGCTTAATTCCGAGTCTCATAGCAAAGGGTCTGAATACTTATGTAAATAAGGCATTTCTGTTTTTTTATTTTAATACATTTGCCCATATTTATAACAACGTTTTTTCGCTTTGTCATTATGGGGTATTGTGATGTTATTATGTGGTATTGTGTTTAGATTGTTCAAGATTTGTATTTATTTTATCCATTTTAGAATAAGGCTGTAACATAACAAAATGTGGAAAAAGTCAAGGGGCCTGAATACTTTCTGAAGACACTGTATGCCTAAGGCTGAGACAATAAGAAGACACAGTGGCAGAATAAATTCAACCACACCTTTGTTTCATCACAAAACCGGAGAGCAACATCTGTCCGGTGAAGTCCACAAAGCATATTGCATGTAACAAACAGTTACATGACCTACAGCATGGTCTAACAAGTTAATGTTTCTGAAATTTTTGGACCTCTAAACAACTATTGATTTAGAACCACGTAGTGTCGCAAAGAAAGTAGAAAAAAACATGTTAACTCACCCTACATGTAGAGAAATGCCATCCTCCTCTTTCATGTTGGTGAAACATTCTATGACTCTGTCATACAGTACACACTTTTATTTGTTGTTGTCCTAGGCTACCTGGTTAAAATGCTTTCTTGCTAGCCTAACTTCCTTTCATGGGCAGTGTTAGCTAGTTAATATTAGCCTTCTACATCAAGCTACATGTTGAACTTCCATCCTCTCAGTCCCGGGGCACAATTTATGAATTTATGGTTGGATCAGAATCGCCATTATAGTCATTGGCCAGTACGGAGAATGAAGTAAAACCACAAGGCCAAATCCCTATCTCTATCCATGGCTAATTTAGAAAAGGGACAATTTTATCTAGCTAGCCAGCGGAGGACAACAACACAATAATATGCAACAATTCAAGTTGTTTCTGTCAATCACGTATTTCTATCGATGCGATGTAATAGGAGTGAAGCCAAATCCAAACTGGCTTCCCTTGACACTTTTTTTATGGTGCGCCAGGACCATTCACAATTGAGCTCAGTCAGTTTAGCTCATAGATGATTGGCTATTATTTTCTTTTTTTAAATATCAAAGGAGGCCAAATGCTCTCTGGCTTCTCTTGCATTCAATGCTACAGGCAGCAGCAATGTCATACTCTTTATGACCAGATAGCATCAGATAGATGGCCTACACATACAGAGACAGAGGGGCGCTGTTTTGCTCTCTCTAATTCTTTCTCCAGTGAGATGCATTCATCCTCTTGCGAATTGAAGGAAAATTATGAAAGACAGAGAGAAAGAAATAGTTTTTCCTTGGTACATTTTTGGTGAAGCCTGGCTTCCCTTGGCATCCATGAATACACGCCTGGGGGCTGCCTGCAATCATGGGACTGTTGGTTAGCAAGATTTGATTTGGGCCTTCTCCTCTCCACACGGACATGTCGCAGTTCTAGATCCCCCGATGATGTCACAGTGTTGGATCCCTCGACGATGTCGTGTCAAGGATGAGCAGTCCCTAAGTCAAGGTCATTCAGGTTTCTCTAACCCCACCCCTCAGGTTTCTCTAACCCCACCCCTCATTTTCCTCTGGGATTACACAGTAACACAACCTGACTACTGACTCATTCAGACTTGAGAAGGTTTGAAAGGTGCGTGCGAAGTGACCGGTCCCATTTGTGATGTGGTGATGAAAGCTAACCACGTGCAAAATGCCTCCCCAGAGTATGTGCGTTCTACAGTATCTGGGTTGTACAGTATCTGGGTTCTACAGTATCTGGGTTCTACAGAATCTGGGTTGTACAGTATCTGCGTTCTACAGTATCTGCGTTCTACGTTCTACAGTATCTGCGTTCTGCGCTCTACAGTATCAGCGTTCTACAGTATCTGTGTTCTGCGCTCTACAGTATCGGTGTTCTACAGTATCTGCGTTCTACAGAATCTGCATTCTACGTTCTACAGTATCTTTTGTTCTACAGTCTGTATCTGACTGACTGTTCTACAGTCATTATCTGCACTCGACAGTATCAGCATTCTACAGTATCTGCGTTCTACAGTATCTGCATTCTACAGTATCTGCGTTCTACAGAATCTGCGTTCTACAGAATCTGCGTTCTACGTTCTACAGTATCTTTTGTTCTACAGTCTGTATCTGACTGACTGTTCTACAGTCATTATCTGCGTTCTACAGTATCTGCATTCTACAGTATCTGCGTTCTACAGAATCTGCATTCTACAGTATCTGGGTTCTACAGAATCTGCGTTCTACAGTATCTGGGTTCTACAGAATCTGCGTTCTACAGTATCTGCGCTCTATAGTATCTGCGTTCTACAGTATCTGCGCTCTACAGTATCTGCGTTCTACAGTAATCTGCGTTCTACAGTAATCTGCCTTCTGCGTTCTAATCTGTGTTTTAACATGATGCATCTTTCCTACAAACGGACGGAGATGTAAAATGCGTTTCCCAAAACACCACGCAGAGAGAACGGTTGCTAAGTGTTGATACTGATAGGATCGAAAGAAAGGAAGCGCTGCTATCGGATCAGTTTTCTCCATTCAAATCTTTCCTTAACGTTATAATTATTTCACAATACTGACAACAGATCAGCCCCTAGAGAGATATTCTCACCTACGGCTGCAAATATTGAGGCGGATTATTCTAATGCTAACCCAATAAAAATGCACTAATACACCAATTTGGCACATCATTGCACACGTTGTCACACATCATGGAATATGTTGAGACAAATTACAGATAGTAGCCAACAAGTAGCAAAATAAACCTCAATTGATTGAACATGAAATGTATTTCAATATGATTGAAATATGCCTATAGCTTACTGTTTATATTTTAATGTAGTCATCTCAGTTTTCATTTGAAGCATATCTTTTTATACGT
This sequence comes from Salmo salar, assembly GCF_965601325.2. Taxonomy (NCBI): domain Eukaryota; kingdom Metazoa; phylum Chordata; class Actinopteri; order Salmoniformes; family Salmonidae; genus Salmo; species Salmo salar. Next base: position 10,973,836 of record NC_138293.1, read on the forward strand.
CCCTTGTTTGTATTAATGGCAAAGACATTGGCAAGTTTGTATTTGTAGTCAACTTCGTTCTGATGTTATCTCAGTCACAGAGATGTTTAGCGGAGATCTTCTGTGTATAAAGTGGACAGAAAATCATCTAACGACGCATTTAGCTGTTCTACTGGTCTGAGGAAACTGTTAGATTACGAGTGTTTTCAAGTGCAACTTTAATAGCGATGGTATTTGGGAAAAAGCTCGGAGATTTAACGATGCTCCTACGAAGGTTCTAACGATGAACTTAAACCTTAAAATGCTCTTGGGGAAACTGGGCCCTGATCTTCATGTCCTGGTGTGAGCCGTTTAGTTTAGCCTTTATCCTCACCACGTAGATGAAAGTAATCTTCTCCGCATCTGTTGTGAGGAAAAGTGTAAGAGGACACTGCCAACTGTTACATGTTCACCTGCATTTACTAATAACAGTGGATCTCAAATGAAAACAGAGGAATGAAACGAATGATGGGAGTGGGACACATTGGAAAATAAGATGGTGATAGAAAACATAAGTAGAAAGTGTAGAGACAAGGTAACGAATGAATGGACATTTGACCAATCTCTGATCAGATATGATTTGTTTTTACTTTATTCAAATCAAATGTTATTGGTCACATATACATATATTTAGCGGATGTTACTGTGAGCATAGCGAAATGCTTGTAATGCTGTAAAAGCAGTAGTGTGGCCTTGCGGTTACTGGTTAGGGATGTAAACTAACGGAGCATAAGCACCTAACTATAAACTCAATCACTGTTCAGCTGTACAGATGTACGCCTATATCATGTAGCATGTAAATAACAAGATACTTTGACAGAACAGAAACCACCTGCTGATCAAAGAAACATCAAGTGCTGCAAAATGATCAAGAAATGAACAGGCTATTGAAGTAATATAATATAGTAATATAGTCTGTGAGAGACTTAAAGGTGAATATACGGTCGCATTTGACCGCGTTACAGTTCGATGTGCATGCCATTGTGACGGTTGGTTAGGGAGTTGCCCTGACTGCCTCAGATTGGAGGGGATCCCCGTGTGCACACAGTTCTTCTCCTGTGCCACAGCAACCATCCCACAGAAACAAGCCCCCCCCGTAGCCCGGCCAATCAGAACGACAGCAGGCAGCGTGCCAATGAGGCGGCGGCAATGGTGAAGCTCTAAGGCGTCCCGGGCCAATCGCCGTCTGAGTGTCGGGGTGTTCCTCACCGAGGGGAGGGTTGTTACGTGAGCCAGATTGGGTTCTGAGCGGAACAGGGGGAGGGACCAGTTAGAGGCAGAATTCATTCAGGAGAAGTGACTGACCTAGATTCCATTTCCCCCAGGATGGAGAGGGGGCGGGGTGAACACATCCACTACGGGGGAGGGGGAAGGGAGGTGGGGAGGATGAATTCATCATCAGTGCATGAAACAGATCTCAAAATCCACCATGCAACCCAGTTAGCAAAATGGTAGTAAGAATAACAAGCCATCCGAGTACAGAGACACAAATTACACTGAGACGTCTATACACACATTGGACCACAGCTTGCTGAGCTCAAATCTCCTAATGTCACCTCAGGTTGAGATGCATGGCTAAAAAGAGTCTCCCCGTATGGCCTCATTATTCGGTTGAGATGCACGGAATGGTGCTGTGATATAAAGCACTGTTGCATTGACACACGTGTTTTATTACAGTGAGTGTGCAGCCTGTGTTTTGGTCTTGTTTGCCTGTATGTATGTGTGTGTAGTGGAATGTGAGTATGTAGAGGTTGGATTAAGGTTGAGGGTGTATATGAAAGGGATAAATTGTGTGTGTGTGTGCGTGCGTGTGTGTGTGTGGTGAAGGCGGTTGAGTCATAGAGAGGAGCCCCTGGGACTGTTTCTGCATGTAGTCATGTATCAAATATATCTGACTCAATGAATGTCGTTCAGCTATTGTGACCTAATGCCATGTAACATGTAGTAATACAACGATAAGGTTTATGCTGATTGGCTGAACGTTTTTGTTTTCTGTTCCTTCAGCGCCACAAGGCTGCGGTGAAGACTGCAAGAGGATCCCTCCGCCCAAACCCAGGAGGAACCCCAACACCCAGCTGAGCACCTCCTTCGATGATTCCTACATCAGGAAGCACATTGGCTCCAAGAGTCACTCCCCCTCTGCCGAGCACGAGCCCAACCCCTCTCCGCCGAGCGACGAGAGCCCCAGCCACCACTCCGACTCGGATGAGCCTGTCTACATCGAGATGGGCGCCAGTGTTGGGGGCGGCGGGCACACAGAGGCACCCAAGAGTGAGGACGAGGAGCCGGGAGAGTCTGTGTACGAGGAGATGAAGTACCCTCTCCTGGATGATCTGGACTACTGCTGGGACCCCCCGGGGTGCCGCTCTGCCTGCCCCACCCCGGCGCTACTGGACCCAGAGCCCCTCAACCGCTGCTCCACCCCGCGTAACATCCCCCTATGCAACATCCCTGCGCCGTTTCCCAACTTGCTCACCCACCGGCCGCCACTCCTGGTGTTCCCCCCGGCGCCGGCCCAGTGCTCGCCAAACTCGGACGAGTCCCCGCTCACCCCTGTGGATGCACTGACGAAGCTGCCCATGATGGACAACCCCTGCGCCTACAACAAGTCACCCACCTCCTCTTCCGAGCCCCCCTTGGCGCACCTCCGCCGGGAGCTGACAGCCACGCCCACCCTGACTGTGTCGGGTCGCTCGTCGGCTCCGCCCCTGCCCTGCACCCTCTACAAGTCCTCGGCCTCCTCAGCCCACGGCTATCAGCACAGCCACTCAGCCTGCCCCTCTCCCGTCAGCATGGGCCGCTGCCTCACGCCGCTTAGCCTGATCCCGGGCGGGCTGCCGCGCAGCGCCTCCACCACGCCCCATGGAAAGGGCTCGCCCCCACAGGACTGCGTGGTCGGGGGCAGGCTGCATGGGTCAATGCAGAATGTGTCCACGGGACGCTCACGCACACCGACCAGCCCTCTGGACGAGCTGACCAACCTGTTCACCGCCGGCAGGAACATGATGAAGAAGAACACCGGCGGGAGGAAGTCCAAGGAGCCCGGGGAGAGTGAGTGTCAATCAATCATTCAGTCAATCAATCAGTCAATACATCAATCAGTCAATACATCAATCAGTCAATACATCACATCATCATTTATTTGTCAATATAGTTACAGAATCAGTCAATACATCACACCATCATCTATTTGTCAATATGGTTACAGAATCAGTCAATAGCAACATAGAGGTGGAGTAACAAAATAGTTACTCCATATGTATCCAGTGTGATCCAATATGGCTGCCGTGCCATAACCCACACAGTGTAACATTGACACATTGACTCACAAAATACAGCAATGTTTATTTTTATTTGTATGAAATTAGTTGTTAGTGGTCTCATCCACGTCGTATCAACGTAACCCCCTTTTCATCTGGTAAAACAACTTCCAATCCCGTTAAAGAAGGAGATGCTGCTGATAGCAGGCATGCAGGCTATACCATGGGTGTTTTGTGGCTCTTTGAAAGCATTTCCTCCATGAGCCCGTTTAATCTAGGCCCACCGAATGTAGATTGATACAGATCATATGATTTAATCTGGCAGGATTAGGGAGTAGAGCGGCCGGCATTAGGACCTCTCAAACCCAGCAGTGGCATTAAGCCACCACACAGCATTACTGGTAAATATGGAAACATCATGTTTAAACACAGGAAGCCAATGTGTCCAGTCCAGGACCCAGACAAAATTACATCAATGGTGAATTCAGATAGGTTCCCAACACCGGAGATTAACACATTTCTAAATAACTTCAGAAACGTTTTTTCCCGTTTTATGTCGACCATCCCTATGCGCTGTATTTTCAATCATGAATTCATATTTAATTTGTATGCATAATTCAGCCATTACTTTTCTCCGAATGAACGATCTCTATTGAGACATGGCCTGAAACTTTAATGGGCCTCTAATGCGAAGGAATAAAACATGAATTTGTGTTTAAAACCACGTAGGCTATGCATTGCAAATGCACACTGTACTGCAATCTGTAAAGAATTAACTAATGTGTAGGTATTCAGAATTTACACGTTTTGTGTTCCTTAATAACTGGCACAAGAGCAGTGAAGTGTGTGAGTGGGTTTTTATCAGATTGGCAGAAAAGAGCAGCTGATGATTTGGAGAGAGATCTAACATACTGCAGCAACTCCATAGGGGAATTCCCACCAGTTGAGTCCATTTGAATCCATTTAGTTCAAAAAGAACTGAGCATGTGTCAATCAATCTGCACTTAACTCCCAGAGCTTCATAGCAACCATTAACTCCAAACCAGCCATAGCAACAGAAAAAGGAGCCTCTCTTATTTCCCTCCCTATGAGGAAGTGGGCCAATCGCAGTGCAGCCAAGGCTTTTACAGCTGATCAAAGAGTTACATTCCTCTGTTGGCCCAATCAGCTAGTAGAGATTTAACCAATCAGGGAAACATCTTCACAGTCACCAATCAGGAGAGAGAAAGAACAGCCGCTGACTTCTATGACAGTTGCTGACTTCCTGGAATTATACCACAATCTTCTCTGACTGTTGGAAATCTTAGTGGTTGTGACAAATGTTTGCGTCTTGCCTTTTATGCAATTTCTGTGTATTTCTTTGGCTTGTGTAAAAATGTATTCCTATGCAGTAATGTCTTATTGATGCATGGTTCTGGTTTGTCCTTTAGCCCCATATGGCTCATGAACCATGTTCACTCACACTATGTAGCGACTGGGGCAATGCTGTGAAGTCTACAGTTTTTTTCTTCTCATTTGTTTCTATTGTAGCACCTGCGTTCAGCCAGCCTATTGGGGCTCACGTAATGGCAGGTCCGCTGAGCAACGTTCTATGATTGGTCACGTGCAGGCATCCTCTTGCTATTGGGGAGGATAGACGATAGAAACACAGCTAGCTAGCATAACCCACTTTTCCCCTGGTTCGTCACCTCTATGAGACCGTAACAACCAGCACGCACTGGTGACACGCAAGCCTTGTGATATGGGACTTCTGGGAAAGCAATGATGCACCACAGCGCGCTCTGCTGGGAATCATCTATGCATGTTCGTTTTTGATTTTTGTTGTTGTTGCAGAGATTGATGTATTTTATGGAAGGCAGATTTTAGTCTCTTTGTAGGCTGTTGCCTTTTGGTTGCCAAAACGTTGAGGAACGCTCTCTGACTTCCTTTACTTCCTTCACCAAATTCGACAGATTAAGGGTTGCACATATCGCACCGAATGTGGATCGCATAAAAATCGTCTGCCGATTTTTATGCGAACTGTGTTAAAGGGACATTTCTAAAATGTTCAATTTCATATTCATCATCAATGTCACCAATGTTCCCTCTAAACTGCGCGTGTGCGCACCTCCTCCACGACTGCCACGCAGATGACAAGAGATTGAACTTCACTTGAGTTCGCACCATTAGTTTGCACTTCATAGAATCAACATTATATCACACCCTTTTCAATGCAACAAACCAAAACAAATCTAACTTTGCAAGATTGAGTCTGTGATTTTGTTGTAGGCAGAGCGCGAGCGCAACGGAGTAGAATTCTATTGGTGGAGGTAGCCCACGAGCGGTCGTTCAATTACTCACAAATGAATGAGCAGCGCATGTGCACATTTGTTGATATTCTTTTCCAATTAGCGAGTTTTTAGCCCAGTTAGAGATACCGCTTCCTACAAGAGCACAAAACGTCTAGGCTACATTTCAAGCAGTCTTTGAAAAACCAGTCAGGTAAAAAGCTTATGTCTTAATTAAAGGGGCAGTGTTGTATTTTGAGACAGGCTTGAATATGCAAATAAGTCAATTGACAGAGGGGTAGGCTAGATTGTCTAATTAGCTGTATGGTAATAATGATAAATGCTATTTGGTAAAGTGGTTTCTGGCATCATACAACACAATACAATGCAATGTACAGTCACCTATTTGGCCCATGATGTTAAAGACCAAGTAAAAAATAATTTATTAATATCAAGCCCTTCATAATGTAAAAATGTTATTAAAAGTCTCATGCAATGTAGGTCTGCATTAAACACCACACATATGCCACTGTAGGCTATATCATAGAAATCACAATCTATTTCCATGTGAAAATTGTATGGGATTTGCTCCATTGGTTTTGTTGGTATAGGTCTGCATTATGCTCAAATAGCCACAATAGTCTATTGGCTACTATCTAAAACTGTAAGGGTACAGCCTCAGTGTTCACTGTGTTCATTGTTCACTCTATCATTATGTTAAATGTGCAACCAGAGGAAAAAAAAATCTCTTGACCACCTATACTCCACACGCAGAGACGCGTACAAAGCTCTCCTTCGCCCGCCATTTGGCATATCTGACCATAATTCTATCCTGATTCACCAGTGACTAGATCAATCCAAAAATGGTCAGATGAAGCAGACAGGACTGTTTTGCTAGCACAGAATGGAATATGTTCAGGGATTCTGATGGCATTGAGGACTACACCACATCAGTCATTGGCTTCATCAATAAGTGCATCGACAACGTCGTCCCCACAGTGACCGTACGTACATACCCCAACCAGAAGCCATGGATTACAGGCAACATCAGCACTGAGCTAAAGGCTAGAGCTGCTGCTTTCAAGGAGCGGGACTCTAAATCCCGCTATGCCCTCCGACGAACCATCAAACAGGCAAAGGGTCAATACAGGACTAAGATCGAATCCTAATACACTGGCTCTGACGCTCGTCGGATGTGGCAGGGCTTGCAAACCATTACAGACTACAAAGGGAAGCACAGCCGAGAGCTGCCCAGTGACACGAGCCTACCAGACGAGCCTTCTATGCTCGCTTCAAGGCAAATAACACTGAAACATGCATGAGAGCACCAGCTGTTCCGGAAGACTGTGTGAACACGCTCTAGCAGCCGATGTGAGTAAGACCTTTAAACAGGTCAACATTCACAAGGTCGCAAGGCCAGACGGATTACCAGGACGTGTACTCCGAGCATGCGCTGACCAACTGGCAAGTGTCTTCACTGACATTTTCAACCTCTCCATGTCTGTAATACCAACAAGTTTCAAGCAGACCACCATATTCCCTGTGCCCAAGAACACTAAGGTAACCTGCCTAAATGACTACCGACCCGTAGCACTCACGTCTGTAGCCATGAAATGCTTTGAAAGGATGGTCATGGCTCACATCAACACCATTATCCCAGAAACCCTAAACCCATTCAAATGTGCATACCGCCCCAACAGATCCACAGATGATGCAATCTCTATTGCACTCCACACTACCCTTTCCCACCTGGACAAAAGGAACACCTATGTGAGAATGCTATTCATTGACTACAGCTCAGAGTTCAACACCATAGTGCCCTCAAAGCTCATCAATAAGCTAAGGACCCTGGGACTAAACACCTCCCTCTGCAACTGGATCCTGGACTTCCTGATGGGCCGCCCCCAGGGGGTAAGGGTAGGTAACAACACATCCGCCACGCTGATCCTCAACACAGGGGCCCCTCAGGGGTGCTTGCTCAGTCCCCTCCGCTGCAGTGGAGCAGGTTGAGAGATTCAAGTTCCTTGGTGTCCACATCACCAACAAACTAACATGGTCCAAGCACACCAAGACAGTCGTGAAGATGGCATGACAAAACCTATTCCCCCTCAGGAGACTGAAAATATTTGGCATGTGGGTCCTCAGTTCCTCAAAGGGTTCCACAGCTGCACCATCGAGAGCATCCTGACTGGTTGCATCACTGCTTGGTATGGCAAGCAGGGCACTACAGAGGGTAGTGCGAACGGTCCAGTTCATCACTGGGGCCAAGCTTCCTGCCATCCAGGACCTCTATACCAGGCAGTGTCAGAGGAAGGCCCTAAAAATTGTCAAAGACTCCAGTCACCCTAGTCATAGACTGTTCTCTCTGCTACCGCACGGCAAGCGGTACCAGAGCGCCGCCAAGTCTAGGCCCAAGAGGCTTCTAAACAGCTTCTACCCCAAAGACATAAGACTCCTGAACACCTAATTTTTTATTTATTTTATTTATTTCACCTTTATTTAACCAGGTAGGCAAGTTGAGAATAAGTTCTCATTTACAATTGCGACCTGGCCAAGATAAAGCAAAGCAGTTCGACACATACAACACAGAGTTACACATGGAGTAAAACAAATATACAGTCAATAATACAGTACAAAAATAAGTCTATATACAATGTGAGCAAATGAGGTGAGATAAGGGAGGTAAAGGCAAAAAAGGCCATGGTGGCAAAGTAAATACAATATACAGTGAGGGAAAAAGGATTTCATCCCCTGCTGATTTTGTACGTTTGCCCGCTGACAAAGAAATGATCAGTCTATAATTTTAATGGTAGGTTTATTTGAACAGTGAGAGACAGAATAACAACAAAAAAATCCAGAAAAACGCATGTCAAAAATGTTCTGAATTGATTTGCATTTTAATGAGGGAAATAAGTATTTGACCCCTCTGCAAAGCATGACTTAGTACTTGGTGGCAAAACTCTTGTTGGCAATCACAGAGGTCAGATGTTTCTTGTAGTTGGCCACCAGGTTTGCACACATCTCAGGAGAGATTTTGTCCCACTCCTCTTTGCAGATCTTCTCCAAGTCATTAAGGTTTCGAGGCTGACGTTTGGCAACTCGAACCTTCAGCTCCCTCCACAGATTTTCTATGGGATTAAGGTCTGGAGACTGGCTAGGCCACTCCAGGACCTTAATGTGCTTCTTCTTGAGCCACTCCTTTGTTGCCTTGGCCGTGTGTTTTGGGTCATTGTCATGCTGGAATACCCATCCACGACCCATTTTCAATGCCCTGGCTGAGGGAAGGAGGTTCTCACCCAAGATTTGACGGTACATGGCCCCGTCCATCGTCCCTTTGATGCGGTGAAGTTGTCCTGTCCCCTTAGCAGAAAAACACCCCCAAAGCATAATGTTTCCACCTCCATGTTTGACGGTGGGGATGGTGTTCTTGGGGTCATAGGCAGCATTCCTCCTCCTCCAAACACGGCGAGTTGAGTTGATGCCAAAGAGCTCCATTTTGGTCTCATCTGACCACAACACTTTCACCCAGTTGTCCTCTGAACCATTCAGATGTTCATTGGCAAACTTCAGACGGGCATGTATATGTGCTTTCTTGAGCAGGGGGACCTTGCGGGCGCTGCAGGATTTCAGTCCTTCACAGCGTAGTGTTTTACCAATAGTTTTCTTGGTGACTATGGTCCCAGCTGCCTTGAGATCATTGACAAGATCCTCCCGTGTAGTTCTGGGCTGATTCCTCACCGTTCTCATGATCATTGCAACTCCACGAGGTGAGATCTTGCATGGAGCCCCAGGCCGAGGGAGATTGACAGTTCTTTTGTGTTACTTCCATTTGCGAATAATCGCACCAACTGTTGTCACCTTCTGACCAAGCTGCTTGGCGATGGTCTTGTAGCCCATTCCAGCCTTGTGTAGGTCTACAATCTTGTCCCTGACATCCTTGGAGAGCTCTTTGGTCTTGGCCATGGTGGAGAGTTTGGAATCTGATTGATTGATTGCTTCTGTGGACAGGTGTCTTTTATACAGGTAACAAGCTGAGATTAGGAGCACTCCCTTTAAGAGTGTGCTTCTAATCACAGCTCCTTATCTGTATAAAAGACACCTGGGAGCCAGAAATCTTTCTGATTGAGAGGGGGTCAAATACTTATTTCCCTCATTAAAATGCAAATCAATTGATAACATTTTTGACATGCGTTTTTCTGCATATTTATGTTGTTATTCTCTCTCTCACTGTTCAAATAAACCTACCATTAAAATTATAGACTGATCATTTCTTTGTCAGTGGGCAAACGTACAAAATCAGCAGGGGATCAAATACTTTTTTCCCTCACTGTAGCAAGTAAAACACTGGAATGGTAGATTTGTAGTGGAAGAAAGTGCAAAGTAGAAATAGAAATAATGGGGTGCAAAGGAGCTAAATAAATAAATACAGTAGGGGAAGATGTAGTTGTTTTGGGCTAAATTATAGATGGGCTATGTACAGGTGCAGTGATCTGTGAGCTGCTCTGACAGCTGGTGCTTAAAGCTAGTGAGGGAGATAAGTGTTTCCAGTTTCAGAGATTTTTTGTAGTTCGTTCCAGTCATTGGCAGCAGAGAACTGGAAGGAGAGCTGGCCAAAGGAGAAATTGGCTTTGGGGGTGACCAGAGAGATATACCTGCTGGAGCACGTGCTACAGGTGGGTGCTGCTATGGCGACCAGTGAGCGGAGATAAGGGGGGATTTTTCCTAGCAGGGTCTTGTAGATGACCTGGAGCCAGTGGGTTTGGTGATAAGTATGAAGCGAGGGCCAGCCAACAAGAGCGTACAGGTCGCAGTGGTGGGTAGTATATGGGGCTTTGGTGACAAAACGGATGGCACTGTGATAGACTCCATCCAGTTTATTGAGTAGGGTAATGGAGGCTATTTTGTAAATGACATCGCCGAAGTCGAGGATCGGTAGGATGATCAGTTTTACGAGGGTATGTTTGGCAGCATGAGTGAAGGATGCTTTGTTGCGAAATAGGAAACTAATTCTAGATTTAACTTTGGATTGGAGATGTTTGATGTGAGTCTGGAAGGAGAGCTTACAGTCTAACCAGACACCTAGGTATTTGTAGTTGTCCACATATTCTAAGTCAGAACCGTCCAGAGTAGTGATGCTGGACGGGCGGGCGGGCAGGTGTAGGCAGCGATCGGTTGAAGAGCATGCATTTAGTTTTACTTGTATTTAAGAGCAGTTGGAGGCCACGGAAGGAGAGTTGTATGGCATTGAAGCTCGTCGAAATCAAATGGCTACGCAGACTATTTGCATTGCCTCCCCCTCTTTTACACCGCTGCTCTATCTTCATGTATATATTACCTCAACTAAGCGGTGTCCCTGCACATTGACTCTGTACCGGTACCCCCCTGTATATAGACCTGCTATTGTTATTTTACTGCTGCTCTTTAATTACTTGTTTCTTTTATTTGTTATTCTTATCCATATTTTTAAAAACTGAATTGTTGGTTAGGGGCTCGTAAGTAAGCATTTCACTGTAAGGTCTACGACCTGTTGTATTCGACTCATGTGACTAACAAAATTGGATTGGAAATGCGCGCCAGAAGTTGCAGAAAATTCTCACAACGTTCAAGTTTCTGCTCTGATGTCCTAAAATTTGCTCAGTGCCCCAAAATTTTTTAGGGAACATTATTCATCATCTCCAGCACCACCCCAACATCAACATATGTGAAAATGGCAAGTTTCTATGTTTTGTAGTAAAAAAGATAAAGAAAGATAAGTGTTTCCAATGACATCATCAACCAATTAGGAGGCAATTAGTAGGCAATGCCTCCTCATAATTGGTTAAAAATCACACGACTCACAACGATGTCATTGGAAGCACTTATCTTCCTCTATATTTTTTACTACAGAACATAGAAACCCACCATTTTCACATATGTTAATGTTGGAGCTGGATATGATGAATATGAAGTTTAAACATTTTGAAATGTCCCTTTTTTAATAAAAAAAAAATGTATTTAACTAGGCAAGTCAGTAAAGAACAAATTCTTATTTTCAATGACAGCCTAGGAACAGTGGGTTAACTGCTTTGTTCAGGGGCAGAACGACAGATTTGTACCTTGTCAGCTCAGGGATTGGAACTTGCAACCTTTTGGTTACTAGTCCAACACTCTAACCACTAGGCTACGCAAATGCTATTGGCGTGTCAGAGCCCTAACATGGTGAGAAGAAATTGAAATAAGAATGTATTCAAAGTGGTTACTGGGCCTTTATCTACCCATTGATAAAAGCATCTATGCAATTCACATCCTGGATGTCTCCATGGCAACTGTGGAACAAACAGCGTTATATCCCAGCATACCCATAGTTCATAGCTCCCACAGCGCATGGGGCCCGTGGCCGTATAGCGGTAGTGCAGTATAAATACATAGATATTACAGATGTACTTTAATTTTTCATCTTCTTTATGGTATATAGGCTATGTTTACTAGTTATTTTTGTGTAGACATAACTTGGTATTTTTCGGTACATTGACTGTTTGTCCTCTGTTACAGCCGAATCCAAGAGTAAGTCTCACAGTGAATCAAAACGTGATGGCAAGGACCGGCACAGTCACAAGGAGTCCAAACGGGAGAGTAAGGATCGTAGCAAAGAGTCTTCTTCTCACCTACGCAACACCAAGGACAGGAGCTGTAGCAGCGTGGAGCCACTCCCCAGGCGATATAGCAAAGACCGGGTTTGTAACAGTGTGAAGCCCTTGCCTATGAAACGGGACAGCAGAGACCGGGGTTGTAACCGTGTGGAGCCCTTGCCTATGAAAATGGACAGTAAAGGCAGAGGTTGTAAAAGTGTGGAACTCCCGCCTGTCAGACGGGACAGCAAGGACAGAAGTGTCCACGGCATGGAGCCATTACTACAACTAGACAGCAAAGACTCTCCCCGGAATGGTGTGGAGTCCAGACCGGACAGCAAAGACTCTCCCCGGAATGGTGTGGAGTCCAGACACGACAGCAAAGACTCTCCCCGGAATGGTGTGGAGTCCAGACATGACAGCAAAGACTCTCCCTGGAATGGTGTGGAGTCCAGACATGACAGCAAAGACTCTCCCCGGAATGGTGTGGAGTCCAGACATGACAGCAAAGACTCTCCCCGGAATGGTGTGGAGTCGAGACCAGAGAGCAAAGAAAGGCTCAGCCACCAGAACCCACCGGAACTTCTACCCAGGCAAGATAGCAAAGACCGAACCAGGAACGGAATTGATTTGAGACATGACAGTAAAGTACGAATGGACCAGCCACCAGAGCTCCTACCAAGGCAAGATAGCAAAGACCGAACCAGGAACGGAATGGATTCTAGACATGAAAGCAAAGAACAAATGGACCAGCCACCAGAGCTTCTACCCAGGGAAGATAGCAAAGACCGAGTCAGGAACGGAATGGATTCGAGACACGACAGCAACGAACGAATGGACCAGCCACCAGAGCTCCTACCCAGACAAAAAAGCAAAGATTCACCCAGAAATGGCCTTCAGTGCAGACGTAATAGCAAAGACAGAGACAGGGAGAGCTACAGCCTAGAGTTTAGACATGAGGGCAAAGAACGAAGTTACAATGGAATGGAGCCCTTTCCCTTACCCCGACAGGAAATCAAAGAGTCAGACAGAAATGGCCTTGAAGCCAGGCGTGACAGCAAGGACAGAAGCTGCAATGGCTCAGAGCTGCCCCCCCGGCGCGATAGCTACGGCAAGAGTGCCAATGGGGTAGATCTTAGGTGCGTCAATAAAGACCAGGTTGGTCATAGCTCAGAGGCCTTGCCCAGGCGTGATGTCAGAGATAGGGGGACCTACAGCGTTGAGCAATCAAAAGCACAAGCGAGGAACGGTGTATCAGGGCAACAACAATCCTCGACTGCCACACCAACTCGGCATGGGAGACCTGCTGGCAGTCCGCCAATGGTGTTTGGAAGTGGCAATACAGGTGAGGATAGCCTAAATGAAATTGCAATCCTTCAACACAACCAGACAGACACCATGAAGTGACTGTGGTAAATTATTTGCAGACGCTAAACATGTCCTCATCATACACAATAATCTGCAAAGTTTACTGAGATGCTATACTGTTGATTGCAATAACATGCCATTTACTGAGAGTCAGTAGTCTGTCCATAATAACATGTTTTAAAAAGTGAGCATTCTCTGACTGGGTTGGGTAACCAACATGTATATAACCATGGTAGTAAGGTTCACACTGGGCAAAAACTGGTGGAATCAACGTTGTTTCCACGTAATTTCCTCACAAAAAAAAAATCTATGTGATGACGTTGAATCAACTTGGAAAATTGATTGGATTTGCAAAAAGTTATACATTTAAGGGAATTTCGTATTTTTTTCACCCAACTTTTAACCTAAATCCAATGTTGATTTCCCATTAAATTCATGTGAGTTGACAATTCAATCAAATGTAAATAAAAAATGTGCCCAGTGGGTTATTATTGATATTTGAAGTTATTGGCATAAAATAAACTTGCTGAAGTAAACTAAATATTTAGGCCTACTAGCTGAAGAAAACCATTCACACATCAGTTTAGCAAGTGTTTGTTAGTTTGGGCAGGCCGGTTTGCAGAATTTCATTGCTTTGATGGAATATAGGTTTTCAGCAATAGGTAAATTGGCTATTGAAATTGGTAGCTAAGTTAAGATAACTATTCAGCGACCCACTGTCGAAGTTAGTTTAAGCAAAGTTGTGAGGACTATGTGTAGCCTTCTGAGTGAGCTTGTTAGCTAGCTAGCTAGTCATTGATAATAGGATATTTCATATTCTACCAGTAAAGTTATAAAGAATAAATCAAATTGTACACTTTATACATGAAATAAGCAACATACCTAGGCTACTTCACCAACTGTGCTCATCAAGTTTCAGTCTAAAACTCATTTTCCCCCCTATGGTTTTGTTAGGAAGATAATCACACTGCACACACCCTTCAGCTGCAGGTGCTTTTTCAAACATTGTATAGTTGAAAAAGCTAGTACCTTAGGCTACACAATGTAAAAGTAAATGCGATTCCAAGCGTTATCTTATAGACAAGACAGAAAAACATGGTGAGAGTACAATATTTATTCTGATCTAAAAAAAATGACAACGGGTATCAATGTGTGTGGTGGGTTTGAGATTGTGTTTAGGCTTACAACTGTGTGTAGCTTCACCGTAACGTTTTGTTTTGTTTTATGTAAACCATTAAAAGAGTGAGCTCAATTAATTAATTGAAATGCATTTGTCCCTCTTTGTAGAGCTGAAACCAGCACTAACGAAGTATGGCCACTCCTCATCTGCCCCAGTTACACCCTCTCCCTTAGGGACCCCACAGAGGCTAGCATCAGAGGCACAGGTAAGTCGATGAGATAGGCACCGCCTGCAGACCTGGATGAATATACATTTTACATTTTAGTCATTTAGCAGACGCTCTTATCCAGAGCGACTTACAGTAGTGAATGCATACATTTCATACATTTTTTATATAGATTTGTTTTCTTTCATTCTTGAGATGTGCTTGATTTACTTTCCCTGGTTGCTTACCGCTCCACTCCGCTTTTCCCCAGGCGTCCCAGATACCGTGGAAGTGTGGGAACAGCACCATGCTGGAGCAGATCGAGAGGAAACGCTCCCTGTGCATGGAGATCCGCTCCAGGCAGCAGCCAGACAGGAACACCCCGGACAGGAACCTCTGTAAGCAGGACAGCATGCCTACCCTCCCCATCTGGGGGAAGAGCAGCGGGGCCAAAAAGATCCGGCCTCCCCCCTACCCAACACAAACCACCGTGTTCTGGGACACAGCCATCTGACAATAACCAGCTTGGCCTCACGCCCATCCTCCTTCTGAACTCTGTGCCTACTGATTGGCCCTCTCCACATCAGAGGTATCAGGGGCAGCCAATAAGAGCAGGGGGGATCGCTAATGTCAAAGGACAATGGTGGTTACCATAGCAATATTTCTGCTTGTTCAGGTTGACATTTTTTCTTATCATCACCAGTGATATTTGATATTTTTCTATTTCGTGTGACTTCGTATGAATAGATATTTTCTAAACAAAAAGCGATGAAGCAGCAAAAAACTATGTAGTTGTAGATCAATCCGATGTAGTTTTTTTAAACGTTTTTTTGTTTTGTATTTAACATTTTAAAGCATAGTCTATCAAGCATAATTCTTTATGCCAAATGCTCAATTAATTTCAAATGCTAGACGTACTCTTTTGAATGGAGGATATTCTGACAGTCAACACGCTGTCACTGTTGTAGGTTGAGGAGTTCAGTTGACATACAGTACAATACCAGTCAAATGTTTGGACACACCTACTCATTCAATGGTTTTTCTTTAATTTTTACAATTTTCGAGGTTGTAGAATAATAGTGAAGACATCAAAACTATGAAATAACACATATGGAATAAGGTAGTAACCAAAAAAGTATTTTATATTTGAGATTCTTCAAAGTAGCCACCCTTTGCCTTGATGACAGCTTTGCACTCTCTTGGCATTCTCTCAACCATCTTCACCTGGAATGCTTTTCCAATAGTCTTGAAGGAGTTCCCACATATGCTGAGCACATGTTGGCTGCTTTTCCTTCACTTTGTGGTCCAACTCATCCCAAACCATCTCAATTGGGTTGAAGTCAGTGATTGTGGAGGCCACGTCATCTGATGCAGCACTCCATCACTCTACTTCTTGGTCAAATAACCCTTACACAGCCTGGAGGTGTGTTGGGTCATTGTCCTGTTGAAAAACAAATGATAGTCCCACTAAGTGCAAACCAGATGGGATGGCGTATTGCTGCAGAATGCCGTGCTAGCCATGCTGGTTAAGTGTGACCCATCACACCTCCTCCTCCATGCTTCACGGTGTGAACCACACATGCGGAGATCATCTATTCACCTACTCTGCGTCTCACAAAGACACGGCAGTTGGAACCAAAAATCTCAAATTTAGACTCATCAGATGTAAGGACAGATTTCCACCGGTCTAATGTCCATTGCTAGTGTTTCTTGGCCCAAGCAAGTCTCCTCTGCAGCATAGTTAACTCTGGGTCATCCTTTCCTGTGGCGGTCCTCATGAGAGTCAGTTTCATCATAGCGCTTGATGGTTTTTGCGACTGCACTGAAGAAACTTTCAAAGTTCTTGAAATTTTCCGGATTGACTGACTTTCATGTCTTAAAGTAATGATTGACTGTCATTTCTCTTTGCTTATCTGAGCTGTTCTTGCCATAATATGGACTTGGACTTTTACCAAATAAGGCTATCTTCTGTATACCACCCCTACCTGATCACAACACAACTGATTGGCTCAAATGCATTAAGAAGGAAAGAAATTCCACAAATTAACTTTTAACAAGGCACACCTGTTAATTGAAATACATTCCAGGTGACTACCTCATGAAGCTGGTTGAGAGAATGCCAAGAGTGTGCAAAGCTGTCAAGGCAAAGGGTGGCTACTTTGAAGAATCTCAAATATATTTTGATTTGTTTAACACTTTTTTGGTTACTACATGATTCCATATGTGTTATTTCATAGTTGTGATGTCTTCACTATTATTCTACAATGTAGAAAAACCCTTGAATAAGTAGGTGTGTCCAAACCTTTGACTGGTACTGTAGGTTTCTATCTGAGCCATAAATGTAGATCTATATACCTGGCTCTGGTTGCCATGGGCCAATGTGTTCTAGAATGTATAATACTTAGTTCCAGAACAGGTCAGGAATCTTGTGCTTCAGTTTGTAAGTTCACTAGCTGTGTAGTCAGTCAGAGCCTTTGATGAGGATTTCCAAGTAATGAGATGGGTTTGCTGGCATGTAGTACACTTGTGACAATTTTCGATGACATTACACGAAGATGGAAACAAGGGTGGGTCGGGGAGATAAACGTAAACCTATTATCCCAAACCTGTTGAGGTAAATTGTGGATGGTGACGTTGCACTTTGCAAGGGTTGGTTATTTAATGTGGGTTGGTGGCAATAGCTGGCACAGGTCAGCTGTCCTACTCTGCCAGGCACATTGAGGGCTTCTGTTCACAGAGTAGATACTGTACTCAATCCACACCAACAATCAGCCGGAACAATGATCCCCTGAGATTTTAGACAAATACGTATGCTTACAGCAGAATGTGTATATTATGCACTTGCTTGAGAAATATCTTTGGAAAATATGCTTATATATATTTTTTGTGAGTAGTAGAGCTGTGCCATGTAATGTGTTATCATTGGTTGGCTGGGTGGTATGGTCGCGGATGATTGGCTGTCTGTGACATGCCGTCACCCATGACTGGCTGTCTGTGACGCATTACCCCCTGTGATTGGCGGCTGCTTGGTGGCATCAGATGATAAGGACCTATAGCGTGGCCGCAGCTCTGCCCAAGTATTAAGAACATAGAACAAGGGTTGCACAAGGACCTACAGATCAAGACTTAAGGTTAATAATTAAAAACTGCACTACTCATAACACTCAATTAGGCTGTATCCATGACCACCTGCTCTTCCTCTATCTCAACCTCCTGCATCGTCTAAAGTGGGGTTTTTTTGTACTTAAGAAATGCAATGTCTGCATATCATTTTTTTTCTTCAGAATCCCCCTCTGATCTGTCTTGTCCATAGACCTTGCCTGGCTACCCAGACTCCTTGCTCTGGCCAAAAGCTACGTTCGTTTCTTCTCCACAATGAGTCTGGATCTGAGTACCTCCCCTGACAATTTCTAGAATGGAAATCCGTTCTCGACCATCTGATTGGTCCCAGAAACCAATGGGTTGGGCCAGAGCCAGAACACACGTGGTTAAAGTGACATTTGACAATTTGTCATTGGCTTTGATACTCTGATTGGTTAGAGATGATCCAATCGCTGATGACTGTTTTGTACGACACCACAAACGACTTCAATGATGTCAGTCTCTGACTGAAGTATGTAGCGATAAATTCAGTTTGAGTCGTCAGGCAAGCATAGACCAGCATGCACCTGAAGTCAAGGTGAGTCAGGAGTTGCCTCTAACTGCTGGTCCAGTGCCATCTTTTTTAATGATCTTCTAATGGTTAAGGTTAGGATTTGGGACATCTGACCCCAGATCTGTGTTGCGGGCAACTTCTACATCGAGCCATGAATCACTTTGAGGATATTTAAGGTGCAATGCACTGTAGTGATGTTGGGCATCGAAATGGGTTAGAGACCCAAATCTGTCCATCCATTGGCAGACATGAGCAGCAGGCCAATAGGAATGGAGGAAAGGAAACCTAGGAGTAGCATGAACAATCTAACTGGTTAAGCCAGCGCAGTATCCCTTCCACTGAGAAATCAACACGGCGGTCCACACCAAGTCCCTTATACCTGTGCGTGTGTGTTAGTGTGTGCCAAGCTACACTGTATGCAGGTCAACTCTGAAATGATTGTTTTAAAACATGAACTTTTCTTACAGCGCCGGTCCGAAATGTATAACAATGTTTAACTATCTTTTTTTGTTTGTGTAAATAATGTGCAGTGTGAAAGAGCACTGACTGTGCTCTTCATTCTAAAACGGAAAAGAAGAAAAAAAAAACATGTTTGAGAAAGAAGTACTGTATGGTTCTGTTGTTGAGAGAAATAAATATTAACTTTGTCTCACTGTGGAAGAGCTGGGACTCCCGGTGAAATATGTGATTGTGCTTTGAGAAAGAAGTACTGTATGCTGATTGGTTCTGTTGTTGAGAGAAATAAATATTAACTTTGTCTCACTGTGGAAGAGCTGGGACTCCCGGTGAAATATGTGATTGTGCTTTGAGAAAGAAGTACTGTATGCTGATTGGTTCTGTTGTTGAGAGAAATAAATATTAACTTTGTCTCACTGTGGAAGAGCTGGGACTCCCGGTGAAATATGTGATTGTGCTTTTGGTCTTTACATTTTACTCCGATTTACTTGGATACATATGGTTTTCGATAAGAGTAACCTTAAAAAAAGTTAAAGTTAATGGAAAAGGTCCCTGTAAATGATGACATGATACACAAGGATTTTTTTCATTGTGGATAAAACTTTTAAAAGAATAAAGACATTTGCGTATCTGTAATACAAACATGGCATAGCTCTATTTCATAAATGCAAAACAATAACAGGACGACTGTAATAATCAGCACCGACATAAACATAATTGATATTCACATCACGACACAAGAAACTAAATTAAACTATTTCATTTGTCATTACATTTTACACAACTGAAAACCGGTATATAAAACAGTTATGATGTATGAAAAAATGGGACCAGTGCATTTCAAAGCTGTAATAGCTGTAGTGTAAATGATAAATTATAAACAGGGTAGTTTGGGTCCTCGATGCTGATTGGCTGAAACAGCATTCCAGCCATGCGTATATCAGACAATATACCACGGCGTTGACACAAAAATACTTGTTACTGACAAAAATAGAACAGTAAACACCGTTTTATAGCAATAAGGCACCTTGGGGGTTTGTGGTATATGGCCAATATATATCCAAGAACAGCCCTTAGCCATGGTATATTGGCAATATACCACACCTCTCATTCCTTATTGCTTAATTCTAACATTATGACATGGATATTGATACAATACTAGATTATTGGTTATTTTAACTACACATGTTAAGATTATTTCTGATTAAGGCATACGGTGTCTTTTGGCCTGTAGTCTTTGTGGGAGTGAATAGCTGGTTTTCTAATGATGAGCGCTCTCTGAGTAATCCAGTGTGTTCACATGGCTTACTCCTTTCCCAGTGTCCACTGTCACTTCCTGGCCTGGGAGGTGCTCAGTGCAGGTTGATCAGTGCTGAACCATTGTGCCAATAGATGGGTTAGCATTCTGGATGGCCAAATACTGTAGCTAGCAACAATGACAAAAAGCTGCCATGTGGGGAATCGTAGGTGGGTCATTATTTATCTTGTTCTTGATGTCTTGTTTTGAGGTGTTTTGACTGTCACGTCGATGCTAATATGGCTCAAATTCGCTAGCTAACCAACAACTAACGTATTTGAGAGACATCAAGTGCCCATTGAGCACATTATGTTTTCAATAAACACTGGAGATTAAATATAGTTTACATGTTGTCAACCATCTATGCCAACCCCGTCTGTTTTGCCCCATAGTTGCACACGCCTCGGTTTTGTTGCTAAACAACCAACCCGTCTATGACCTGGCCAATGGCCTCCATCACGAAGTCAGTTAAAGGGATAGTTCAGCAAAATGACATCATCCTCCACACTTGATAGATGTTTCCTTCCCTTGAAAGTGGTCTATGGACTAGTATAGACTGCAATCCATACTATGGTTTCGTTAAACTAGCCACCATAGTCAAAATGGTAAATGGTAGTCAGCGCCCAGTCCCTGACAAGTGGGACTGGGCGCTGACAGGGCTAGCATAGCACAGCATTGGGACAGTGATGTAGTTTGGTAATCATATTATGAGGCAACTTGACTTATGGATGAAATAGGAGGTGACGTGGCCTGGGGTGGTCTAGTGGTCTGGAGCACATGTACGATGTGCCGCTGCCAGCATGGATTGAAATCTGTCCTACTGCCTTTTCAGAACACGCTCCTCTCTCTCAATCCAATATACATACAAAATACCAACAAACAAAACTATTTAAGAAAAGAAATAGGAGGTGACATAAGGTGTTCAGCCCTTGGTGCACACGTGGCAGCGGCTGGCCTGCTGGCGCTGTTGATCGGCGGCCTTCAACACGCTAGGGACGGGGCCGGGGCCAAACTGCTCGTCCAGGGAAACATGGGTCAGCCAGAAGCTGTAGACATTGGCGAAGTAGTGGCATGTGCCCCGCGGGCCCTGGCACTCCACAAAGGGCTGGGCACGGAAGTCTCGCAGGCAGCTGCCGGATGAGGTCAGAGATTGGCCGCCACCCTCGTCGCCCGCTCCAGAGTGCTGGAGAGACGAGAGGATAGTGTGAGCGATATACAGTCACACACACACACACACACACACACACACACACACACACACACACACACACACACACACACACACACACACACACACACACACACACACACACACACACACTCACCATGAGGAAGGAGTAGCCAGCCCACAGACTCCTCCACCCAGGGGGGCAGGTGGGGGCGATATAATCCTGGCTGTGCACTGCCACAGCGGGCGAGGGTGTCTCACACACGGCACAGCGGCTGATATGGGCGCGGATGTCGTGGCCCGACACGGGCATCATGGGCACGGCAGCGGTGGTGGAAAGCCAGTAGGACTTGTCGTTGCGGCTGGCGTAGTCACAGGTACCTGTGTTGCAGTAGGAGAAGGGCATGGTGCTGAAGATACGCAGACATGAGCCGGCCTGGCCTGGGGGGAGGAGAGAGAGAGAGGGGAGGGGGGAAGAGGAGAGAGAACGCGGATGGAGAGAGAGAGAGAGAGAGAGAGAGAGAGAGAGAAGGGTGGGGGGAGGAGAGAGAGAGTTGTGTATATGTGAAACAGGGTTGCGGTCAATTCCTTTTTTAATACAGCCAATTCAGGAAGTAAAAAGAAATTCCAATTCAATTTTTTCCTCATAGGAAAACTGAAAAGGAATTGACCCCCAACTCTGATGTGAATACATTGAAAGACAGACCTGAACACATTGTTGAGCTGACACAAAATGGAGATACCTTATTAGTCAGTATCCTCTCTCTCACCCCCATACACACACACTACCTCTACCCTCGGCCCACCCCTCCACCCTCGGCCCACCCCTCCACAGCCCTATCCACCCCTCCAACCCCCTCTACTCAGCCCGCCCCTCCACACCCCTACCCACCCCTCCAACCCCCTCTACTCAGCCCGCCCCTCCACACCCCTACCCACCCCTCCACACCCCTACCCACCCCTCCACACCCCTATCCACCCCTCCAACCCCCTCCACTCAGCCCGCCCCGCCACACCCCTACCCACCCCTCCACACCCCTACCCACCCCTCCACACCCCTACCCACCCCTCCACACCCCTACCCACCCCTCCACACCCTCAGCCCAACCCTAAAATCCCCTACACTCGGCCCACCCCTCCACACCCCTACCCACCCCTCCACTCCTCGGCCCACTCCTCGGCCCACCCCTCCACACCCCTACCCACCCCCGGCCCACCCCTCCACTACTCGGCCCACCCCTCCACACCCATCTAGTGGTTCGTACGTACCCAGGTCCTGTGTGTGTGTCCTCTCCTGCCCCTCTAGGTAGAACAGGCTGTAGCCGGTCCACAGGGGGCTGCTGCCCTCGGGACACACAGGGACCTCCACTGACTGGCTGTGGATCACCAGCAGGAAGCCTGAACTCACAGAGCCAGTGGAACCAGGGTAGCCACGGTCACCCTGAGAACCCGGAGGACCTGTGAGGAGGAGGAGTATATGTGTTTACACTGAAAGACTAATGTGTACACGTCAGAGGTGAGGTTAGTATATTGCATTATGTTGAGGTGCACGGTGAGACGGCTTACTTCTGTTACTATTTGTTATATATTCTGTCTCTGTGTGTGTGTGTGTCTTTACCCTGATGTCCCACAAAACCTTGCTGTCCATGATCGCCTGGGTCTCCTAAAGGTCCAGGTGGACCTGGAGGTCCGTTTCTCCCTGGGGGCCCTCGTGACCCAGCCGGGCCCTTAGGACCTAGAGAGAATGACACACAAAACACCACCGTCGGTGTGAAAATAACACACATACACACATATCATGTTTCTGTAGGTCACTTACCGTGAGGCCCAGGGTTCCCACGGGGCCCAGCCGTTCCCGGGGGCCCATTTGGACCTAATGGACCTGAGGGGCCATGGATCCCACGGTGGGGTTCCTGAGTGGTAACGACACCATCCAAAACCTGACCGGGCAGGCCTTTAGGACCTGCAGGGGGATACAGAGGAACCTCATTGTCAGAAAAACAGGGCAGGCTAAAAAGCTAGAATTGTCTCAGTTATCTCTATTGGTCTCAGTCCTCACCTGCATCCCCAGGTCTGCCTTTGTCACCTTTGGGCCCCAGGAGGCCATAGGCACCTGGACGACCTCTTGGTCCGTTGGGGCCCATGTGACCCTCAGGGCCTCTGGCACCTATCAGAAAATAACATTAGGCACCAAACACAGAAAACAGACTGCATCAGGGAGGGACTAACTCGACCTGCCCCCCCTCCCCCCAAAAACTACATTTTTGTTTTCTGATTTTAAATGTTTTACACAGTTTTCTGTTTCGGAGTTGTGTGTTATGTGGTTACCTTTGGGTCCTTGTGATCCTGAGTAGTCTGTTGGCCCTAGGGGTCCTGGGGGGCCTCTCTGTCCTTTATGGCCATTGGGCCCTGGTGGCCCTTGGGGGCCTGGGTCTCCTGGAGATGGCTCTGCAGTACCAGCAGGACCCGGTTCACCGGGTGGTCCTGAAAACACTCAAATACTGAGACAAGAAAAACACACAGAAACACCTGGTACACACTGACATCTGACACCATAAATGTCATGTATTTTTCTAAGTAGTGGATGGCTGCCGTCTTCTTGGCTCTTAACCCAACTATGATATTTTGTTTGTTTTTTCGCGTTGTTCGTAACTTGTTTTGTACATAATGTGGCTAATACCGTCTCTTATGACTGAAAAGAGCTTCTGGACATCGGAACTGTGATTACTCACCTAAAATTGGACAAAGAGTTTTTCTTCAATGAGTCAAACGGAAGGGATATACTACAGACACTGGAATAGGCCCAGATCCCCGTGATTCGCTGGAGAAGGAAACTGAGATTTCGTGGAAAAAGATCAGGGTGCCTTGTGAGGATCAAACGACGAGTGGCTTACCTGCCTTTGCCTTCCCTCCTGCTAGCTAACGTTCAATCGCTGGAAAATAAATGGGACGAACTGAAAGCACGTATATCCTACCAACGGGACATTAAAAACAAATATCTTATGCTTCACCGAGTCGTGGCTGAATGATGACATTAAGAACATACAGCTGGTTGTCAAGACTTCCGCCGAAGTCGGTCCCTCTCCTTGTTCGGGCGGCATTCGTCGGTCGACGTCGCCGGCCTTCTAGCCACCGCCGATCCACTTTTCATTTTCCATTTGTTTTGTCTATGTCTTACACACCTGGTTTCACTCACCCAATTACCTGTTTATTATTTAACCCTCTGTTCCCTATGTTTGGTTGTGAGTGATTGTTTGTTGTATTGTGGTCCGTATTGTGGGCTTGGTAATTCTCATGTATTTTGATGACTTTGAGTAAATTACTTTTATTTCCTCATCTCTGTTGTCCTGCGCCTGACTCCTCTGCACCAGCTACACATAGATCCTTACACTGGTGGGTTATACATCCATCGGCAGGATAGAACAGCAGCCTCTGGTAAGACACGGGGTGGGGGCCTATGCATATATGTAAACAACAGCTGGTGCACGATATCTAAGGAAGTCTCGAGGTTTTGCTCGCCTGAGGTAGAGTATCTGATGATAAGCTGTAGACCACACTGTCTACTTAGAGAGTTTTCATCTGTATTTTTCGTAGCTATCTACATACTAAAACCGCACACAATGAGCTGTATACCACCATAAGCAAACAGGAAAACGCTCATCCAGAGGCGGCGATCCTAGTGGCCGGGGACTTTAATGCAGGGAAGCTTAAATCAGTTTTACCTCATTTCTATCAGCATGTTAAATGTGCAACCAGACGAAAAAAATTCTAGACCACCTTTACTCCACACACAGAGACGCGTACAAAGCTCTCCCTTGCCCTCCATTTGGTAAATCTGACCATAATTCTATCCTCCTGATTACTGCTTACAAGCTAAAAATTAAAGCAGGAAGCACCAGTGACTCGGTCTATAAAAAAGTGGTCAGACGAAGCGGATGGTAAATTACAGGACTGTTTTGCTAGCACAGACTGGAATATGTTCCCGGATTCTTCCGATGCCATTGAGGAGTACACCACATCAGTCACTGGCTTTATCAATAAGTGCATCGAGGACATTGTCCCCACAGTGACTGTACGTACATACCCCAACCAGAAGCCATGGATCACAGGCAACATTCACACTGAGCTAAAGGGTAGAGCTGCCACTTTCAAGGAGCGGGACTCTAACCCGGAAGCTTATAAGAAATCCCGCTATGTCCTCCGACGAACCATCAAACAGGCAAAGCGCAATACAGGACTAAGATCGAATCGTACTACACCGGCTCCGACACTCATCAGATGAGGCAGGGCTTGCAAACTATTACAGACTACAAAGGGAAGCACAGCCAAGAGCAACCCAGTGATACGAGCCTACCAGACGAGCTAAATAACTTATATGCTTGTTTTGAGGCAAGTAACACAAACATGCATGAGAGCATCAGCTGTTCCGGACGACTGTGTGATCATGCTCTCCGTAGACGATGTGAGTAAGACTTTTAAACAGATCAACATTCACAAGGCCGCAGGGCCAGATGGATTACCAGAATGTGTACTCCACCTCTCTCTGACCGAGTCTGTAATACCAACATGTTTCAAGCAGACCACCATAGTCCCTGTGCCCAAGAACACTAAGGTAACATGCCTAAATGACTACCGACCTGTAGCACTCACATTTGTAGCCATGAAATGCTTTCAAAGGCTGGTCATGGTTCACATCAACACCATTATCCCAGAAACCCTAGACCCACTCCAATTTGCGTACCACACCAACAGATCCACAGATGATGCAATCTATATTGCACTTCACACTTCCCTTTCATACCTGGACAAAAGGAACACCTATGTAGTTAATGTGTTCCATTGACTACAGCTCAGCGTTCAACACCATAGTGCCGTCAAAGCTCATCACTAAGCTAAGGACCCTGGGACTAAACACCTCCCTCTGCAACTGGATCCTGGACTTCCTGACGGGCCACCCCCAGGTGGTAAGGGTAGGTAACAACACATCTGCCACGCTGATCCTCAACACGGGGGCCCCTCAGGGGTGTGTGCTCAGTCCCCTCCTGTACTCCCTGTTCACTCATGACTGCATGGCCAGGCAAGACTCCAACACCAGCATTAAGTTTGCTGATGACACAACAGTGGTAGGCCTGATCACCGACAACGATGAGACAGCCTATAGGGAGGAGGACAGAGACCTGACCGTGTGGTGCAAGTGTAACAGTTTTGCTTCCGTTCCTCTACTCGCCCCTACCTGGGCTCGAACCAGGGACCCTCTGCACACATCAATAACTGACACTCACGAAGCATCGTTACCCATTGCTCCACAAAAGCCGAGGCCCTTGCAGAGCAAAGGGAACAACTATTTCAAGGTCTCAGAGCGAGTGCCATCACCGATTGAAACGCTATTAGCGCTCACCCCACTAACTAGCTAGTCATTTCACACCGGTTACACAAGGACAACAACCTCTCACTCAACATGATCAAGACAAGAGATGATTGTGGACTACAGGAAAAGGAGGAACGAGCATGCCCCCATTCTCATCGATGGGGCTATAGTGGAGCAGGTTGAGAGCTTCAAGTTCCTTGGTGTCCACATCACCAACAAACTAACATGGTCCAAGTACACAAAGAGAGTTGTGAAGAGGGCATGACAAAACCTATTCAGGAGACTGAAAAGATTTGGCATGGGTCCACAGATCCTCAAAAGGTTTTACAGCTGCACCATCGAGAGCATCCTCACGGGTTGCATCACTGCCTGGTATGGGAACTTCTCGGCCTCCAACTGCAAGGCACTACAGAGGGTAGTGTGAACGGCCCAGTACATCACTGGGGCCAAGCTTCCTGCCATCTAGGACCTCTATACCAGGCGGTGTCAGAGGAAGGCCTTAAAAATTGCCAAAGACTCCGCCACCCTAGTCATAGACTGTTCTCTCTGCTACCGCACAGCAAGCGGTACCGGAGCGCCAAGACTAGGTCCAAGAGGCTTCTAAACAGCTTCTACCCCCAAGCCATAAAACTCCTGAACAGGTAATCAAATGGATACCCAGTCTATTTGCATTGCCCCCCCCC
Source organism: Salmo salar (assembly GCF_965601325.2). Lineage (NCBI taxonomy): Eukaryota > Metazoa > Chordata > Actinopteri > Salmoniformes > Salmonidae > Salmo > Salmo salar. The sequence continues at coordinate 11,001,309 of NC_138293.1, forward strand.
CCCTCCCCTTTTCTATGCTGCTGCTACTCTCTGTTATTATCTATGCATAGTCACTTTAATAACTCTACCTACATGTACATATTACCTCGACACCGGTCCCCTGCACATTGACTCTGTACCGGTACCCCCTGTATATAGCCCCACTATTGTTATTTACTGCTGCTCTTTAATTATTTGTTATTCTTATCTCTTACTTTTTTTTGTATTTTCTAAAAACTGCATTGTTGGTTAAGGGCTTGTAAGTAAGCATTTCATTATTCGACGCATGTGACAAATACAATTTTATTTGGTACACACTGACAGACTGTTTGACATCTGACACCTGGTGCACAATGACAGACAGACAGACAGACAGACAGACAGACAGACTGTTTGACATCTGACACCTGGTGCACAATGACAGACAGACAGACAGACAGACAGACAGACAGACAGACAGACAGACAGACAGACAGACAGACAGACAGACAGACCTGGAGGTCCATGAATGCCTTCGTATCCTGGCTCTCCGTTGGGTCCTCTGTGACATTCTGTGCACTCTCCACCTGAACCACCGGGCTCACCAGTGAGTCCTTTTGGTCCTGGGTGACATTACACATTCAATCAACCATACAGGAGTCATACAGTAGCAAACATCATGTCAACAACCCAGCCACTCAACACTCACATGTACCCTACTCCACCGGGGAACTACGTAGTAAATGACACACAATGTACTGTATCTACTATATAGAAACTTAAAAGAAAATCACACAGTTCAATTTTTTTGTTTTTAATACATTTGAAAACATGTCTAAAAACCTGTTTTTGCTTTGTCATTATGGAGTATTGTGTGTAGATTCATACATTTTTTAATAAATCTGTAATGTAATAAAATGTGAAAAAAAGTCTAGGGGTCTGAATACTTTCCGAATGCACTGTATATAAACTTAAAATAAAATCACACACCAACCTTTTGCTACATTCTAACACATGATGATCTCTTACATGGCATATCAATCATGTCATTACTATCTTGAAAAGCAAATTTTTCACTCATGACTGATACAAACAGTACCTTGGTAGCCTGGAGGGCCCCTTAGGCCTTTAGGTCCGGGGTAAGAAGTTCCCGGGGGTCCCTGGGAGCCTGTGTGGCCTTTGACTCCGGGGAACCCAGATGGCCCTCGTGGGCCCAACACATCTGGTCCTGAGAGAGTGAGATGTGACACATAAGGACTACTGGTACCTGCTTCTATTAGTAACATACTTTACCTGGATTTCTATTTCTATTCAGAGACAGTTATTTATTGATAAGTGTTTGTAACCTCACCTCTTGCTCCCTTCTCTCCTTTTTGGCCTTGTAGCCCGTTCAGACCATGCAGACCTGGGGGTCCCGGAAAACCTGTGGAGAAATTCACATCAAGTCATTCCCATATACATCAAAATCATGCCCGGGTCAACTGCACACATGTACAGTATACATGTATACCATGTCAGCTAAATGTTTTGGAATGCTAGGTAAATGAGTCCAGCCAGCTATCATGACCGGATTACCGACAGGGTATGCAGGGAACGGGGCCCTGACCTCCAGGGTGCCCCCATTGACTACACTCACCCAGATATTGTATGCACATGGCATTAAGTCATGGCAACATGTAGAATTTCAGGAAATTAGCTTTAAAAACTATAAAAATGTGTTCTCCACCCAATGTCAAAATGTGTAGAATTGCAGGATATTAGCTTTAAAACTGCAATATTTTCTCTACAACCCATGGCAAAATTAGGAGCATTGCATGAATTTAGTTTTCAAACTAGAAGATTTCTTTCCGACCCCATGGTAAAATGTGTAGAATTGCAGAAAATGTGTATTTAAAAACAGCAACATATTCTCTATGCATGGCAAAATGTGTAGAATTGCAGGAAATTTACTTTGAAATAGCATTTAATAATTTTTTTTTGCCAAGAGGGGGGAAACTTAAAGTTTTGCCCGAGGTGAGGGGCCCTCCAACCAAATCTAAATGGCTAGGGCCTGTCACTAGGTGGTAAGTATAGTTGAAGTGGGAAGTTTACATACACTTAGTTTACATACACTTAAAACACGTTTTTCAACCACTCCACTTCTTGTTAACAAACTATAGTTTTGGCAAGTCGGTTAGGACATCTACTTTGTGCATGACACAAGTAATTTTTCCAACAATTGTTTACAGACAGATTATTTCACTGTATCACAATTCCAGTGGGTCAGAAGTTTACATACACCAAGTTGACTGTGCCTTTAAACAGCTTGGAAAATTCCAGGAAATTATGTCATGGCTTTAGAAGCTTCTGATAGGCTAATTCACATAATTTGAGTCAATTGGAGGTGTATCTGTGGATGTATTTCAAGGCCTACCTTCAAACTCAGTGCCTCTTTGCTTGACATCATGGGAAAATCAAAAGAAATCAGCCAAGACCTCAGAAAACAAAATGTAGACCTCCACAAGTCTGGTTCATCCTTGGGAGCAATTTCCAAATGCCTGAAGGTACCACGTTTATCTGTACAAACAATAGTACACAAGTACAAACACCATGGGACCACGCAGTCGTCATACCGCTCAGGAAGGAGACGCGTTCTGTCTCCTAGAGATGAACGTACTTTGGTGCGGAAAGTGCAAATCAATCCCAGAACAACAGCAAAGGACCTTGTGAAGATGCTGGAGGAAACGGGTACAAAAGTATCTATATCCACAGTAAAATGACTCCAATATCGACATAACCTGAAAGGCCGCTCAACAAGGAAGAAGCCACTGCTCCAAAACCACCATAAAAAAGCCACACTACGGTTTGCAAATGCACATGTGGACAAAGATCGTACTTTTTGGAGAAATGTTCTCTGGTCTGATGAAACAAAAATAGAACTGTTTGGCCATAATGACCATCGTTATCTTTGGAGGAATAAGCGGGAGGCTTGCAAGCCGAAGAACACCATCCCAACCATGAAGCACGGGGGTGGCAGCATCATGTTGTGGGGGTGCTTTGCTGCAGGAGGGACTGGTGCACTTCACAAAATAGATCACATCATGAGGTTGGAAATTATGTGGATATATTGAAGCAACATCTCAAGACTTCAGTCAGGAAGTTAAAGCTTGGTCACAAATGGGTCTTCAAATGGACAATGACCCCAAGCATACTTCCAAAGTTGTGGAAAATGGCTTAAGGACAACAAAGTCAAGGTTTTGGAGTGGCCATCACAAAGCCCTGATCTCATCCTATAGAAAATTTGTGGGCAGAACTGACAAAGCATGTGCGAGCAAGGAGGCCTACAAACCTGACTCCGTTACACCGGCTCTGTCAGGAGGAATGGGACAAAATTCACCCAACTTATTGTGGGAAGCTTGTGGAAGGCTACCTAAAACGTTTGCCACAAGTTGAACAATTTAAAGACAATGCTACCAAATACTAATTGAGTGCATGTACACTTCTGACCCACTTGGAATGTGATGAAAGAAATAAAAGCTAAAATAAATCATTCGCTCTACTATTATTCTAACATTTCACATTCTTAAAATAAAGTGGTGATCCTAACTGACCTAAAACAGGGAATTTTTATTAGGATTAAATGTCAGGAATTGTGAAAAACTGAGTTTAAATGTATTTGGCTAATGTGTATGTAAACTTCCGACTTCAACTGTAGGTTGAGTCTTAGTACCTGGAGGACCGGGCTGTCCAGGATTGCCCTTGGGACCTTGACCTCCGAGAATTCCTCCGGGAGGCCCTGGGGAGCCTGGGCGACCCGGCGGACCTGAGGGACCAGGAAAACCTGCACACACACACACAAACTTTAGAATCTAAAATGCTTACATATGTAGACACTAAACAAGCACATATACATAAATGAAATTTCTTGTACCCTGTCCTAAGGAGAAAATATGATATGAGTGACATACAGAAGGGGACTTTAGGGGTCCATTACCTGGGCCACCCAGTGGGCCTCGGGCTCCATGGACACCAGGCTGTCCTGGTGATCCTCTGGGTCCTGGGGCCCCTGGATCTCCTGGGTCCCCCTTTGAAGCTATAGAGTGAAAAGGATCAATTAGGGTTGCACATTTCCAGTCACTTTCCCAGAAATTCCGGTTGGGAGGTTCCCAGAATCAGGAGGAAATAAGAAGGAAATCTGTAATCCTCCAACAAGGATTTCTGGAAAAGTTACTGGAATTTTGCAACCTTAGTACCAATCACACCTGCACATACCTTCTAGGAGTGTAAATCACTCCCCCAACACAAACTTCACATTTGGAAGAGAACACAAATACAGAAAACAACAGCAGCAGCCTGACTGACTGACTGAGAACAGCAGCAGCAGCCTGACTGACTGACTGACTGACTGACTGACTGGGAAAAACAGCAGCAGCCTGACTGACTGACTGACTGGGAAAAACAGCAGCAGCCTGACTGACTGACTGACTGACTGGGAAAAACAGCAGCAGCCTGACTGACTGACTGACTGACTGGGAAAAACAGCAGCAGCCTGACTGACTGACTGACTGACTGGGAAAAACAGCAGCAGCCTGACTGACTGACTGACTGACTGACTGGGAAAAACAGCAGCAGCCTGACTGACTGACTGACTGACTGGGAAAAACAGCAGCAGCCTGACTGACTGACTGACTGGGAAAAACAGCAGCAGCCTGACTGACTGACTGACTGGGAAAAACAGCAGCAGCCTGACTGACTGACTGAGAACAACAGTAGCGGATTGGAAAGAGTTAGGAGCTGACCTGGGAAGGCACCTCATCTTCCCCCAGGACATTGTCAGCACAACACTCAGACCAGACCTGCCAGTCTGGTCAAGGAGCACCAACATCATCTAAATGGCCATGTAAATAACTCCACGGGAGGAGAGCATCAAGGAAGCCTACGAAAGGAAGCTGTTGATGTGCCAGACACTCGTGGATGAATGCACTGACAAGGGTTGGAAGGCCAAGTGTCAACCAGTAGGACACTAAGGATTCTCTGAGTAATGGGAGCATAGCGTTAGAAGATCTGTAGCTAGGCAGGAGGTAGAGAGGGCATGGTAACGGCTGGAGGAGCAGTTGGCAAGCCACCTGGCTCAGATGGGGCCTGATCAACCCGATCGGCGCACCCTTCAGAAGGTGTAGTGAGCAGCGCCAAAACACCTAATGCATTGGGGACCTCACCTGAGCATAAGCCATTTTGCAGCTATCCTCTCTTTGCAGGTAAAGTATGGCAAGCTAGCCATAGCATATTCAGTTAATATCTCTGAATATCATGTGACCTGAAGTTAATCCTATTCTAATGACTCGGCATCACACTCTGGACAAGAGCAGTACCAGGATCATGGGAGAACATAAACACAAATGAATAGACAGGAGAGATATGGTCATGATACATACATAGCACACAATTCTGTCATGCTGCACTCTTAGAAAAAAGGGTTCCAAAAGGGTTCTTCCGCTGTCCCCATAGGAGAACCCTTTTTGGTTCCAGGGAGAACACTTTTTGGTCCTACATGGAAAGGGTTCTACATAGAACCAAAAATAGTTTTTCAAAGGGTTGTCCTATGGGGACAGTCGAATAAGCCTTTTAGGTTCTAGATAGCATCGTTTTTCTAAGAGTGTACTGATGTGACTTCTAAACTGTACGGGCCACAATCCCCATTGGAAGTGAGTATTTATTTAGTTACTTTTTTGTCTGGTAGGTCTGGGAGTCCTAAACATCCTGTTTCCTGTTGTCATCATCTCAAAAGTGTAATAGCGTTGTTTGTGATTGTTCACTCAGTTGGAAATGTGTCCAAATGTAGTGCCCCAGATACTCTGGCTCTAACCAAGAGGAGTGTAGAGCTGTAAGTAGACGTTGTATTGTGATCACCTAAGGTTCTGCTTTCTCCTGGAGGACCCGGTGGTCCAGGTAGTCCTGGTTGTCCTATGGAGTCTCCTGGGTCACCTGCAGAATAGGGTCAGGGTTTGAGTTTCAGTTGCTCATGACGGCAGGATACAGAGAAGATATCAGTCGTAATTACAGCACTTTCACTCTGATGATAACCCACGTTTTGGAATCCTCTCCTCCTGTCCCTATATGACCTCACCTTCCTCTCCCCCTGTCCCTTTATGACCTCCCCTTCCTCTCCTCCTGTCCCTTTATGACCTCCCCTTCCTCTCCCCCTGTCCCTTTATGACCTCCCCTTCCTCTCCCCCTGTCCCTTTATGACCTCCCCTTCCTCTCTTCCTGTCCCTTTATGACCTCTCCTTCCTCTCCTCCTGTCCCTTTATGACCTCCCCTTCCTCTCCCCCTGTCCCTTTATGACCTCCCCTTCTCTCCCCCTGTCCCTTTATGACCTCCCCTTCTCTCTCCCCCTGTCCCTTTATGACCTCCCCTTCTCTCCCCCTGTCCCTTTATGACCTCCCCTTCCTCTCCTCCTGTCCCTTTATGACCTCCCCTTCCTCTCCCCCTGTCCCTTTATGACCTCCCCTTCTCTCTCCCCCTGTCCCTTTATGACCTCCCCTTCTCTCCCCCTGTCCCTTTATGACCTCCCCTTCTCTTCCCCTGTCCCTTTATGACCTCCCCTTCCTCTCCCCCTGTCCCTATATGACCTCCCCTTCCACTCTTCCTGTCCCTTTATGACCTCCCCTTCTCTCCCCCTGTCCCTTTATGACCTCCCCTTCTCTCCCCCTGTCCCTTTATGACCTTCCCTTCCTCTCCCCCTGTCCCTTTATGACCTCCCCTTCCTCCTCCCCTGTCCCTTTATGACCTTCCCTTCCTCTCCCCCTGTCCCTTTATGACCTCCCCTTCCTCCTCCCCTGTCCCTTTATGACCTCCCCTTCCTCCTCCCCTGTCCCTTTATGACCTTCCCTTCCTCGCCCCCTGTCCCTTTATGACCTCCCCTTCTTCATGTCCCTTTAAGCTCCACTTCCTCTCCTCCTGTCCCTTTATGACCTCCCCTTCCTCTCCCCCTGTCCCTTTATGACCTCCCCTTCCTCTCCTCCTGTCCCTTTATGACCTCCCCTTCCTCTCTTCCTGTCCCTTTATGACCTCCCCTTCCTCACCCCCTGTCCCTTTATGACCTCCACTTCCTCTCCTCCTGTCCCTTTATGACCTCCCCTTCCTCTCCCCCTGTCCCTTTATGACCTCCCCTTCCTCTCTTCCTGTCCCTTTATGACCTCCCCTTCTCTCTCCCTGCCCCTTTAAGCTCTCCTTCCTCTCTCCCTGTCCCTTTAAGATCCCCTTATCCTTATCATGTTTGTGTGTACTTTCTGTTGTCTCTCTACTCACCCGGTAAGCCTGTCATTCCTGGAAGGCCTGGGTTCCCAGGAGGTCCCGTGTGCCCAGGGTCCCCCTGCAAGGGTGACAAACCAACAGTCACTGGCATAGCAACATACAGTAACACCCACTGGCATAGCAACACACAGTAACACCATAAAACACCAAGATACTCACACATAAACATCCTGTGTCTTAACAAAGACATCTGTCTTACATTACTTCCAAGACCACTTACTTGGGAAGGAATATATTCTCAATTTAAATACAGTACAGACATACTGCACCTCATTTATCAATCTTGAGTAGCATTCATTTGTCTGGAAAACATTCATAATAGCACTTTTTACCAAAGTTTTAGTAGTTGAATGAAGTAAACAAAGAACATCTAAGATGTAGTGATGAGTATCAGTAATGAAGTACCTTATCACCGACTGGTCCAGGGAAACCCACTATACCACTCAAGCCTTTAGGTCCTCGAGGTCCGGGGGGTCCGGGGGGACCAGGTCTGCCAGGTTGTCCTGGGAGCCCTTTCTCATATCCAGGGGAACCATCCTGTCCATTCTTCCCTGGTTTACCTGGTGACCCACTTGGACCCTTGGAACCTGAGAAGAAAGAACAGTGCATTGTTTATCCATGTATTATCAGAGAATCAATAATACAGTCTCACCATCTACCACCTGCTAAAATACATTCTCACCGTCTACCACCTGCTAAAATACAGTCCCACCGTCTACCACCTGCTAAAATACAGTCCCACCGTCTACCACCTGCTAAAATACAGTCTCACCGTCTACCACCTGCTAAAATACAGTCCCACCGTCTACCACCTGCTAAAATACAGTCCCACCATCTAGCACCTGCTAAAATACAGTCCCACCGTCTACCACCTGCTAAAATACAGTCCCACCGTCTACCACCTGCTAAAATACAGTCCCACCGTCTACCACCTGCTAAAATACAGTCTCACCGTCTACCACCTGCTAAAATACGGTCCCACCGTCTACCACCTGCTAAAATACAGTCCCACCGTCTAGCACCTGCTAAAATACAGTCTCACCGTCTACCACCTGCTAAAATACGGTCCCACCGTCTACCACCTGCTAAAATACAGTCCCACCGTCTACCACCTGCATCCTCTTATTTTAGTTTGAAGTATTTTTACATCTATTACCAAAGCAGCCCTTATCTGTTTTAACACATTTTTGATGTGTTGCATAAAGTCATGGTGCCAACCCTGCTCTCAGAACAAAGGGTTCCAAAAAGGTTCTTTGGCTGTCCCAACTCTTTTATTTTCCATATAGAACCCTCTGTGTAAGAAAGGGTTTCACATGGAACCAAAATGAGTTCTACAGAAGGGTTTTCCTATGGGGACAGCCAGAGAACCCTTTCGGGTTCTAGATAACACCTTTTTTTCTAAGAGTGTGCGGAGGGGGTATTGTTGTGTTTCTCTCACCTCTGGGTCCAGTGAAGCCGTCCTCTCCTGGTGGTCCTTCAGAGCCCTTCTGTCCTTTAATGGTTATGACTCCTACTGGTCCAGGACTTCCGGGAGGACCTCTATGACCTGGGGACATTCTACACTGTCAACATATAACATACTGAACAATATAATATACTATACTATGTGTACATATAAGTACAACATATACAATACTGTGACTGCAACGATAACGTGTGATATGGCGTTCTATGCAGAAACAGTCTACGATGAGGGACAGCACACTGAAAACGTAATGTTGTGTAAAGTGAAATCATGCACATAGTCATGAAGAGCGATAGGATTCTGTAAACAATAGATAAACACAATACTGTGTATCTATTTTATTCTATGGATGCTGCAAAGTGCATACACTATAATGTACAGTATATTCACTTTGTACCTTTGGCTCCTTTGTACCCCTGGTCTCCATCCTGACCGTCACGTCCTGTAAAACCCCTCTCCCCTTGCCTCCCGCGGGATCCTGGGTTTCCAGGCCGACCCGGTGTACCAGGAACAGCCGATCCATTTCTACCAGGATATCCCCTGGGCCCTGGGAAAGATGGCATCATTGGGAATAGTTGTCATAGGATAATAATAATAAAGATAGTCCATTGGCTGGGTCATGTTCATTAGGGCACCACATGAAAATGTTTTAAAACATTTTGCAATGGAAAAACAACAATTTGTGTTTCTTATTGGTGCCTAATGAACACGGTCCTGGTATATTTTGTACTCAAAATGGGTTACCAGGGTTGTGGACGTCTATTTTGCAGGCTGTCTATTTTGAGGCAGGCGATACCCAAAACATGGCATCCATATGTATATATCCTTATCCCAATTCAAATGAAATCGTTGTGCGAACAGAGAATCACGTTCTAATCGGCCTGTGTGTAGCTGGTGTGGAGGAGTCAGGAGCAGGACAGCAGATATGAGTAAGGAACGTAATTTACTCAAGGAATCAATAAATACAACACAATAAACTAGCCCACAATAACGGACCATATACATACAAACAATCACTCAGAAAAACCATGGGGGAACAGAGGGTTAAATAATGAACAAGTAATTGGGGAAGTGAAACCAGGTATGTAGAAAACAAAGACAAAACAAATGGAAAATGAAAAGTGGATCGGCGATGGCTAGAAGGCCGGTGACGTCGACCGCCGAACGCCACCCGAACAAGGAGAGGGTCCGACTTCGGCGGAAGTCGTGACACACGTAAATGTCATAACACTACAGTGCCTTCGGAAAGTATTCAGACCCCTTGACTTTTTCCACATTTTGTTTACGTTACAGCCTTATTCTAAAATTGATTAAATAAATACAAAGCCTGAGCAATCTATACACAATACCCCATAATGACATCACAATACCCCAGAATGACATCACACTACCCCATAATGAAAAAGCGAAAAAAGGTTGTTCGAAATTTGGGCAAATGTATTAAAATTAAAAAACAAATACCTTATTTACATAAGAATTCAGACCCTTTGCTATGAGACTCGAAGTTGAGCTCAGGTGCATCCTGTTTCCATTGATCATCTTTGAGATGTTTGTACTACTTCATTGGAGTCCACCTGCGGTAAATTCAATTGATGTGACATGATTTGGAAAGGCACACATGTGTATATAAGGTACCACAGTTGAATGTGCATGTCAGAGCAAAAACCAAGCCATGAGGTCGAAGGAATTGTCCATAGGGCTCCGAGACAGGATTGTGTCGAGGCACAGATCTGGGGAAGGGTACGAAAAACATTCTGCCGCATTGAAGGACCCCAAGAACCAGTGGTGTAAAGTACCTAAGTAAACATACTTTAAAGTATTATTTAAGTATTTTGGGGGGGGTATCTGTACTTTACTATTTATATTTTTGACAACTTTTACTTCAGTACATTCTTAAAGAAAATAATGTACTTTTTACTCCATACATTTTCCCTGACACCCAAAAGTACTTGTTACATTTTGAATGCTTAGCAGGATAGGAAAATGGTCCAATTCACACACATCAAGAGAACATCGCCGGTCATCCCTACTGCCTCTGATCTAGTTGACTCACTAAACAGAGAACAACCTGGTCATCCCTACTTCCTTTGATCTGGTAGACTCACTAAACAAACATGCTTCATTTGTAAATGATGTCTGAGTGTTGGAGTGTGCACCTGGCTATCTGTAAATTTGGTTTGGTTTGCTTAATATAATGAAAGTGAAATTATTTATACTTAAACTTTTGATACTTAAGTACATTTTAGCAATTACATTTATTTTTGATACTTAAGTATATTTAAAACCAAATACTTTTAGACTTTTACTCAAGTAGTATTTTAATTGGTGACTTTCACTTTTACTTGAGTCATTTAAGGTATCTTTTATTTTACTCAAGTATGAAAATAGGGTACTTTTTCCACCACTGCCAAGAACACATGGGCCATCATTCTTAAATGGAAGAAGTTTGGAACCACCAAGACCCTTCCTAGAGCTGGCCGTCCGGTCAAACTGAGTAATCGGGGGAGAAGGGCCTTGGTCAGGGAGGTGACCAAGAACCCGATGGTCACTCTGACAGAGCTCTGGAGTTCCTCTGTGGACATGGGAGAACCTTCCAGAAGGACAACCATCTCTGCAGCACTCCACCAATCAGGCCTTTATGGTAGAGTGGCCAGACGGAAGCCACTCTTCAGTAAAAGGCATATGATAGCCCGCTTGGAGTTTGCCAAAAGGCACCTAAAGACTCTCAGACCATGAGAAACATTATCTGGTCTGATGAAACCAAGATTGAACTCTTTGGCCTGAATGCCAAGCGTCACATCTTGAGGATATCCCTACAGCGAAGCATGGTGGTGGCAGCATCATGCTTTGGGGATGTGTTTCAGCTGCAGTGACTGGGAGACTAGTCAGGATCGAGGGAAAGATGGGGCGAAGGTTCATCTTCCAATACGACAACGACCCTAAGGACACAGCCAGGACAACGCAGGAATGGCTTCGGGACAAGTCTCTGAATGTCCTTGAGTGGCCCAGCCAGAGCCCGACCTGAAAATAGCTGTGCAGCAATGCTCTTCATCCAACCTAACAGAGCTTGAGATGATCTGCAGAGAAGAATGGGAGAAATACAGATGTAGCATCATACCTAAGAAGAATCAAGGCTGTAATCACTGCCAAAGGTACTTCAACAAAGTACTGAGTAAAGGGTCTGAATACTACAGTCGTGGTCAAAAGTTGAGAATGACACAAATATTAATTTTCACAAAGTCTGCTGCCTCAGTTTGTATGATGGCAATTTGCATATACTCCAGAATGTTATGAAGAGTGATCAGATGAATTGCAATTAATAGCAAAGTCCCTCTTTGCCATGCAAATGAACTGAATCCCCAAAAAGCATTTCCACTGCATTTCAGCCCTGCCACAAAAGGACCAGCTGACATCATGTCAGTGATTCTCTTGTTAACACAGGTGTGAGTGTTGACGAGGACAAGGCTGGAGATCACTCTGTCATGCTGATTGAGTTCGAATTACAGACTGGAAGCTTCAAAAGGAGGGTGGTGCTTGGAATCATTGTTCTTCCTCTGTCAATCATGGTTACCTGCAAGGAAACACGTGCCGTCATCATTGCTTTGCACAAAAAGGGCTTCACAGGCAAGGATATTGCTGCCAGTAAGATTGCACCTAAATCAACCATTTATCAGATCATCAAGAACTTCAAGGAGAGTGGTTCAATTGTTGTGAAGAAGGCTTCAGGGTGCCCAAGAAAGTCCAGCAAGCGCCAGGACCGTCTCCTAATGTTGATTCAGCTGCAGGATCAGGGCACCACCAGTACAGAGCTTGCTCAGGAATGGCAGCAGGCAGGTGTGAGTGCATTTGCACACACAGTGAGGTGAAGACTTTTGGAGGATGGCCTGGTGTCAAGAAGGTCAGCAAAGAAGCCACTTCTCTCCAGGAAAAACATCAGGGACAGACTGATATTCAGCAAAAGGTACAGGGATTGGACTGCTGAGGACTGGGGTAAAGTCATTTTCTCTGATGAATCCCCTTTCTGATTGGTTGGAGCATCCGGAAAAAATCTTGTCTGGAGAAGACAAGGTGAGCGCTACCATCAGTCCTGTGTCATGCCAACAGTAAAGCATCATGAGACCATTCATGTGTGGGGTTGCTTCTCAGCCAAGGGAGTGGGCTCACTCACAATTTTGCCTAAAAACACAGCCATGAATAAAGAATGGTACTAACACATCCTCCGAGATCAACTTCTCCCAACCACCCAGGAACAGTTTGGTGACGAACAATGCCTTTTCCAGCATGATGGAGCACCTTGCCATAAGGAAAAAGTGATAACTATGTGGCTCGGGGAACAAAACATCGATATTTTGGGTCCATGGCCAGGAAACTCCCCAGACCTTAATCCCATTGAGAACTTGTGGTCAGTCCTCAAGAGGCGGGTGGACAAACAAATACCCACAAATTCTGACAAACTCCAAGCATTGATTATGCAAGAATAGGCTGCCATCAGTCAGGATGTGGCCCAGAAGTTAATTGACAGCATGCCAGGGTGGATTGCAGAGGTCTTGAAAAGGAAGGGTCAACACTGCAAATATTGACTCTTTGCATCAACTTCATGTAATTGTCAATAAAAGCCTTTGACACTTATGAAACGGTTGTAATTATATGTCAGTATTTCATAGTAACATCTGACAATATCTAAAGACACTGAAGCAGCAAACTTTGTGAAAATGTATTTTTGCATCATTCTCAAAACTTTTGGCCACGACTGTACAGTTGAAGTCGGAAGTTTACATACACATTAGTCAAATACATTTTAACTATTCACAATTCCTGACATTTAATCCTAGTAAAAATTCCCTGACTTAGGTCAGTTAGGATCACCACTTTATTTTAAGAATGTGAAATGACAGAATAACAGTAGAGAGAATTATTTATTTCAGCTTTAATTTCTTTCATCACATTCCCAGTGGTTCAGAAGTTTACATACTAATTTAGTGTATTTGGTAGCAATGCCTTTAAATTGTTCAACTTGGGTCAAATGTTTCGGGTAGCCTTCCACAAGCTTCCCACAATATGTTAGGTGAATTTTGGCCCATTCCTCCTGACAGAGCTGGTGTAACTGAGTCAGGTTTGTAGGCCTCCTTGCTCCCACACGTTTTTTCAGTTCTGCCCACAAATGTTCTATAGGATGAGGTCAGGGCTTTGTGATGGCCACTCCAAAACCTTGACTTTGTGGTCCTTAAACCATAACTTTGGAAGTATGCTTGGGGTCATTGTCCATTTGGAAGACCCATTTGCGACCAAGCTTTAACTTCCTGACTGATGTCTTGAGATGTTGCTTCAATATATCCACATAATTTTCCAACCTCATGATGCCATCTATTTTGTGAAGTGCACCAGTTCCTCCTGCAGCAAAGCACCCCCACAACATGATGCTGCCATCCCCGTGCTTCACGGTTGGGATGGTGTTCTTTGGCTTGCAAGCCTCCCCGTTTCCTTCAAACATAACGATGGTCAGTATGGCCAAAGAGTTCTATTTTTGTTTCATCAGACCAGAGGACATTTCTCCAAAAATAATGATCTTTGTCCCCATGTGCAGTTGCAAACCATAGTCTGGCTTTTTTATGGCGGTTTTGGAGCAGTGGCTTCTTTCTTGCTGAGCGGCCTTTCAGGTTATGTCGATATAAGACTTGTTTTACTGTGGATATAGATACTTTTGTACCTGTTTCCTCCAGCATCTTCACAAGGTCCTGTGCTGTTGTTCTGGGATTGATTTGCACTTTTCGCACCAAAGTACATCTCTCTAGCGACAGAACACATCTCCTTCCTGAGCGGTATGACAGCTGCGTGGTCCCATGGTGTTTATACTTGCGTACTATTGTTTGTACAGATGAACGTGGTACCTTCAGGCGTTTGGAAATTGCTTCCAAGGATCAACCAGACTTGTGGAGGTCTACAATTTTTTTCTGAGGTCTTGGCTGATTTCTTTTGATTTTCCCATGATGTCAAGCAAAGAGGCACTGAGTTTGAAGGTAGGCCTTGAAATACATCCACAGGTACACCTCCAATTGACTCAAATGATGTCAATTAGCCCATCAGAAGCTTCTAAAGCCATGACATCCTTTTCTGGAATTTTCCAAGCTGTTTAAAGGCACAGTCAACTTAGTGTATGTAAACTTCTGACCCACTGGAATTGTGATACGGTGAATTATAAGTGAAATAATCTGTCTGTAAACAATTGTTGGAAAAATTACTTGTGTCATGCAAAAAGTAGATGTCCTAACTGACTTGCCAAAACTATAGTTTGTTAACAACAAATTTGTGGAATGGTTGAAAAACAAGTTTTAATGACTCCAACCTAAGTGTATGTAAACTTCCGACTTCAACTATATGTAAATGTAATATTTAAGTTTTATTTTATTTTATAAATTAGCAACAAAAAAAACCCATCTGTTTTGCTTTGTAATTATGGGGTATTGTGTGTAGATTGATGAGGAAAAAAACGATTTAATCAATTTTAGAATAAGGCTGTAGCGTATCAAAATGTGGAAAAAGCCAGTGGGTCTGAATACTTTCCGAAGGCACTGTATTTTAGTCAACCGGGTGGATTTGCTTGTGTGTGTGCTGAGACAAGCTGGAAACAAAAATAGCTTCTGTTTATTAAATATGTAATACAATAGTAAAAGTAACCAGAATATTATTCGACATTGCCTGTTGCTGTGGTATGTTCAGATGATAATAATAACAATCATCATCAAAATTATAATTAATAGTGATAAAAATTGTAATAATAATATTGATAATAATATTTGATAATAATATTGATATTAATAATATTGATAATAATAATAATAATAATAATAATAATTGATAATAATATTGATTTTAATAATATTGGGATCTGGCTCACCTTTGGTCCCTGTTACACCAGGGAAGCCCGGGTCACCTGGTGACCCACTGAAACCCTTGGCACCAACGGGGCCCGGGGGACCTGGAAGCCCGGGGATCCCTGCTGGTCCCTTCACTCCACGTCCAGCAGGACCCATCGCACCCTTACGTCCTTTATCACCACGGAAACCTAACAAGACACATCACTAAATGACTGAAAGTAGTACATGTCTTTTTAACTAAGTGTGAGGTGGAGGACTGTTCAGAGCATATTATACAGTGGGAAACTCTGCGCAGTGAGTATTTTATATTTATGTACAGTGTGTGTACACAGATATACAGTGAGGGAAAAAACGTATTTGATCCCCTGCTAATTTTGTACGTTTGCCCACTGACAAAGAAATGATCAGTCTATAATTTTAATGGTAGGTTTATTTGAACAGTGAGAGACAGAATAACAACAAAAAAATCCAGAAAAACACATGTCAAAAATGTTATAAATTGATTTGCATTTTAATGAGGGAAATAAGTATTTGACCCCCTCTCAATCAGAAAGATTTCTGGCTCCCAGGTGTCTTTTATACAGGTAACGAGCTGAGATTAGGAGCACACTCTTAAAGGGAGTGCTCCTAATCTCAGTTTGTTACCTGTATAAAAGACACCTGTCCACAGAAGCAATCAATCAATCAGATTCCAAACTCTCCACCATGGCCAAGACCAAAGAGCTCTCCAAGGTTGTCAGGGATGAGATTGTAGACCTACACAAGGCTGGAATGGGCTACAAGACCATCGCCAAGCAGCTTGGTGAGAAGGTGACAACAGTTGGTGCGATTATTCGCAAATGGAAGAAATACAAAAGTACTGTCAATCTCCCTTGGCCTGGGGTTCCATGCAAGATCTCACCTCGTGGGGTTGCAATGATCATGAGAACGGTGAGGAATCAGCCCTGAACTACACGGGAGGATCTTGTCAATGATCTCAAGGCAGCTGGGACCATAGTGACCAAGAAAACAATTGGTAACACACTACACCGTGAAGGACTGAAATCCTGCAGCGCCCGCAAGGTCCCCCTGCTCAAGAAAGCACATATACATGCCTGTCTGAAGTTTGCCAATGAACATCTGAATGATTCAGAGGACAACTGGTGAAAGTGTTGTGGTCAGATGAGAACAAAATGGAGATCTTTGGCATCAACTCAACTCGCCGTGTTTGGAGGAGGAGGAATGCTGCCTATGACCCCAAGAACACCATCTCCACCATCAAACATGGAGGTGGAAACATTATGCTTTGGTGGTGTTTTTCTGCTAAAGGGACAGGACAACTTCACCGCATCAAAGGGACGATGGACGGGGCCATGTACCGTCAAATCTTGGGTGAGAACCTCCTTCCCTCAGCCAGGGTATTGAAAATGGGTCGTGGATGGGTATTCCAGCATGACAATGACCCAAAACACACGGCCAAGGCAACAAAGGAGTGGCTCAAGAAGAAGCACATTAAGGTCCTGGAGTGGCTTAGCCAGTCTCCAGACCTTAATCCCATAGAAAATCTGTGGAGGGAGCTGAAGGTTCGAGTTGCTAAACGTCAGCCTCGAAACCTTAATGACTTGGAGAAGATCTGCAAAGAGGAGAGGGACAAAATCCCTCCTGAGATGTGTGCAAACCTGGTGGCCAACTACAAGAAACGTCTGACCTCTGTGATTGCCAACAAGGGTTTTGCCACCAAGTACTAAGTCATGTTTTGCAGAGGGGTCAAATACTTAGTTCCCTCATTAAAATGCAAATCATTTTATAACATTTTTGACATGCGTTTTTCTGGATTTTTTTGTTGTTATTCTGTCTCTCACTGTTCAAATAAACCTACCATTAAAATTATGAATGATCATTTCTTTGTCAGTGGGAAAATGTACAAAATCAGCAGGGGATCAAATACTTTTTTCCCTCATTGTAGTGCTTATGAATACCTTATCGATGCCATATTAATCTTTTATAATTTATAGTTCCTTTAAAGTGTGACTGTTAAAATGACCATGGAAAGATGACATGCTCTGGGGATAGATTCCAAATATGGGCCCTGGTTTTAGCAGTGTGTCAACAGATCAAACATGAAAAGAACTGTACCATGTGGTGGCTATTTCAGATCCTCACCCGATGGGCCCCTGACTCCTGGTGGTCCTGAGGCTCCCGGTGGGCCAACAGCTCCTTTCTCTCTACATTCTATTGGCCCTGGGGGACCGCTCGGTCCTGGGTCCCCAGTGTCTCCTTTTGACCCCTTGTAACCCACACCTCCGCACGGGCCTAGTCCCCCTGTTATGAAATCACCATATGGTTAGAGATGCAATGAGGCCCATCTTAGAGTCACCAAGAACAATGAAAGATTGTAAAGCATTCAAAATACAGTACCAGTCAAAAGTTTGGACGCACCTACTCCTTCCGTAGTCTAGCTTTAAGGGTTTTATTTTCTACATTGTAGAATAATAGTGAAGACATCAAAACTATGAAATAACACATATGGAATCATGTAGTAACCAAAAAAAGTGCTAAACAAAAAATATATTTGATATTTGAGATTCTTCAAAGTAGCCACCCTTTGCCTTGATGACAGCTTTGCACTCTTGACATTCTCTCAACTAGCTTCACGAGGTAGTCACCTGGAATGCATTTCAATTAACTGGTGTGCCTTGTTAAAAGTTAATTTGTGGAATGTCTTTCCTTCTTAATGCATTTGAGCCAATCAGTTGTGTTGTGACAAGTTAGGGGTGGTATACAGAAGATAGCCATATTTGGTAAAAGACCAAGTCCATATTATGGCAAGAACAGCTCAAATAAGCAATAGGAAACGACAGTCCATCATTACTTTAAGACATGAAGGTCAGTCAATCCGGAACATTTCAAGAACTTTGAACGTTTCTTCAAGTGCAGTTGCAAAAACCATCAAGCGCTATGATGAAACTGTCTCACATGAGAACCGCCACAGGAAAGGAAGACCCAGAGTTACCTCTGCTGCAGAGGATAAGTTCATTAGAGTTACCAGCCTCAGAAATAGCAGCCCAAATAAATGCTTCACAGAGTTCAAGTAACAGACACATCTCAACATCAACTGTTCAGAGGAGACTACATGAATCAGGCCTTCATGGTAAAATTGCTGCTAAGAAACTACTACTAAAGGACATCAATAAGAAGAAGAGACTTTCTTGGGCCAGGAAACACAACCAATGGACATTGGTTGTGGAGGTCCTGGCCAAGCTGTCCCTCATACCATCATGGTCACCTAATCATCCCCAGCTTACAATTGGCTCATTCATCCCCATCCTCTCCTCTATAACTATTCCCCAGGTCGTTGCTGTAAATGAGAACGTGTTCTCAGTCAACTTACCTGGTAAAATAATGGTAAGAAAAAAAATAAAAGACAGGTGGAAATCTGTCCTTTGGTTAGATGAGCCCAAATTTCAAATTTTTGGTTCCAACTGACGTGTCTTTATGAGACGCAGAGTAGGTGAACAGATGATCTCCGCATGTGTGGTTCCCACTGTGAAGCATGGAGGAGGAGGTGTGATGGTGTTAGGGTGCTTTTCTGGTGACACTGTCAGTGATTTATTTAGAATTCAAGGCATCACAGCATTCTGCATCAATACGCCATCCCATCTGGTTTGCATTTAGTGGGACTATCATTTGTTTTTCAACAGGACAATGACCCAAAACACACCTCCAGCCTGTGTAAGGGCTATTTGACCAAGAAGGAGAGTTATGAAGTGCTGCATCAGATGACCTGGCCTCCACAATTACCCGACCTCAACACCCAATTGAGATGGTTTGGGATGAGTTGGACCGCAGAGCGAAGGAAAAGCAGCCAACAAGTACTCAACATATGTGGGAACTCCTTTAAGACTTGTGGAAAAGCATTCCAGGTGAAGCTGGTTGAGAGAATGCCAAGAGCGTGCAAACCTGTCATCAAGGCAAAGGGTGGCTACTTTGAAGAATCTCAAATATAAAATATATTTTGATTTGTTTAATACTTTTTTGCTTACTACATGATTCCATATGTGTTATTTCATAGTGTTGATGTCTTCACTATTATTCTACAATGTAGAAAATAGTAAAAATAAAGAAAAACCCTGGAATGATGAGTAGGTGTGTCCAAACTTTTGACTGGTACTGTACATATACAGTAACAATGTCTGGTGGGCCAATGCAATGTTCTTCCAATGCCTACTGCTCTATAATGGTCTCTCTTTCACTGTGTTGACTACTAGATGTTATGACAGTGACATATTGTGTGTGTGTGTGTATTAACAGTGAGTTAGATGCACCTGGAGGCCCAGGGATGCCTGGCAAACCAGGATCTCCCTTGGGTCCCAGTAACCCAGGTAGTCCAGGTGGACCAATGGGACCAGGTCCGGTGTTGAAGGTGTCTCCTGGAGGTCCCGGCCAGCCTGGAGAGCCTGGTGGTCCAGGGAGTCCTGGTGGTCCGTCCAGGTTGATTCCAGGTTGACCAGGGTCACCATCATCTCCAACACATCCTTGTTGTCCTGTTTGGGAAGAGGGATCCAGACATGAACCATCTAACTACTCACAATAACGACTCACACTAACTACAAACACTAACTACAAACACTAACTCTAGGAGTTTTACTGGAGTATCACTGCTGAGGTAGGAGTTTTACTGGAGTAGCACTGCTGAGGTAGGAGTTTTACTGGAGTAGCACTGCTGAGGTAGGAGTTTTACTGGAGTAGCACTGCTGAGGAAGGAGTTTTACTGGAGTAGCACTGCTGAGGTAGGAGTTTTACTGGAGTAGCACCGCTGAGGTAGGAGTTTTACTGGAGTAGCACTGCTGAGGAAGGAGTTTTACTGGAGTAGCACTGCTGAGGAAGGAGTTTTACTGGAGTAGCACTGCTGAGGAAGGAGTTTTACTGGTTTAGCACTGCTGAGGTAGGAGTTTTACTGGAGTAGCACTGCTGAGGTAGGAGTTTTACTGGAGTAGCACTGCTGAGGAAGGAGTTTTACTGGAGTAGCACTGCTGAGGAAGGAGTTTTACTGGAGTAGCACTGCTGAGGAAGGAGTTTTACTGGAGTAGCACTGCTGAGGTAGGAGTAGCACTGCCGAGGAAGGAGTTTTACTGGAGTAGCACTGCTGAGGTAGGAGTTTTACTGGAGTAGCACTGCTGAGGTAGGAGTTTTACTGGAGTAGCACTGCTGAGGTAGGAGTTTTACTGGAGTAGCACTGCTGAGGAAGGGTTTTACTGGAGTAGCACTGCTGAGGTAGGAGTTTTACTGGAGTAGCACTGCTGAGGTAGGAGTTTTACTGGAGTAGCACTGCTGAGGTAGGAGTTTTACTGGAGTAGCACTGCTGAGGTAGGAGTAGCACTGCTGAGGTAGGAGTAGCACTGCTGAGGTAGGAGTAGCACTGCTGAGGTAGGAGTAGCACTGCTCTCTACTGGATGTATAGCGGAATCTAGCCAGGTCCAATCCATTTCATAAAGATAGAATGCAACGCTGGTTTGATTTTACTTGAGCCTTATCACTTGTCTGCCTAACAAATTAACCCACTGACCAACAAACACACCCAACCACCCATCCAACTAAACTCTGTCTATTAACCACATAAAAGCTCATTTACAAAATAAACCCAGAATGCAATGTCATTCATTTGGAATGGATAACATCGCTGGGCCAATTGTGTGCCGCCCCATGGGTCTCCTGGTCACGGCGGCAGAGCCTGGATTCGAACCAGAATCTCTAGTGGCACAGCTAGCACTGAGATGCAGTGCCTTAGACCACTGCACCACTCAGGAGGCCCCATGTACAAATGATTAACACCTTTGTGATAATCCCTTACAAACAGTCATTACCTGGTGGTCCAGTTCCTCCATCTGTCCCGTCATCTCCTCTCATGCCTTGAGGTCCAAGGGAACCTGTGGGACCTGGGAAACCAAGTGGTCCTGGTGGCCCAGGATTCCCTGGGGAGGGTCCATCAGAACAGGTTGATCAGTCAGTGGCAATCAATATATCCCCTATCAATCAATCTATCCCCTGTCAATCAATCTATCAACACTGTCAATCAATCTATCCCCTGTCAATCAATTTATCACCACAGTCAATCAATATATCCCCTGTCAATCAATCTATCACCACTGGAAATCAATCTATCACCTATTACTCATATTTCAGACTCCCAAAGCATGCTAAGAAAGTCTAAAAACACACACACAATCTTTAACAGTGTCCGTATGTACAGTTGAAGTTGGAAGTTTATATACACCTTAGCCAAATACATTTAAACTCAGTTTTTCACAATTCCTGACATTTAATCCTAGTAAAAATTCCCTGTTAGGATCAGTTTGGATCACCAGTTTATTTTAAGAATGTGAAATGTCAGAATAGTAGAGAGAATTATTTATTTCAGCTTTCATTTCTTTCATCACATTCCCAGTGGGTCAGAAGTGTACATACACTCAATTAGTATTTGGTAGCATTGCCTTTAATTGTTTAACTTGGGTCAAACGTTTCAGGTAGCCTTCCACAAGCTTCCCACAATAATTGGGTGAATTTTGGCCCATTCCTCCTGACAGAGCTGATGTTACTGAGTCAGGTTTGTAGGCCTCCTTGCTCGCACACGCTTTGTCAGTTCTGCCCACAAATGTTCTATAGGATGAGGTCAGGGCTTTGTGATGGCCACTCCAATACCTTGACTTCTTTGTCCTTAAGCTATTTTGCCACAAATTTGGAAGTATGCTTGGGGTCATTGTCCATTTTGAAGACCCATTTGCAACCAAGCTTTAACTTCCTGACTGATGTCTTGAGATGTTGCTTCAATATATTCACATAATTTTCCTGCCTTATGATGCCATCTATTTTGTGAAGTGCACCAGTCCCACCTGCAGCTAAGCACCCCCACAACATGATGCTGCCACCCCCATGCTTCACGGTTGGGATGGTGTTCTTCGGCTTGCAAGCATCCCCCTTTTTCCTCCAAACATAACGATGGTCATTATGGCCAAGTAGCTCTATTTTTGTTTCATCAGACCAGAGGACATTTCTCCAAAAAGTACGATCTTTGTCCCCATGTGCAGTTGCAAACCATAGTCTGGCTTTTTGTGCCGGTTTTGGAGCAGTGGCTTCTTCCTTGCTGAGTGGCCTTTCAGGTTATGTCGATATAGGACTTGTTTTACTGTGGATATAGATACTTTTGTACCGGTTTCCTCCAGCATTTTCACAAGGTCCTTTGCTGTTGTTCTGGGATTGATTTGCACTTTTCACACCATAGTACGTTAATCTCTAGGAGACAGAACGAGTCTCCTTCCTGAGCGGTATGACGGCTGTGTGGTGCCATGGTGTTTATACTTGCGTACTATTGTTTGTACAGATGAATATGGTACCTTCAGGCGTTTGGAAATTGCTCCCAAGGATGAACCAGACTTGTGGAGGTCTACAATTTTTTTTCTGAGGTCTTGGCTGATTTCTTTTGATTTTCCCATGATGTCAAGCAAAGAGGCACTGAGTTTGAAGGTAGGCCTTGAAATACATCCACAGGTACACCTCCAATTGACTCAAATGATGTCAATTAGCATATCAGAAGCTTCTAAATCCATCATTTTCTGGAATTTTCCAAGCTGTTTAAAGGCACAGTGAACTTAGTGTATGTAAACTTCTGACCCACTGGAATTGTGATACAGTGAACTAAAAGTGAAATGATCTGTCTGTAAACAATTTTAGAATAAGGCTGTAGCGTATCAAAATGTGGAAAAAGCCTGGGTCTGAATACTTTCCGGGTTTTAATGACTCCAACCTAAGTGTACGTAAACTTCCGACTTCAACTGTAGTTGCTCACCTGGGGGCCCAAGTAGACCCTTTAAGCCAGGTAGGCCAGGGTTGTAAGGGCCACAGGGCAGAACCTCGCCTGGTGATACAAAGAAAAAGGTTTCCCTTCAGTAAAACAGATTTGAGCTGAACTTGATTTGGCATGATTAATTAGATAGATTCCATTTTGTTCAGTAAATATTAAATGACAATGTTAACCTAAGACCATTACCACTGAGGTGATTTTCATTCAGGCGTTTCACTCTCTATCGGTCCTACCTCGAGGTCCAGGTTGTCCAGTTTGTCCAGGGAGACCTGGGAGGCCCGCGTCCCCTGGGGGCCCTTGGTGGCCATGACGGCCTGGAGCACCAGGGCCTGGGGGGCCCGGTCTGCCTGGGGGGCCTTCAGGACCACGGGGCCCTGGGTAGCCTTTGTCACCTACCGAGCCCCCGTAACCGTCACCCTGACGGATGGCAAGGCATGACATGAAGAGGGCGAAGTTGCCCCTACAGGCTGATCTAAGGTCAGTTTTGTGTTTCCCCACTAATGATTCAGGTTGGGACTTGGGGAGGGCAAGCTCATCCTAGATCTATACTTAGTGTAAGCCCGGAGCTGAAATCGTACACTGACAACACAGACAGACTGCAGATGCACTAAACCGCTGGGAACACACTGGTTGAATCAACGTTGTTTCCACGTCATTTCAATGAAATTACATTGAACCAACGCGGAATAGACGTTCAATTGACGTCTGTGCCCAGTGGGAATTGACTGTTACCCCAATATTATAGTGTAGAAATGTAGGAAATTATCGTAAAGTCCCCCCACATTTCAAATCAAAATGACCCTGGGAGGAATAATGTTCCTCTGACAGACTAACCCACCGGGGGTCCGGGGTCTCCCACAGGGCCAGGGAAGCCATCGGATCCTGGCCGACCGGTGGCCCCAAACGGTCCGTTGGGGCCATTGAAGCCAGGGTCACCCTTCGCACCTGTCAATTAAAATGTCCAAAACAACAAGTTATGTCTATGTATTACACCAAAATGCTAAAGGCAATGTTATGAAGAGGGTTGAGGGGTCATTTAAAGTGCATTTTACATTTCTTGTAATTTGACAAACGTCATTTCAAACCAGCGTGGGTTAAAATATACAGCACTGACATGTGTTTTCCTCTGTGGCTCAGTTGGAAAAGGTACGGGTTCAATTCCCAAAGGGATCACATACACATACTAAATAACTCACTGTCCTGTCAGTGGTATATATTGTGTGGTGCTTTGTAGAGACTCGTAACGACTCGATCAGATCGACAGCGTCATTGCTGCTTAATAAATTCTGCAGTCAGACTTCCATCATTATCTAATCCAACATGTTTACTGGTTATGTGTGTGTAAGTAAGGTTCAACATTCACCTTCTGGCAACCTCACCTTCTGCCAACCTTTCTGTAAAGTCTACACATACAGTTTGATGCATACTTGGATAAATCCAAGGTATGCACCAACCAGAACGCACTGCAACTGCCTCTACAATGCAATGATGCAAGGTAAACGCAGCGTTCCATTGGAAATGAATGTACTTCTGGTGTACCAAAACGCAATGACGCTGATGGTCTGATCGAGGCGTAAGAGATTCTCTTACGTTGCCCATTCTAATCTGGATCACATCTTCCACTCACCTTTATAGTTGATCACATAGGACTCTCCCTTTTGTCCCTTCACTCCATTGTAACCAGGCCTGCCTGGGTTTCCCTACAGGGGGAAGCATGTCCAGACAACATCACTGTAACCTGCCTGGGTTGCCCTACAGTCCAGACAACATCACTGTAACCTGCCTGGGTTGCCCTACAGTCCAGACAACATCACTGTAACCTGCCTGGGTTGCCCTACAGTCCAGACCACATCACTGTAACCTGCCTGGGTTGCCCTACAGTCCAGACAACATCACTGTAACCTGCCTGGGTTGCCCTACAGTCCAGACCACATCACTGTAACCTGCCTGGGTTGCCCTACAGTCCAGACAACATCACTGTAACCTGCCTGGGTTGCCCTACAGTCCAGACAACATCACTGTAACCTGCCTGGGTTGCCCTACAGTCCAGACAACATCACTGTAACCTGCCTGGGTTGCCCTACAGTCCAGACAACATCACTGTAACCTGCCTGGGTTGCCCTACAGTCCAGACAACATCACTGTAACCTGCCTGGGTTGCCCTACAGTCCAGACAACATCACTGTAACCTGCCTGGGTTGCCCTACAGTCCAGACAACATCACTGTAACCTGCCTGGGTTGCCCTACAGTCCAGACAACATCACTGTAACCTGCCTGGGTTGCCCTACAGTCCAGACAGCATCACTGTAACCTGCCTGGGTTGCCCTACAATCCAGACAACATCTCATACATACAACTTAAAAGTGAAATATGTTAATTTTATCTTCACAAATATCAAACGATTCCATTCACCAAGAACCACACGCTCAGTTTACAAACAAGTGCAGGGGGAGATTTTGACTGGAATTGAAAGTTACAGATTACACCTTTAAAGATCATGAATATTCAACTCAACCGTACAATGCAAAACCACCACAGCATGTGCATGAGACGTCTGGGTTACACCTTGTGCATGAGACGTCTGGGTTACACCTTGTGCATGAGACGTCTGGGTTACACTTTGTGCATGAGACGTCTGGGTTACACCTTGTGCATGAGACGTCTGGGTTACACTTTGTGCATGAGACGTCTGGGTTACACCTTGTGCATGAGACGTCTGGGTTACACTTTGTGCATGAGACGTCTGGGTTACACTTTGTGCATGAGACGTCTGGGTTACACTTTGTGCATGAGACGTCTGGGTTACACTTTGTGCATGAGACGTCTGGGTTACACTTTGTGCATGAGACGTCTGGGTTACACTTTGTGCATGAGACGTCTGGGTTACACTTTGGCTTGATTATGTGTCTTTTATCGTGTTGTGTATAAGTCATCTGTCTAGGGATGTTTAATCTTGTTTTGTACACTAGCGGCACTCATTTGGGTCACAGGCATATAGGTAGCACAGGTGACCTGGAAGGGTTAGCACGGGTGACCTGGAAGGGTTAGCACGGGTGACCAGGAAGGGTTAGCACGGGTGACCAGGAAGGGTTAGCACGGGTGACCAGGAAGGGTTAGCACGGGTGACCAGGAAGGGTTAGCACGGGTGACCAGGAAGGGTTAGCACGGGTGACCTGGAAGGGTTAGCACGGGTGACCTGGAAGGGTTAGCACGGGTGACCTGGAAGGGTTAGCACGGGTGACCTGGAAGGGTTAGCACGGGTGACCAGGAAGGGTTAGCACGGGTGACCTGGAAGGGTTAGCACGGGTGACCTGGAAGGGTTAGCACAGGTGACCAGGAAGGGTTAGCACAGGTGATCAGGAAGGGTTAGCACAGGTGACCAGGAAGGGGTAGCACAGGTGATCAGGAAGGGTTAGCACAGGTGATAGAGCATAGAGTTCATACCATCCCACAGGAATCATAGATTTCTCCTCTGCATATTGGAATATTCTGTATTGGAACTATGTATTGTTTCATATGCAACAAATAGGAACATCACCCAAAGATATATCTACGTTTGGAAAGCCGATTCTGTGGACACGACATTAACTACTCTCAACCTGTTACAGTGGTGTCTCATAGGGATTCGCCATTACACTTCGCAATACGTTTTATAAAAGGGTTTATCATTAGTTTCTATGTTCTACAATATGGGTTAGCCTTACGTGGGATCCTTGTGAGCCAGGGTCCCCGTTATATCCATGGTCACCTTTCTCTCCGCTGTGCCCTGGCAGCCCGTCATACCCTAGGGGTCCGCGGGGGCCCGGAGGACCTGGGATCCCTCTGTGACCATTCTCGTACGTACACTCACACTCACCGTTGTAGCCTGAAGGACAGACGCAGACATGGTTAGTGTAATCACACGTAGACAGACATGGTTAGTGTAATCACACGTAGACAGACATGGTTAGTGTAATCACACGTAGACAGACATGGTTAGTGTAATCACACGTAGACAGACATGGTTAGTGTAATCACACGTAGACAGACATGGTTAGTGTAATCACATGTAGACAGACATGGTTAGTGTAATCACACGTAGACAGACATGGTTAGTGTAATCACACGTAGACAGACATGGTTAGTGTAATCACACGTAGACAGACATGGTTAGTGTAATCACACGTAGACAGACATGGTTAGTGTAATCACACGTAGACAGACATGGTTAGTGTAATCACACGTAGACAGACATGGTTAGTGTAATCACATGTAGACGTTCGTAGACAGACATGGTTAGTGTAATCACATGTAGACAGACATGGTTAGTGTAATCACATGTAGACGTTCGTAGACAGACATGCACGGACGCACACACACACATACATATAAACACACACATACAAACACACACAAACACTCGGAAGAAACACAGTGCACACAACCAACAGGTCCCAAGTGGCACAGCGGTCTAAGGTACTGCATCTCAGTGCTAGAGGCATCACTACAGACCCTGGTTCGATTCCAGGCTGTATCACAACCGGCCGTGATTGGGAGTCTCATAGGGTGGCTCACAATTGGCCCAGTGTCGCCGGGTTAGGGTTTGGCCGGGAGTAGGCCGTCATTTTAAAATAAGAATTTGTTCTTAACTGACTTGCCTAGTTAAATAAAAGTTAAATACATAAAAATAAATAAATAATGGTCACTCACCTTTTTCTCCTTTGTATCCCGTTACTCCTGGATATCCGGTATCGCCATCGTCTCCTCGTATACCCGGCTCACCAGGAACACAATAAATGCCTACAGGACATGATTGGCAACCCCCCCCCCCCCAAATTATTTTTTATATATAATTAAAAAACATAACTCCACTGATCATCAGTTCCAGTTATATTAGTGACTTTAGAAAATGGACTAACAACCTGAAACTTTGCATTATGTCAGTCCAACATCTAGTCTGCGTCCCAAACAGCACTCTATTCCATACAGCATTACTATGTACCCTCTGGGCCCTCTGGATAAAAGCAGTGCACTACACGAGAAATAGGATGCTTTTTGGGACGCTGACCTAAGCAGTATTTGAAATATGTTGACAGTTTAATTAAGCAATAAGGTCCGACAGTGTGTGGTATATGGCCAATACACCACGGCTAAGGGCTGTTCTTAGGCACGACGCAACGGACCAAAAGGCTCCGTAACAGCTTCTACCACCAAGCCATAAGACTGCTGAACAATTGATAAAATGGCCACCGGACTACTCCATTGACCCCCCCCCCCCCCCTTTGTTTTGTACACTGCTGCTACTAACTGTTTATTATCTATGCATAGTCACTTCACCTCTACCTACATGAACAAATGACCTCTAACCTGTACCCCCGCACACTGACGCGGTACCGGTACCCTGTGTGTATAGCCTCGTTATTGTTATTGTGCTACTTTTTACTTTAGTTTATTAGCTAAATATTTTCTTAACTCTTCTTAAACTGCACTGTTGGTTAAGGGCTTGTAATTAAGCATTTCACGGTAAGGTCTACACTTGTTGTATTCGACGCATGTGATAAATAAAGTTTGATTTGATTTGAGTCCCTGGATAGAGCCCTTAGCCGTGATATATTGGCAAATATACCACAAACCCCTGAGGTGCCTTATTGCTATTATAAACTGGTAACCAACGTAATTAGAGCAGTACAAATAAATGTTTTGTCATACCCATGGTATTCGGTCTGATATATCACGGCTGTCCGCCAATCAGCATTCAGGGATCAAACCAGACAGTTTATCACAATCAATATACAATGACACCAAGCTTACCTCCATATCCTAACAGAATTCCAGTAATTACACACCGTCGAAACACAGCGATGATGTTAGGCCAAGGAGGGGCACACAATGGAAGGGAAAACGTACACCATGTCAGTAACAGTTCACAGTATACCTTGTATTTACGCTAGAACGTGCATCATTTAACTTCCAATGACTGCATGAAAAGGGCAGATCATATCTAATCATGGACAGTGGCTAGAGAGAGCTTGTGGTGTGACTCCATACAGTCTGGTATTGTGCGGTCCTACCTGGACGGCCTGGGGGGCCTCTGAAGCCCTTGGCTCCGGGACGCCCTCTTTCCCCTGGTTGTCCTGGTATTGGCTCTATAGTGTAGTATCTGCCTGGCTCCCCCTTTAAACCCTTAGGACCAGGGAGACCGGGGTAACCTAGCTGCCCTGGTTGACCTGGACAATGAAAAGGAGAGATAAGGGGTCAGGGGTTGAGGGGTGAAAGGTGATGGAATGAATGAGTAAGACAATAGTGAGTGGTGCATGGTAGCATAGCTTACGGGTAATACAGTGCTGTGAAAAAGTATTGGCCCCCGTTCTAATTTCCTCTACTTTTGCATATTTTTTTATACTGACTGTTTTCACATCTTCAACCAAAACCTAAAATTAAAGGAAACCTGAGTGAACAAATAATACAACAACTACATTCATAAACAAAGTTATGCAACACCCAATTCCCCTGTGTGACAAATTATTTACCCCCTTTCACTCAATAACTGGTTGAGCCACCTTTAGCAGTAATGACTCCAACCAAATGCTTCCTGTAGTTGTTGATCAGTCTCTCACGTTGCTGTGGAGGAATTTTGGCCCACTCTTCCATGCAGAACTGCTTTAGCTCAGCAACATTTGTGGGTTTTAAAGCATGAACTGCTCGTTTCAAGTCCTGCCACAACATCTCAATTGGGATTAGGTCTGGACTTTGACTAGGCCGTTCCAAAACTTCAAATTTGTTGCTTTTTAGCCATTTTCATGTAAACTTGTGTTTTACTGTCTTTTTTACTGTTGTTTTTATTTCTTTACTTATCTATTGTTCACTTAATACCTTTTTTGCACTGTTGGTTAGAGCCTGTTAGTAAGCATTTCACTGTAAGGTCTACACCTGTTGTATTCGGCGCACGTGACAAATAAACTTTGATTTGATTTAATCAACTCACAGACGGATGATCTGACATTCCACCATGCTTGACCGTTGGTATGAGGTTCTTACTGTGCAATGCAGTGTTTGGTTTTCGCCAGGCATAAAATAGGACCCATGTCGTTCAAAAAGTTATACTTTTGAATCATTTGTCCATAGAACATTCTTCCAAGAGTCTTGATGATCATCCAGGTGGTTTTTGGCAAACTTGAGTCAACATTTTAGACAACAAGAGTCCTATTATGCCTGGTGAAAACCAAACACTACATTCCACAGTAAGAACCTCATACCAACGGTCAGGCGTGGTGGTGGTAGTGTGATGGTTTGGGGATGCTTTGCTGCCTCAGGACCTGGACGACTTGCCTTAATAGAAGGAACCATGAATTCTACTCTGTATCAGAGAATTCTACAGGAGAATGTCAGGCCATCCATCTGTGAGCTGAAGCACAGCTGGGTCATGCAGCAAGACAATGATCCAAAACACACAATCAAGTCTACATGAAAAGAGCAACACATTTGAAGTTTTGGAACGGCCTAGTCAAAGTCCAGACCTAATCCCAATTGAGATGTTGTGGCAGGACTTGAAACGAGCAGTTCATGCTTGAAAACGCACAAATGTCGCTGAGTTAAAGCAGTTCTGCATGCGATGTGAGAGACTGATCAACAACTACAGGAAGCTTTTGGTTGCAGTCATTGCAGCTGAAGGTGGCAGAACCAGTTATTGAGTGTAAGGGGGCAATTACTTTTTCACACAGGGGAATTGGGCGTTGCATAACTTTGTTAATTAAATAAATGAAATAAGTATCACATTTTTGGGGGTTATTTGTAAACTCAGGTTCCCTTTATCTAATATTAGGTTTTGGTTGAAGATCTGATAACATTCAGTATCAAAAATATGCAAAAATAGAGAAAATCAGAAAGGGGGCGAATACTTTTCACGGCTCTGTAAGTCTAAGAGCACAAGTTAGAACAGCTGTGCTCTTATTTTGTACAAATATGAGCATTGTCTACTATAGTAGGACAGGAAGTGAATGGATAGAAAGGCAGGGGACAGAAGACTGACCCTAGGCCCCAATAAGCCGTCCCAAAGTGACTCGTTTACTTCCGTTCATGGATTAAAAAGGAAGAGGCTGGTATAAGGAATTGGTGGAAGGTAGGACAATTAGGAAACAGGACCAGAAAAGACAGAACATTTAGTAAATAGGGGATAGGATATATTATATGTCATAAAGACGGTGAAATGTTTACCTGTGGAGATTAATACCCCTGGTGGTCCCGGAGGTCCATTAATGCCCATCTCTCCAATGTCTCCTGGTGCCCCCCTTGGACCTTGGGGGCCAGGATCACCAGGGTAACCTGCAATACAGTGGATACAGAGTCTGTTTCTTATTTTACCATGATTCAGATCTCATGCGCTGTTATGTTTTCATAATCTCACATTGTCTTGGATCAGGTTTCTCTGGATAAACAAAAAGGTTAAAGAAATAAAATACCGGTAACATAAATAATCTCTTATGGGTCCATATTTGAGAACATAACTTTCTTAGTCTCAAAATGTACATTAGCCAATTCAAATCATTGATGTAGTTGTATGTGATAAAATGCTATATTAGTTGTTCTCAATACACAACCTGGCACATTTAGCCCTATGCTAACCTGACCAGGTGGCAGTGATTAGGTCCAGTAACAAATTCCGCATCAACTTATCAAAGATCATAGACTTTATATCCACCAACCAATGGCACTTCTTAAAATAGGTCAATTTGGCCACCAGAGGGATATTTTAAGCCTCCAAGTTCAAGGTTTACTTGGTCTGTAAAGTGCGGCGCCCCAATAATACATGCATGTTTTCACATATGACAAAAGCGCGTCTTCTTGCTTATCCGTTTCACACACATCCATGTGCTTTTATGGAAAAAAGATAAAGGAGTAGAAGTGCCTTATGGTCTTGTCCAATAGTTACCATCGCTGTCAGGTGGCATACACACACACTGTTCACTGCTGGTCCTCGATGCTTGATTTAAATAACGCATATGATTCTAATAATGCATATAAAACTTTCGTTTTTGAAGTAGAGGAGGGAGACATAATTATTATTATTGTTAATTTTTTTATCCAATTGGATAAACACTCCAAACAGCCTACCCGACCACTCTGAGGCATCCGCATGGTCCTAAAGCACAGCGTTGCCCTGTTTTGTGTCACATTCAAATGATAAAACTGGGGGGACAAAAATGCAATTTCAGAATGTGGGGGGGACGGACATGTTGTGCCCCTGCATGTTTGGACACCTACTCATTCAAGGGATTTTCTTAATTTTTTACTATTTTCTACATTGTAGAATAATAGTGAAGACATAAAAACTATGAAATAACACATGGATTAATGTAGTAATCAAAAAAAAGTGTTAAACAAATCAAAATATATTTGATATTCTTCAAAGTAGCCACCCTTTGCCTTGATGACAGCTTTGCACACGCTTGGCATTCTCTCAACCAGCTTCATGAGGTAGTCACCTGGAATGCATTTCAATTAACAGGTGTGCCTTGTTAAAAGTTAATTTGTGGAATTTCTTTCCTTCTTAATGTGTTTGAGCCAATCAGTTGTGTAGTGACAAGGTAGTGGTGGTATACAGAAGATAGCCCTGTTTGGTAAAATACCAAGTTCATATTATGGTAAGAACAGCTCAAATAAGCAAAGAGAAATGACAGTCCATCATTACTTAAGATACCTAAATGTATTAAAGTAATGTCAGTCAATATAGAACATTTCAAGAACGTTGAAAGTTTCTTCAAGTCGCAAAAACCATCAAGCCCCCTGATGAAACTGGCTCTCATGAGGACTGCCACAGGAAAGGAAGACCCAGCGTTACCTCTGCTGCAGAGGATAAGTTCATTAGAGTTACCAGCCTCAGAAATAGCAGCCCAAATAAATGCTTCAGAGTTCAAGTAACAGACACATTTCAACATCAACTGTTCAGAGGAGACTGCTTGAATCAGGCCTTCATGGTCAAATTGCTGCAAAGAAACCACTACTAAAGTACACCAATTAGAAGAGACTAGCTTGGACCAAGAAACACGAGCAATGGACATTAGACCGGTGGAAATCTGTCCTTTGGTCTGATGAGTCCGAATTTGAGATTTTTGGTTCCAACCGCCATGTCTTTATGAGATGCAGAGTAGGTGAACGGATGATCTCCACATGTGGGGTTCCCACCGTGAAGCATGGAGGAGGAGGTGTGGGGGTGCTTTGCTGGTGACACTGTCAGTGATTTATTTAGACCTCAAGGCACACTTAACCAGTATGGCTACCACAGCATTCTGCAGTGATACACCATCCAATCTGATTTGCACTTATTGGGACTATCATTTATTCAACAGGACAATAACCCAACACACCTCGAGCTGTGTAAGGGCTATTTGACCAAGAGGGAGAGTGATAGACCACAAACTGAAGGAAAAGCAGCCAACAAGTGCTCAGCATATGTGGGAACTCCTTCAAGACTGTTGGAAAAGCATTCCTCATGAAGCTGGTTGAGAGAATACCAAGAGTGTGCAAAGCTGTCATCAAGGCAAAGGGTGGTTATTTGAAGAATCTACACGTTTTTTTGGTTACTACATGATTCCATATGTGTTATTTCATAGTTTTGATGTCTTCACTATTATTCTACAATGTAGAAAATAGTAAAAATAAAGAAAAACCCTGGAATGAGTAGGTGTGTCAAAACTTTTGACTGGTACTGTATGGGTCAGTCTGTAAAAAGGTCTCCAAAAATAAGTTCCTCATTAAATGTGTTCGTAATGTTCAGTTACAAGGTTTTGGCTGCACTTCTCTCTTCTATTCCAAACACATTAACACAATAAAATGTAATTCTACATTTCAACGGAAAAAACGATATCTCACCTGGGATTCAAACTTGCCGCAAACGGCGAAAACTACCAGTAGCCAGGCTTGCTACACTGAGCTATTCATCCAGTTTATATGTTGTGCGTTTTAGTAACTTTGACTAGCAGATTGTGCCGTTTGACTTTGTTAAGGACGCTTTCATGGAAAAGTGATCGATCACATCCAACAACAATACGTCAACATTTGTAATTGGCTGATACAGAATTTGTTACCGGACATAATCACTGCCAGCTGGTCAGGTTAGCATAGGGCTAAATGTGACATGTTATCTAATGGGAACAACTAACATGTAGCATTGTATCACGTGCAACTACGTCAATGATTTTAAATGGCCGTTTTTGAAGTAAAAAATGTTTTCTTATGTTCTTAAGTATGGACCTCGTATAACTGAGCTGTCTAACCTGCTACAGTGTAATTGTGGTATATTTGGCGCGACGGTCCTCTGAAGCCTTTGTCTCCTGGGAAGCCCTGCGAGGACAGAGATAGAGGTTATTACCTAATGATAATAATAATAATGCATTCATTTACACTGGCCTGCGGGGCAACATAGGAGATCATCACTCATAAATAGGGCCAGGAGTTTTTCCTGGACAGATCATATGGTCAGGAAACACTCCCTGTGCTACTCATTATCTGGGTTGGCATCAATCCCATTTCAATTCAAGAGATGAATTTAAATTCCAGTTGCTAGATCTGTGGCCCTGAATTAAAGAAGTGTAGTACACGGAAGAGTACAAGAGTTCATGCAAGAGTCTCTCTAAAATGTTTTATTATGTCAATACAATGGCCATCTTTTGAGTCCATCTTTGTCCATAGCCAATTTTATGTCTAGCGATGTCACAGTTACAGGCGCGACAGGCATGACATCACAAAGGGGTTGGCAAGGAGAGAGAGCTTTGGGGACAGAAAGTAGAGCAATCTTAATTTTAGTAGACCTTATTACAAATGCTGCCATTGTTTTGCTATTGTTAAACAATATATATAAACTTTAAAAATGACCTTTTCAGAGTAAGCACTCAAAATATATTTAAAAAACCGACTGAGACAAGAATATGATAACCACAAGGAGGAAGTTGAAGGGCTGGTTTACAGTAAACTGTTGTGAGAAAGTGAGTGGGCTCTTTAAAAATATCTATCACCCTAGGTCCTAGATGAAGAACACCAAAACAGAATTCTCTTGCTCTATAGAAAGGCAGAAGCTTCTTAGTAAATCATCCAGCTCTATGTAGTAGATGGTGCTAAAACCTGCCTCCCTGTAAGCTAGCTAGTTGAAAGTAGGCCTTGACTTTGACCAGTTCTCTGTCCGTTTTCCGGATCCTCATTAGTTCCTGCCAATCAACAGCTACTCTTCCTGGGATCCAATCACAATTAAATACAATAAAACAATACATAACACATTATTACACACTACTCTACAATACAACATTTATAATACAGCAAAATAATCATATTAAAATGTATGTGTGTGTAGAGTGCGTGTGTTAGCATGTGTTTGTGAATGTGTGAATGCTGTGTGTGTGCTGTGTGAATGCTGTGTGTGAATCACAGTCCGCTCTGTTCCATAAGGTGTAGTTTTAACTGTTTTATAAATCTAATTTTACTGCTTGACTGAGTTACTTGATGTGGAATAGAGTTCCATGTAGTCATGGCTCTATGTAGTACTGTGTGTTTCCCGTAGTCTGTTCTGGACTGTGAAGAGACCCCTGGTGGCATGTTTTGTGGAGTATGTATGGGTGTCTGAGCTGTGTGCTAGACGCTTAAACAGACAGCTCTGTGATTTCAACATGTTAATACCTCTCACAAAGACCAGTAGTGATGCAGTCACTATCTCCTCCACCCTGAACCAGGAGAGATTGACATGCATATTATTAATGTTGGCTCTCCGTGTACATCCAAGGGCCAGTCATGCTGTTCTGGGCCAATTCTAATTTGCCTATGTCCCTGACCACACGACTGGACCGTAGTCCAGGTGTGATAAAACTAGGGCCTGTAGGACCTGCCTTGTTGATAGCAATATCAAGAAAGCAGAGTAGCGCTTTATTACGGACAGACCTCTCCCAAGCTTAGCTACTGTTGTATCAATATGTTTTGACCATGAGAGGTGACAATCCAGAGTTACACCAAGCAGCTTGGTCTCCTCAACTTGCTCCATTTCTACATTATTAATTTAGTGTTTAGTGAATGATTGAAAAACTAGCAGGAAATAAGGCTGCTATGTTGCAAAACAGTTGTCATGGAGAGAGAACCCAACAAACAGGATAAAAGGGCAGGAACATAACCAGGTGAGTTGAAAGCTGAAGTAGGTCTCCACATTTCAATACTTTTATGTCCAATAGAGAGATACCTATTTGTTTGAACAACCAACAAGTTCAGCCTGATCCACTTGCGTTCAATATTTGATGAATTGTCCATTTCTCCACTGTCTGTTTCTGATGTGTTTACTCCATATCGTGATACTAGACAACTGTTTCAGTGGAGTAGAGATACAACTGAATTTATTTGTGAATATAATCATTTAATTACGTCATTCCTGTGTGAAGGATGGCGAATGTGTGACCTATGGTCTTTAGTTCATGTCCAATGGGCCATTCACTCCAATGAACAACAATTACGTGGAAGTAAATATTGTACTAGAATGTTGTATTGTTGTATTAATGGTGAGGTGGGCCTTAGAATGTATCCCGTCTCGGGACTGTACCCCATCACAGGAAAGTCAGAAAAGTCTGTCCAATCATAGTGTCTTTAGGTGTTGCTAGGTAACTAGTGGGAGGAGGTGGGAGGAGTAGGAAGAGGTGTGATGATTGGGAGGAGGGAGAAATAAAAAACAAGACATAGGAATGTGGCCAGAGAGGCAATGCAGGAATCCTATCAAATATTCCTCACAGAACTAAGATGAGTGGAAGAGGTGAAGAGGAAGAGGGTGGAGAGAGTTGGAAAGAAAAACACACTTTGAGAGAGCAGAGGATGACCTTCCAGAGGAAAATGTGGAGAAAACAGCATGTCCTTTTCATCCAACCAGTGTGTAGGTTTGATAAGAATAAGGATAAAAAAGGATATGATGGTCCCACTGTCAGAGGACAGAAGAGCAGAGAATCAAAACATGCACAATACCAAATCAACCGCTTAGTCCCGATCCCTTGGACACTTATATATATCTAAAAAGATTGGGCAGGCAATTAGATATGGCAATAGCTCCACCTTGACTTCAGACAGGCTAGGTGGAGTTTTTGCAATACTGGTTACACTAATTCAATCTTTTCAGACTGTTGTCTGGCTCCGGATCCAGAACGCGATTAATACGGACCCCCCCCCCCCCCCCAAAAAAGGAACTCAGTCGGGCTTTCAATGTAATGCGGTTTAGAATTATAATAGTAGAATAGACAAGGTGCCATTTTGAAAATGACAGACCTTGGAGCGCTTTTTATAACCTGTCAGAAATGTCCAGTTGATCAACTATCCCATGTTATCTAAATACTGTAGGTACGTTAGGCTAACCAGCTATCTACATTTTGTAGTTATCGTGGACAGATCCCGTTTACCAGGGGCCTCGACCCCCAGGGGGCCCCATTTATTTTGTTGAGTCACTCAGGTATCATGTGAACACACATTTG
The DNA here is from genome assembly GCF_965601325.2 of Salmo salar. NCBI lineage: Eukaryota > Metazoa > Chordata > Actinopteri > Salmoniformes > Salmonidae > Salmo > Salmo salar. The sequence continues at coordinate 11,039,203 of NC_138293.1, forward strand.
GCAAAATGTGGACAATTGCAGGAAATTTGCTTAAAAACTGCAAAATGTTCCTTCCGCCACAAGAGAGGTGTGAACAGTTTGGTGTCGCATGGGTCGCGAGGTGGAGGATGGTTACTACGTCGACAAAGACAATATCCATCCGGACCTTTGCCACCTAGGACATTTGTGTGACCGGAACTTCTCAAATAGTAGTTGAGTACCCTTGGTTTAGGGGGTAGAGGCTAGGGATCAATTTGGGATTGGGCTATATAGTGGCATGAGACAAGCCAACTGCAAAGACAAACGGCACTATGTCATCAAAACAGGTGTCCCCTGACAAAGGGGGGGGGGGGTGGAGATGGGCCCAATTTTTTGCCTGTGGTTACTGTAAAGAGAGTGACAGATGGAGGGAGAAAGAGGAGAAAGATAAAGAACCAGGAACCAAATCAACCTGAATTGACGGCTACATCAACCTGAATTGATTCCTGAGAGCAAAGCCAAAGTGCAGAAAAATATAGATCTATATTGGCTCTCATAGAACATATGTGAAGGGTGACTACAGAGAAAGGGATATTTGACAATTTTCTAATTATGCAGTGGAAGGGATTACAGATATATAGTACCAGTCAAAAGTTTGGACACACCTACTCCTTCAAGGGTTTTTTTCTTTAATTTAGCTATTTTCTACATTGTAGAATAATAGTGAAGACATCAAAACAATGAAATAACACATATGGAATCATGTAGTAACCAAGAATGTGTTAATTAAACTAATCAAAATATATTTTATATCTTCAAAGTAATCATCCTTTGCCTTGACAGCTTTGCACACGCTTGGCATTCTCCCAACCAGCTTCACCTGGAATGCTTTTCCAAAAGTCTTGAAGGAGTTCCCACATATGCTGAGTACTGCTTTTCTTTCACTCTGCGGTCTAACTCATCCCAAACCATCTCAATTGGGTTGAGGTCGGGTGATTGGAAGCCAGGTCATCTGATGCAGCACTCCATCACTCTCGTTCTTGGGTACATAGCCCTTACACAGCCTGTGGGTGTGTTGGGTCATTGTCCTGTTGAAAAACAAATGATACTCCCACTAAGCGTAAACCAGATGGGATGGCGTATCACTGCAGAATGCTGTGGTAGCCATGCTGGTTAAGTGTGCCTTGAGGTCTAAATAGATCACTGACAGTGTCACCAGCAAAGCACCCCCATACCTCCTCCTCCATGCTTCACGGTGGGAACCACACATGCGGAGATCATCCGTTCAACTACTCTGCGTCTCACAAAGACACGCTGGTTGAAACCAAAAATCTAAAATTTGGACTCATCAAACCAAAGGACAGATTTCCACCGGTCTAATGTCCATTGCTCGTGTTTCTTGGTCCAAGCTAGTCTCTTGTAATTGGTGTACTTTAGTAGTGGTTTCTTTGCAGCAATTTGACCATGAAGATCTGATACATGCAGTCTCCTCTGAACAGTTGATGTTCAGATGTGTCTGTTACTTGAACTCTGTGAAACATTTACAGTGGCTTGCGAAAGTATTCACCCCCTTGACATTTTTTCTATTTTGTTGCCTTACAACCTGGAATTAAAATAGATTTTTTTGGGGGGGTTGTATCATTTTACACAACATGCCTACCACTTTGAAGATGCAAAATATTTTTTTTATTGTGAAACAAACAAGAGATAAGACAAAAAAACGGAAAACTTGAGCGTGCCTAACTATCACCCCCCAAAGTCAATACTTTGTAGAGCCACCTTTTGCAGCAATTACAGCTGCAAGTCTCTTGGGGTATGTCTCTATAAGCTTGGCACATCTAGCCACTGGGATTTTTGCCCATTCTTCAAGGCAAAACTGCTTCAGCTCCTTCAATTTCGATGGGTTCCGCTGGTATACAGCAATCTTTAAGTCATACCACATATTCTCAATTGGATTGAGGTCTGGGCCTTGACTAATTCATTCCTAGACATTTAAATGTTTCCCCTTAAACCACTCAAGTGTTGCTTTAGCAGTATACTTAAGGTCATTGTCCTGCTGGAAGGTGAACCTCTGTCCCAGTCTCAAATCTCTGGAAGACAGAAACAGGTTTCCCTCAAGAATTTCCCTGTATTTAGCGCCATCCATCATTCCTTCAATTCTGACCAGTTTCCCAGTCCCTGCCGATGAAAAACATCCCCACACCATGATGTTGCCACCACCATGCTTCACTATGGAGATGGTGTTCTCGGGGTGATGAGAGGTGTAAGGGTTTGCGCCAGACATAGCATTTTCCTTGATGGCCAAAAAGCTCTTGGCAGGTTTGTTGTGGTGCAATATTCTTTCAATTTCTTTTTTTTTTTATAACCCAACCCTGATCTGTACTTCTCCACAACTTTGTCCCTGACCTGTTTGAAGAGCTCCTTGGTCTTCATGGTTCCGCTTGCTTGGTGCCCCTTGCTTAGTGGTGTTGCAGACTCTGGGGCCATTCAGAACAGGTGTATATATACACTGAGATCATGTGACACTTAGATTGCACACAGGTAGACTTTAACTAATTATGTGACTTCTGAAGGTAATTGGTTGCACCAGATCTTATTTAGGATCTTCATAGCAAAAGGGGTGAATACATATGCACGCACCACTTTTCCGTCAATAATTTTTTTCATTTCACATCACCAATTTGGACTATTTTGTGTATGTCCATTACATGAAATCCAAATAAAAATACATTTACATCACAGGTTGTAATGCAACAAAATAGGAAAAACGCCAAGGGGGATGAATACTTTTGCAAGGCACTGTATTTGGGATGCAATTTCTGAGGCTGGTAACTCTAATGAACTTATCCTCTGCAGCAGAGGTAACTCTGGCTCTCCCTTTCCTGTGGAGGTCCTCATGAGAGCCAGTTTCTTCAGGGCGCTTGATGGTTTTTGCGACTGCACTTGAGGAAACTTTCAAAGTTCTTGAAATATTCTGGATTGACTGACCGTCATGTATTAAAGTAATGATGGACTGTCATTTCTCTTTGCTATTTGAGCTGTTCTTGCCATAATATGGACTTGGTCTTTTACTAAACAGGGCTATATTCTGTATACCACCCCTACCTTGTCACAACATAACTATTTGGCTCAAACGCATTAAGGAATGAAATTCCAGAAATTAACTTTTAACAAGGCACACCTGTTAATTGAAATGCATTCCAGGTGACTACCTCATGAAGCTGGTTGAGAGAATGCCAAGCATGTGCAAAGCTGTCATCATGGCAAAGGGTGGCTATTTTGAAGAATCTCAAAAATATTTTGGTTACTACATGATTCCGTATGTGCTATTTCATAGTTTTGATGTCTTCACTATTATTCTACAATGTAGAAAATAGTAAAAATAAAGAAGAACCCTGGAATGAGTAGGTGTGTTCAACCTTTTGACTGGTACTATATTTTTATTTTATCTCATATAAATGTAACCTTTATTTATTGAACCATAAAACACCCTATTTAAGAAAAGCTGTTGAGCGTCTGGCTTGGATACAGTGGCCACAAACCAGGCTTTGTTTATGTGCCAAGTTTAGATGATGTACCCTGATGTATCCGCTTTCTGGTTTTGTCTGTTGTTTCAGCACTCAGCCACAAGAGGGCAGACGAAGTACAGACCCGAACCAAGATGGCAAGAAAATCTATACAGATGTAGGATATTAATTTGAGCCAGTTTGCTACAGCAGGAAAATAATCCTGCAGCTACATGAAACGTTAATTATTATGTGGATTAAATGTGTTCTGTATCCTCAACATTTGACACTACTTGATAAGAGTTATTATAGTTGGTGGGTGTTCATGGACTCAAATTGAAATGAAGTTTAAAGAAGTCACACCCATAGAGCTCACTCCACAATTAAATCTGAATACTGAAAGCTATAAAGCCTGGGGAATAAAATACAGTATCTCTAGAATTTGTCCCTTTCTGGGTCAACTGAACTAATGGAGTTGAGCCCACCCAACCTGCTGATAATAGACAGATACTGTATGGTTCTGGTTGAGCCCAACCTGCTGATAATAGACAGATACTGTCTGGTTCTGGTTGAGCCCAACCTGCTGATAATAGACAGATACTGTATGGTTCTGGTTGAGCCCAACCTGCTGATAATAGACAGATACTGTCTGGTTCTGGTTGAGCCCAACCTGCTGATAATAGACAGATACTGTATGGTTCTGGTTGAGCCCAACCTGCTGATAATAGACAGATACTGTACGGTTCTGGTTGAGCCCAACCTGCTGATAATAGACAGATACTGTACGGTTCTGGTTGAGCCCAACCTGCTGATAATAGACAGATACTGTCTGGTTCTGGTTGAGCCCAACCTGCTGGTTCTGGGTTCAGCTCACCGTTGGTCCTGTCCTGCCGATCAGACCAGGAAACCCTTGGTCTCCAGGATAGCCCTGAATGAAAGGAGAACAACTACATTAATAACATACAGTATAGAAGTCAACATTCACAGAAAGTACAATATTTAGACATTCATATCAAAACTACAATTCCTGTGCCTGAGCCTGGTCTAGCCTGCAATGTCACCACTTGCAGCACTTGTACTACACCCTCAGCTCGTTACAAACCCTAACCCCACCGCTACTCGTCAGCTTCATCCCTCACTGTCTCCCCTCTCGTTGCCTACCGTGCCTATCTGAATAAAGTGAAAATAAATATCTTCTTCTCGTTAAAATTACAATTCCTTCTCCTCTTTTAGTTTCCTAAAATAGCCAATGCATTTGAAATCTGACAACAGACCAAACTATAGTAAACTAAATCAAATCAGTTTCCTTCAGATGCCTTTCATGCAATATCACTGCAGATCTATTGGTAGTTAAACATAGCAAAGCAATATTTTGGAGAGTAATAATTCCATACAACATTGACGAGACTAAACTAAGGGGAAGGAGAAGACCCACCTGTGGTCCAGGCGTTCCAGGCAGGCCGGTAGATCCTATGTAACCCTTGGACAGAGAAGATAAGAGACAAAAAATTAAAAAAGGACAACTAATCAACTAATATGGAAGACAACAACAGATGACTACATAATAACAAGGAGGACGGCTTTATGACATCAGATCACAACAGTACAGTGTTCCTACCCGAGGGCCAGGAGGACAGCTTTATGACATCAGATCACAACAGTACAGTGTTCCTACCCGAGGGCCAGGAGGACAGCTTTATGACATCAGATCACAACAGTACAGTGTTCCTACCCGAGGGCCAGGAGGACGGCTTTATGACATCAGATCACAACAGTACAGTGTTCCTACCCGAGGGCCAGGAGGACGGCTTTATGACATCAGATCACAACAGTACAGTGTTCCTACCCGAGGGCCAGGAGGACGGCTTTATGACATCAGATCATAACAGTACAGTGTTCCTACCCGAGGGCCAGGAGGACAGCTTTATGACATCAGATCACAACAGTACAGTGTTACTACCCGAGGGCCAGGAGGACGGCTTTATGACATCAGATCACAACAGTACAGTGTTCCTACCCGAGGGCCAGGAGGACGGCTTTATGACATCAGATCACAACAGTACAGTGTTCCTACCCGAGGGCCAGGAGGACGGCTTTATGACATCAGATCACAACAGTACAGTGTTCCTACCCGAGGGCCAGGAGGACGGCTTTATGACATCAGATCACAACAGTACAGTGTTACTACCCGAGGGCCAGGAGGACGGCTTTATGACATCAGATCACAACAGTACAGTGTTACTACCCGAGGGCCAGGAGGACGGCTTTATGACATCAGATCACAACAGTACAGTGTTCCTACCCGAGGGCCAGGAGGACGGCTTTATGACATCAGATCACAACAGTACAGTGTTCCTACCCGAGGGCCAGGAGGACAGCTTTATGACATCAGATCACAACAGTACAGTGTTCCTACCCGAGGGCCAGGAGGACAGCTTTATGACATCAGATCACAACAGTACAGTGTTCCTACCCGAGGGCCAGGAGGACAGCTTTATGACATCAGATCACAACAGTACAGTGTTCTTACCCGAGGGCCAGGAAAGCCACGGATTCCAGTTTCTCCCTTTAGTCCTTCATAGGATTTTTCTCCCTGTAAGGAGAGTTATCGTTCAAACACATGTAATACGCAAATGCACAAACCACACACACATACACACACAAACTCACAGTTATGCCTCTGGGTCCACATGGTCCAGGAACCCCTTTATCCCCCTTAAACAGACAAAAACAACATCAAGAGTTACTTGTGGTAGACGAAAGCCAACTCTGTTAAAGCAAGCCAATTATGGGTTAACTCATTCATTACTCTGGACTTCAAGAACAAAGACCCCCCCCCCCCAAGATGCCTAAGCAATATTGCAGTCCATATTTTGAGTCCTAATGCTCCAAACGATAAAATTACATTTTCCTGGTTCCCACTGATGGTTTAGCATCAATTGTTACAACTCTTGGTAAGAATATTGTCCACGTGTTTCTTTGCACGATGAAGTACAGAGAAAGTCCATAATGTTCCCAAAGAGGCAGTCGCACTATATAGGGTACCTTGCCTCCTTTGGGGTAGAAAAAGTCTGGAGGCTCGACGATCTCCTCAGGCCCCGGAGGCCCTGGTTGACCCTGGTCCCCCTGAGAGACAGCAGGAGGAGTAGAGAGATAATATTATCCATGTTGACATGGAGAAACGGAGATGATTAGGAAAGCAAAGGCTAGCTTTTTCAAGCAGAAATTTGCATCCTGTAGCACAAACTCCAAAACGTTCTGGGACACTGTAAAGTCCATGGAGAATAAGAGAACCTCCACCCAGCTGCCCACTGCACTGAGGCTAGGAAACACTGTCACAACAGATAAATCCACCAGAATTGAGAATTTCAATAAGCATTTTTCTACGGCTGGCCATGCATTCCACCTGGCTACCTCTACCCCGGTCAACAGCTCTGCACCCCCCACAGCAACTTGCCCAAGTCTCCCCCATTTCTCCTTCACCCAAATCCAGACAGCTGATGTTCCGAAAGAGCTGCAAAATCTGGACCCCTACAAATCAGCTGGGCTAGACAATCTGGATCCTCTCTTTCTAAAATGATCTGCTGCAAATTGTTGCAACCCCTATTACTAGCCTGTTCAACCTCTCGTATCGTCTGAGATCCCCCAAAGATTGGAATGTTGCCACGGTCATCCCCCTCTTCAAAGGGGGAGACACTATAGACCCAAACTGTTACAGACCTATATCTATCCTACCCTGCCTTTCTAAGGTCTTCAAAAGCCAAGTTAACAAACAGATCACCGACCATTTCAAATCCCACCGTACCTTCTCCGCTATGCAATCTGGTTTCAGAGCTGGTCATGGGTGCACCTCAGCCACGCTCAAGGTCCTAAAAGATATCATAACCGCCATCGATAAAAGACAATACTGTGCAGCCGTATTCATCAACCTGGCCAAGGCTTTCAATGCTGTCCAGCACCACATTCTTATCGGCAGACTCAACAGCCTTGGTTTCTCAAATGACTGCCTCGCCTGACAGAGTTCAGTGTGTCAAATCAGAGGGCCTGTTGTCCGGACCTCTGGCAGTCTCTATGGGGATGCCAGAGGGTTCAATTCTCAGGCCGACTCTTTTCTCTGTATACATCAATGATGTTGCTCTTGCTGCTAGGGATTCTCTGACCCACCTCCACGCAGATGACACCATTCTGTATACTTCTGGCCCTTCCTTGGACACTGTGTTAACAAACCTCCAGACGAGCTTCAATGCCATACAACTCTCCTTCCGTGGCCTCCAACTGCTCTTAAATGCAAGTGAAACTAAATGGATGCTCTTCAACCGATCGCTGCCCGCACCTGCCCGCTCGTCCAGCATCACTACCCTGGACGGGTCTGACATAGAATATGTGGACAACTACAAATACCTAGGTGTCTGGTTAGACTGTAAACTCTCCTTCCAGATTCACATTAAACATCTTCAATCCAAAATTACATCTAGAATCGGCTTCCTATTTCGCAACAAAGCATCCTTCACTCATGCTGCCAAACATACCCTCATAAAACTGACTATCCTACCAATCCTTGACGATGTCATTTACAAAATAGCCTCCAACACTCTACTCAGCAAATTGGATACAGTCGATCACAGTGAAATCCGTTTTGTCACCAAAGCCCCATATACTACCCACCACTGCGACCTATATGCTTTCGTTGGCTGGCCCTCGCTTCATATTTGTCGCCAAACCCACTGGCTCCAGGTCATCTATAAGTCTTTGCTAGGTAAAGCCCCGCCTTATCTCAGCTCACTGGTCACCATAGCAGCACCCACACGTAGCACGCGCTACAGCAGGTATATTTCACTGGTCACCCCCAAAGCCAATTCCTACTTTGGCCGCTTTTCCTGACAGTTCTCTGCTGCCAATGACTGGAACGAATTGCAAAATTCACTGAAGCTGGAGACTCATATCTCCCTCACTAACTTTAGGCATCAGCTGTCAGAGCAGCTTACATATCATTGCACCTGTACATCTGTAAATAGCCCATCCAACTACCTCATCCCCATATTGGTATTTATTTTTTTGCTACTTTGCACCCTACTTGCACATTCATCTTCTGCACATCTATCACTCCAGCGTTTTAATTGCTAAATTGTAATTACTTTGCCACTATGGCCTATTTATTGCCTTACCTCCCTAATCTTACCTAATTTTCACACACTGTATATAGATTTTTCTATTGTGTTATTGACTGTATGTTTGTTTATTCCATGTGTAACTCTGTTGTTGTTTGTGTCGCACTGCTTTGCTTTATCTTGGCCAGTTCGCAGTTGTAAATGAGAACTTGTTCTCAACTGGCCTACCTGGTTAAATAAAGGTGAAATAAAAACACAACTAAAAATGATTACACAGCAAACTCCTGCAAAAAAAACACACACACACACACACACACACACACACACACACACACACACACACACACACACACACACACACACACACACACACACACACACACACACACACACACACACACACACACACACACACACACACACACACACACACACACACACACACACACACACACTAGCATAGCTACTTACCTCATCACCTTTAATGCCCGGCAGTGATCTGCCATTGTCACCCTGAAACACAAACAAGTTTGTAAGTGTGTGTGTGGGTGTGTGGGTGTGTGCGTGTGTCCGTGTGTGTGCCCACTCACTGGTTCTCCTCTAGCCCCGTGTGGACCGTCTGGACCCTAGATGAAAGAGAGAGAAATATCTTAACACATATCTTAACACGTATACACATATTGTTCACCACAATATAATCTCATTAACTACATACAGTACTGTAAGACATACAGGTCACACAAAACAAAAGATATACATGTTCCACATCACAGAACCGTCAGTATTCAATAGCAAAGACGATGATTACAAAAAGCAAAGTCCTATTGCTCACATTATTTCCATTAGGTCCAGCAGGCCCTGTGTGACCCTTGGGTCCCACATGGCCAGGTGATCCCTGGAGGAAAAACATGACAGAGCACAGGGTCGTGTTCATTAGGCACAAAATGGAAGAAAACGCTCTGAAGGGATGTTAAACAGACAGGTACTATCTGTACTTGTCGTCCAATAAGAAACACTCATTTTCATTTAACTAAATATTTCTGCTGTGGTGTGCCCTACTGAACATGACCCAGATCTTGTTGGCATACATTTGATTTAACTTCTAATTGATGAGTCAAAAGGCAATAAATGAGTGTATTAGAGTTAAATGTTGTGAAACACAACTGCTACTACAACTTATATCCTTGTTTTACTCATGTAAATTGACTGAAACATATTCTCTTTTACAGAAACAACCTGGTGGAAGAGTTACAGGAGAAATACTAGTACTATCACAAAGGTTTACAGTAGAGTAACTATGCCTGAACATCTACAGTGCCTTCAGAAAGTATTCACACCCCTTGACTTTTTCCACATTTAGTTGTGTTACAAAGTGGGATTAAAATTGATTTAATTGTCATTTTTAGTCAACGATCTACACAACATACTCGGTAATGTCAAATTTGAAGAAAAAAGGCAATATTTTTTTCATTCATAGAAAATAAACACCAATATATCTTGATTTTATAAGTATTTAAACCCCTGAGTCAATACATGTTAGAATCACCTTTGGCAGGGATTACAGCTGTGAGTCTTTCTGGGTAAATCTCTAAGACCACACCTGGATTGTACAATATTTGCACATTATTCTTTTAAGAAATTGTCAAGCTCTGTCAAGTTGGTTGTTGATCATTGCTAGACAGCCATTTCAAGTCTTGCCATATATTTTCAAGCCAATTTAAGTCAAAACTGTAACTTGGCCACTCAGGAACATTCAATGTAGTCTAGGTAAGCAACTCCACTGTATACAGTATTTGACCTTGTGTTCTAGGTTATTGTCCTACTGAAAGGTGAATGTCTTATTGCAAACAGGACGCATGTTTTGGAATATTATTATTCTGTACAGGCTTCCTTCTTTTCACACTGTCATTTAGGTTATATTGTGGAGTAACTACAATGTTGTTGATCCATCATCAGTTATCTCCTATCACAGCTATTAAACTCTGTAACTGTTTTAAAATCACCATTGGTGTCATGGTGAAATCCCTGAGTAATGATTTCCTTCCTCTCCGGCAACGGATTTAGAAAGGGTGTCTGTATCTTTGTAGTGACTGGGTGTATTGATACACCATCCAAAGTGTAAAATTAATAACTTCACCGTGCTCAAAGGGATATTCAATGTCTGCTTTTTTTTTACCCATCTACCAATAGGTGCATTCTTTGCGAACCATAGGAAAACCTCCCTGGTCTTTGTGGATGAAATTCACTGCTCAATTTAGGGACCTTAATTGTATGTGTAGGGTACAGAGATGGGGTATTCACTTACAAATCATGTTAAACACTATTATTGTTCACAAGTTGAGTCCATGCAACTTATTACGTGACTTGTTAAGCACATTTTCACTCCTGAACTTATTTAGGCTTGTCATAACAGAAGGGTTGAATACTTATCGACTCCAAGACATTTCAGCTTTACATTTTTTATTAATTTGTAAACATTTCTAAAAACATAATTCCACTTTGACATTATGGGGAATTTTGTAGATCAGTAACACAAAAAAAATCTCAATTTAATCCAATTTTAAATTCAGGCTGCAACACAATAAAATGTGGAAAAAGTCAAGGGGTGTGAATACCTTGACTACACTGTACCTGTCACCTCCTCCCATCTCTGGGTCCTGGAGTTCAAAGCTGCCGTAGCTGTAGACCCCCGTCACCGTGGTAACGTGTTTACGTGAGGTGTTCTAAGAATGCGGAGTGATAGTGAAAACGATGAAACACTTACAGATCTTCCAGGAGGCCCAGGGTCACCCTGTCAAATATCAACAAGTCAAAGTTTGTGTAATATAACGCACATATCTGTACACAGACACACACAGACACACAGCAAAGATTACTCACAGGAAGGCCAGGTACAGATACATCGTAGACAGGCTCCCCTTTTGTTCCTTTGGGACCGAGATATCCCTGAAGGAAAGTCAAAACGCTAGATTATGAGATATCCCTGAAGGAAAGTCTAAACGCTAGATTATGAGATATCCCTGAAGGAAAGTCAAAACGCTAGATTATGAGATATCCCTGAAGGAAAGTCTAAACGCTAGATTATGAGATATCCCTGAAGGAAAGTCAAAACGATAGATTATGAGATATCGATGAAGGAAAGTCAAAACGATAGGTTAGGAGATATCCCTGAAGGAAAGTTAAAACGATAGATTATGAGATATCACTGAAGGAAAGTCAAAACGATAGATTATGAGATATCCCTGAAGGAAAGTCAAAACGCTAGATTATGAGATATCCCTGAAGGAAAGTCTAAACGCTAGATTATGAGATATCCCTGAAGGAAAGTCAAAACGCTAGATTATGAGATATCCCTGAAGGAAAGTCTAAACGATAGATTATGAGATATCCCTGAAGGAAAGTCAAAACGATAGATTATGAGATATCGATGAAGGAAAGTCAAAACGATAGGTTAGGAGATATCCCTGAAGGAAAGTTAAAACGATAGATTATGAGATATCACTGAAGGAAAGTCAAAACGATAGATTATGAGATATCCCTGAAGGAAAGTCAAAACGCTAGATTATGAGATATCCCTGAAGGAAAGTCTAAACGCTAGATTATGAGATATCCCTGAAGGAAAGTCTAAACGCTAGATTATGAGATATCCCTGAAGGAAAGTCTAAACGCTAGATTATGAGATATCCCTGAAGGAAAGTCAAAACGATAGATTATGAGATATCCCTGAAGGAAAGTCTAAACGCTAGATTATGAGATATCCCTGAAGGAAAGTCAAAACGATAGATTATGAGATATCGATGAAGGAAAGTCAAAACGATAGGTTAGGAGATATCCCTGAAGGAAAGTTAAAACGATAGATTATGAGATATCACTGAAGGAAAGTCAAAACGATAGATTATGAGATATCCCTGAAGGAAAGTCAAAACGATAGATTATGAGATATCCCTGAAGGAAAGTCAAAACGATAGATTATGAGATATCCCTGAAGGAAAGTCAAAACGATAGGTTAGGAGATATCCCTGAAGGAAAGTCAAAACGATAGGTTATGAGATATCACTGAAGGAAAGTCTAAACGATAGATTATGAGATATCGATGAAGGAAAGTCAAAACGATAGGTTAGGAGATATCCCTGAAGGAAAGTCAAAACGATAGGTTATGAGATATCCCCGAAGGAAAGTCAAAACGATAGGTTAGGAGATATCCCTGAAGGAAAGTCAAAACAATTTTGCTGATAAAGCATTCTGCTTGTGCGACTCCATCCCCTGAAACACAAGATGTGTAAATGAAACCCGTCAATGTCTTCCACAGTGTATGAGACTCCTGTCAGAATGCTAGCTAGCTACATGAAGGAAACACGACATTCACACGCTGTACATACATCATGAAGTTATATTCTATGGTATTTCTCTTATTCGGAACAATTGAGGGGCGAAGGGCTTCAAAAGGGAGGTGGGTGAAGGTAAAGACCATATGATGTCTACCCTATCTCCAGACTGGAGGTGGGTGAAGGTAAAGACCATATGATGTCTACCCTATCTCCAGACTGGAGGTAGGTGAAGGTAAAGAACATATGATGTCTACCCTATCTCCAGACTGGAGGTAGGTGAAGGTAAAGAACATATGATGTCTACCCTATCTCCAGACTGGAGGTGTGGTTGCTAGTAGGAGTCCCCTCACCCTGGGTCCGGGGAATCCGTTCGTGCCATGAACACCGGGGATCCCCGTCTGTCCCCTGGTCCCGTTACAGCCGTCTAGCCCCGGCAGACCAGGATTCCCCCCAGCACCAACGTGACCCTGAAACCACACAGGTATGGAAAGATACTCAAGAGTACACACAATACATCCTGCAAACACAATGAACACCACGCTGCCATGTTGTGTATAACAGTATGCACTAGAAATGATTATTAATAACTTCATTACATGAAGTCAGTTTCATTTTCTCTTTATAAATAAGAACATGTGTTTTTGTATGTTCTTTACTAGGGTTAGCTGGCCTTTTGGTTGTAATATATTTCATAAATATGTAACCACTAAAAGGCCATAAGAGTTCAGTAAACTCTAATATCAATCTCAGCCTTTCTGGACAATGTAAAGTAACTTTCCAGTGTTTACAGATTTCTATGAAATATGACCTATAATTAACCTATAATACAATATGAGTGAAATACCTTTCCTTCCAAAACATTTCAATTAAGTATATTAAAAAGCAGCTTTTCTGTGTTGGAATGGTGTGGGCGTACCCCAACAACAGAATGGTGTGGTCGTACCCCAGCAACAGAATGGCGTGGTCGTACCCCAACAACAGAATGGTGTGGTCGTACCCCAACAACAGAATGGTGTGGGCGTACCCCAACAACAGAATGGTGTGGTCGTACCCCAACAACAGAATGGTGTGGTCGTACCCCAACAACAGAATGGTGTGGGCGTACCCCAACAACAGAATGGTGTGGGCGTATACCGGTCATTAAAAAAAAATTCATGAGAGTAGACTGCTGATTGGCCAGCATGTTCTATGAGGAAATAGCAAGTCTGTTTGAGATACAAGTTTGAGGTGTTATTTTAAAAGTGTTTTATGATTTTACGATATAGGACAAGTCAACATTATGAGTTGCCAGAACTTTTAAAAAGTTAGATTTTCACTGGACAGTTACTTTAATACTTAGAACCAATATAACATATTATAAGTACGAAAAGTACAAGAATGTATGCACTCACATCTGTAAGTCCCTCTGGATAAGAGTATCTGCTAAATTGCTAAAATGCTAATTGCAAATAAGTCTTATAATAAGATGTAATAAGGGCTTATAAATGGTTACAAGTAATACAGTAGGGTTCCCCAAATGGCGGCCCTTGCGCCAAATTTGGTTGGCGCACGGGCCGCCAGTTTTCCATACACCCCCCCCCCCCCCCCCCCCAAGGAAGTAAAAATAAAGAAAAACCCTGGAATGAGTAGATGTGTCCAAACTTTTGACTGGCACTACTCATTCAAGGGATTTTCTTAATTATTTACATTGTAGAACAATAGCGAAGACATCAAAACTATGAAATAACACATATGGAATCATGTAGTAACCAAAAAAAGTGTTAAACAAATCAAAATATATTTGATGTTTGAGATTCTTCAAAGTAGCCACCCTTTGCCTTGATGACAGCTTTGCACACTCTTGGCATTCTCTCAACCAGCTTCATGAGGTAGTCACCTGGAATGCATTTCAATTAACAGGTGTTCCTTGTTAAAAGTTCATTTGTGGAATGTCTTTCCTTCTTAATGCATTTGAGCCAATCAGTTGTTGTCACGTCCTGACCAGTAAAAGGGGTTATTTGTTATTGTAGTTTGGTCAGGACGTGGCAGGGGGTATTTGTTTTATGTGGTTCGGGCTGGTTGTGTTAGTAGTTAGGTGTTTGATTTATTATTCCAGGTTTCGGGCACTGTTCTATGTTAATGTATTTCTATGTTTAGTCTAGTCATTTGTATTTCTATGCTTAGTTAATTGGGGGTTGGACTCTCAATTGGAGGCAGGTGTTTTCTCGTTGCCTCTGATTGAGGGTCCTATAAATAGGTATGTGTTTGTTTTAGTATTTTGTGGGAGATTGTTCTTGTTTAGCTATGTGTGGCTGACAAGACTGTCAAGTTCGTTTTGTATACGTTTTTTTGGTGTTTTTCCTTCTTCACATAAATAAAAGATGATGAGTGTACATTTTCCCGCTGCGTCTTGGTCTCAACCCTACGACAACCGTGACAGTTGTGTTGTGACAAGGTAGGGGTGGTATACAGAAGATAGCCGTATTTGGTAAAAGACCAAGTCCATATTAAGGCAAGAACAGCTCAAATAGCAAAGATAAATGACAGTCCATCATTTCTTTAAGACATGAAGGTCAGTCAATACGGAAAATGTCAAGAACTTTGAACATTTCTTCAAGTGCAGTTGCAAAAACCAAGCGCTATGATGAAAACTGGCTCTCATGAGGACTGCCACAAGAAAGGAAGACCCAGAGTTACCTCTACTGCAGAGGATAGGTTCATTAGAGTTACCAGTCTCAGAAATAGCAGCCCAAATAAATTCTTCAGAGTTCAAGTAACAGACATCTCAACATCAGCTGTTCAGAGCAGACTGCGTGAATTAGGCCTTCATGGTCGAATTGCTGCAAAGAAACCACTACTACAGGATAGCAATGGACATTTTACCTGTGTAGATATGTCCTTTTGTCTTGAGATTTTGGGTTCCAACCGCCATGTCTTTGTGATGCAGAGTAGGTGAACGGATGATCTCCGCAAATGTGGTTCCCACCGTGAAGCATGGAGGAGTAGGTGTGATGGTGCTTTGCTGGTGACGCTGTCAGTGATTCACTTAGAATTCAAGGCACACTTAACCAGCATGGCTACCACAGCATTCTGCAGCGATACTCCATCCCATCTGGTTTGCGCTTAGTGGGACTATCATTTGTTTTTTAACAGGACAATGACCCAACACACCTTCAGGCTGTGTAAGGGCTATTTGACCAAGAAGGAGAGTGATGGAGTGCTGCAACAGATGACCTGGCCTCCACAATCACCCGACCTCTACTCAATTGAGATGGTTTGGGATGAGTTGGGACTGCAGAGTGAAGGAAAAGCATCCAACAAGTGCTCAGTTTATGTGGCAAGTCCTTCAAGACTGTTGGAAAATCATTCCTCATGAAGCTGGTTGAGACAATGCCAAGAGTGTGCAAAGCTGTCATCAAGGCAAAGGTTGACTACTTTGAAGAATCTCAAAAATAAAATATGTTTAACACTTTTTTAGTTACTACATGATTCCATATACAGTTGGGCTGAGTGTGTGGGTGTGTGTGTGGGTGTGTGCAAAGTGGTGCAAAGTACTTAACTAAATATACTTTAAAGTACTAATTACAGTTGAAGTCGGAAGTTTACATACACTTAGGTTGGAGTCATTAAAACTCGTTTTTCAACCACTCCACAAATTTCTTGTTAACAAACTATAGTTTTGGCAAGTCGGTTAGGACATCTACTTTGTGCATGACACAAGTAATTTTTCCAACAACTGTTTACAGACAGATGATTTCACTTATAATTCACTGTATCACAATTCCAGTGGGTCAGAGGTTTACATACACTAAGTTGACTGTGCCTTTAAACATCTTGGAAAATTCCAGAAAATGTCATGGCTTTAGAAGCTTCTGATGGGCTAATTGACATCATTTGAGTCAATTGGAGGTGTACCTGTGGATGTATTTCAAGGCCTACCTTCAAACTCAGTGCCTCTTTGCTTGACATCATGACAAAATCAAAAAGGAATCAGCCAAGAACTCAGAAAATAAATTGTAGACCTCCATAAGTCTGGTTCATCCTTGGGAGCAATTTCCAAATGCCTGAAGGTACCACGTTCATCTGTACAAACAATAGTACGCAAGTATAAATACCATGGGACCATGCAGCCGTCATACCGCTCAGGAAGGAGACGCGTTCTGTCTCCTAGAGATGAACGTACTTTGGTGTGAAAAGTGCAAATCAATCCCAGAACAACAGCAAAGGACCTTGTGAAGATACTGGAGGAAACCGGTACAAAAGTATCTATATCCACAGTAAACCGAGTCCTATGTCGACATAACCTGAAAGGCCGCTCAGCAAGGAAGAAGCCACTGCTCCAAAGCCGCCATAAAAAAGCCAGACTATGGTTTGCAATTGCACATGGGGATAAAGATCGTACTTTATGGAGAAATGTCCTCTGGTCTGATGAAACAAAAATAGAACTGTTTGGCCATAATGACCATCGTTATGTTTGGAGGAAAAAGGGTGAGGCTAGCAAGCTGAAGAACACCATCCCAACTGTGAAGCACAGGGGTGGCAGCATCATGTTGTGGTGGTGCTTTTCTGCAGGAGGGACTGGTGCACTTCACAAAATAGATGGCATCAGAGGAAGGAAAATTATGTAGATATATTGAAGCAACATCTCAAGACATCAGTCAGGAAGTTAAAGCTTGTTCACAAATGGGTCTTCCAAATGGACAATGACCCCAAGCACACTTCCAAAGTTGTGGCAAAATGGCTTAAGGACAACAAAGTCAAGGTATTGAAGTGGCCATCACAAAGCTCTGACCTCATCCTATAGAATATTTGTGGGCAGAACTGAAAAAGCGTGTGCGAGCAATGAGGCCTACAAACATGACTCAGTAACACCAGCTCTGTCAGGAGGAATGGGCCAAAATTCACCCAACGTATTGTGGGAAGCTTGTGGAAGGCTACCCGAAACGTTTGACCTAAATTAAACAATTTGAAGGCAATGCTACTAAATACTAATTGAGTGCATGTAAACTTTTGACCCACTGGGAATGTGATGAAAGAAATAAAAGCTGAAATAAATAATTCTCTACTATTATTCTGACATTTCACATTCTTAAAATAAAGTGGTGATCCCAACTGACCTAAGACTGGGAATCTTTACTAGGATTAAATGTCAGGAATTGTGAAAAACTGAGTTTAAATGTATTTGGCTAAGGTGTATGTAAACTTCCGACTTCAACTGTATGTGTTATTTCACATAGCACAAATAAAGAAAAATCCTGGAATGAGTAGGTGTCCAAACTTTTGACTGGTACTGTATATAATAATAATAATTATTATTATTATTGGACATAAAAGACCAGCAAATCAGCTCCAAGTGATTTTAATTTTGGAAATCTGTTCCAAGGTATTCCCACAGATATGTGATTGTATACAAATTTAAGTTTGAAATGATTATGTTTTAAATCAAATATTATATCTGTTTGGGCTTCTTGTGGTCAGTTTGTAGTCTACAAATAATTTGTAATTATGTTCCAGTCCCCTGACCATCTGCGCAAGAAAACTGAGCACGTCACAGAATGTGTTTTTTGGAGAAAAAAAAATTGAAAGCGGGAAAAATCCATATATTAGCCGCGTCATTGTTTAAGCCGCGATGTTCAAAGCCTGGGAAAAAAGTTGCGGCTTATAGTCCGGAAATTACGGTAGTCAAAATGATTAGTCACAGGAATCAGGACTAATAAAGCCAATACAACTGGCTGTTTTACAAACGGTACTCCTTCCACATGGATGGGCGTTGATAAAATTCCATTGCAGACCGGCACTGCAGGATACACTATTGTAGTTTTGCGTGGGAGGAGGACTGCAATTGTTTGTCTCGTTAGGCCAACAGAACAGCCAGGACTGGGCCTGTGTGTGTGAATGTGTGGGAGTGTGTTGCCTCAAATGTACAAATATCCACTGTGTGTATCTATGTTGTT
This sequence comes from Salmo salar, assembly GCF_965601325.2. NCBI lineage: Eukaryota > Metazoa > Chordata > Actinopteri > Salmoniformes > Salmonidae > Salmo > Salmo salar. Next base: position 11,058,036 of record NC_138293.1, read on the forward strand.
GTAGTAAACCTTCAAGGCATGCTCTCTTCAGGGTTGAATCTTAATTTGAGATCCCAGGTGCATAATCTGATCTGTGTTCTTTTCTCTAATCTCCCATATTTATGTGATAATATTTACATACTCAGATGACAAATGATGATGATGTCGTTGGTGATTTACTTACATTGACACCATCGATACCAGGAAATCCTGGGTGACCAGTCTGACCCTGCAATACAAAACAAGGTGGCATCAGACTGTCCACTGTTAATGACAGGTAGAGAACACAGACTCTCACTCTGCACATCTGTCTCTCATACAGACAGACTCTCACTCTGCACATCTGTCTCTCATACAGACAGACTCTCACTCTGCATATCTGTCTCTCATACAGACAGACTCTCACTCTGCACATCTGTCTCTCATACAGACAGACTCTCACTCTGCACATCTGTCTCTCATACAGACAGACTCTCACTCTGCATATCTGTCTCTCATACAGACAGACTCTCACTCTGCACATCTGTCTCTCATACAGACAGACTCTCACTCTGCACATCTGTCTCTCATACAGACAGACTCTCACTCTGCACATCTGTCTCTCATACAGCCGCACTCATCAAGTGAAGTCACATCAACCCAAGGTAAGACAGGCAGAGACAACATAGAAAGACAACTACACAAACATAGAGAAAGACAGACCAACACACACACAAAGTCACACCCACAAAGTCACACCCACAAAGTCACACCCACAAAGTCAAACCCACAAAGTCACACCCACAAAGTCACACCCACAAAGTCACACCCACAAAGTCAAACCCACAAAGTCAAACCCACAAAGTCAAACCCAGACACTCACCCGTTCCCCTTTTTTTCCGTCCAGCCCAGGTGGTCCCTCGACGCCCCTCCTCCCCTTCTCTCCGTGAGGCCCTGCGGAGCCCCTGATGCCATCTGGGCCCTGTGGCCCCTGCTTCCCCAGCTTCCCTGGGGCCCCCTGGAGAGGAAAAGAGAGCTCAAGTAGTAACAATGTCATTTACACAGCACACACTTCCGATCTGGGTGTAGTAGTCCTCAATATCCCATTAGCCCGTTGAGCTAAAGCCTAGGCTTTAGCTATGAGAGCTAACACAAGTATTCAGCTCTGGAAAACAAGGATATGTATGAGCTGAAAACATGTGTTGAATCCCTGCTACTGCACTGAGCACAATATTACCCTTTTCTCTTTCCACCAGGTAAATCTATCAATTCATCTGCAGCTTCTAGTCATTCCTTTACACCTCTTTTATTTACAAACAGTGGGCAGACATCACTTTCTTATCAAGTTTCACATCAAACCAAAACATTCATTTGTACCACCATATCATACATAATAGGCTACTGTAAATGTCTGAGCACTAGCTCAAAGTGGTCTCTGTATAAAACACTAGAATGTCAGACTCAGGTCAGTCTGTGAGGTTCCTTGGGCTTTGGGATCATGGCTGCACAGTGGTGGACTGTGGGGGTCCAGTGGAGCGAGGGGAGAATTGAAAAGTCGTACCCGGGCTCCCTTGGCGGGGAGACAGCTGCACACTGAGCAGTCTCTGCCATCACACGAGCCCAGCGTCTCTCCCTGAAAAACACATATCACACACACACACAGACCAATGAGACGCTGCCACACTGTGACAGCCATGAAGATTGACCAATGAGACGCTGCCACACTGTGACAGCCATGAAGATTGACCAATGAGGCATTGAAGAGATCAGTTAGAGGGACAGACTAGTGATGGGCACCAACATGGATAATTCTATATGATATTGATATGAGCAAGGCATAATACGGTTTCACCTTCCTTTCAACCTACACTATTATGTAAAAAGCATGGATGACTGTTCCTGCATGCACAAAACCCTCTCCCAGACCTTCTCAATAGACTCTCAACTCAGCATACTTCATTGCCTGCTGATGGGGCATCAATGGTAAATGGGCTTCCCATTGTATTCAAACTTGTTGGGTAGGTTTTATGCTCCCAGAACATTCCCATCTGGCCTATTGGGCAACCAGTTGTCTGGACTTCACAGAGACATGGAAGCTAACAGAAAAGTGAACATTTACACAATTGCAATGTTGTCATTTTCAAACATTGCAAGTGGGGTAATCTGAGGTAAAAGGTGTTTACGATATACAGTGAGGGAAAAAAGTATTTGATCACCTGCTGATTTTGTACGTTTGCCCACTGACAAAGAAATGATCAGTCTATAATTTTAATGGTAGGTTTATTTGAACAGTGAGAGACAGAATAACAACAACAAAAATCCTGAAAAACAATTGTCAAAAATGTTATGAATTGATTTGCATTTTAATGAGGGAAATAAGTATTTGACCCCTCTGCAAAGCATGACTTAGTACTTGGTGGCAAAACCCTTGTTGGCAATCACAGAGGTCAGACGTTTCTTGTAGTTGGCCACCAGGTTTGCACACATCTCAGGAGGGATTTTGTCCCACTCCTCTTTGCAGATCTTCTCCAAGTCATTAAGGTTTCGAGGCTGACGTTTGGCAACTCGAACCTTCAGCTCCCTCCACAGATTTTCTATGGGATTAAGGTCTGGAGACTGGCTAGGCCACTCCAGGACCTTAATGTGCTTCTTCTTGAGCCACTCCTTTGTTGACTTGGCCATGTGTTTTGGGTCATTGTCATGCTGGAATACCCATCCACGACCCATTTTCAATGCCCTGGCTGAGGATAGGAGGTTCTCACCCAAGATTTGATGGTACATGGCCCCGTCCATCGTCTCTTTGATGCGGTGAAGTTGTCCTGTCCCCTTAGCAGAAAAACACCACCAAAGCATAATGTTTCCACCTCCATGTTTGATGGTGGAGATGGTGTTCTTGGGGTCATAGGCAGCATTCCTCCTCCTCCAAACATGGTGAGTTGAGTTGATGCCAAAGAGCTCCATTTTGGTCTCATCTGACCACAACACTTTCACCCAGTTGTCCTCTGAATCATTCAGATGTTCATTGGCAAACTTCAGACGGGCATGTATATGTGCTTTCTTGAGCAGGGGGACCTTGCGGGCGCTGCAGGATTTCAGTCCTTCACGGCGTAGTGTGTTACCAATTGTTTTCTTGGTGACTATGGTCCCAGCTGCCTTGAGATCATAGACAAGATCCTCCCGTGTTGTTCTGGGCTGATTCCTCACCGTTCTCATGATCATTGCAACTCCACGAGGTGAGATCTTGCATGGAGCCCCAGGCCGAGGGAGATTGACAGTTCTTTTGTGTTTCTTCCATTTGCAAATAATCACACCAACTGTTGTCACCTTCTCACCAAGCTGCTTGGCGATGGTCTTGTAGCCCATTCCAGCCTTGTGTAGGTCTACAATCTTGTCCCTGACATCCTTGGAGAGCTCTTTGGTCTTGGCCATGGTGGAGAGTTTGGAATCTGATTGATTGCTTCTATGGACAGGTGTATTTTATACAGGTAACAAGCTGCGATTAGGAGCACTCCCTTTAAGAGTGCTTATTTCCCTCATTAAAATGCAAATCAATTTAGAACATTTTTGACATGCGTTGTTCTGGATTTTTTTGTTGTTATTCTGTCTCTCACTGTTCAAATAAACCTACCATTAAAATTATAGACTGATCATTTCTTTGTCAGTGGGCAAACATAAAAAAATCAGCAGGGGATCAAATACTTTTCCCCCCTGACTGTATATTTCGATATGATTTTGATATCAAATGGAAAAATGCTACTGATATCGATATGAACTTTCCATAAATCGGTGCCCAATCCCTAGTGTGAACTGTGAAACTTTGCATGTTATGACAGAAGACCCTAAAGATGCAATTGAAGTTCATCGATTTGCTTTGACTACTTTCAACCATAGTGTCAAACACAAGTTGTGTGGGCTACACACGGTCGTGTTCATCAAACTAGGCCATCCTTCATAGACCCCCAAGAAAGTAAAAAGTATATACTCTTATGTGCTTGTGTGTCAGTGCGTTTGAATGTTTCTGTGTGAGAAAGGGATTACACAGCCTGTGTGTTTTTTTTTTAATGAACTAACCGCTTTCTGTCTCATCTCCATAGCTTGTGTTGAAAGTCAGTTGCACAAACACCGAGCAATGTTTGTTTAGGGTTCCTAAATATTTGGATATTAATTAGGCAGGAAGGGCTCCCACTACACATTTGGCAATAAAACGGAGCTTCAATCCCTGCGTGAACTCTTAAACCAGACTCACATTTAACAGTTTAATTAATCAATGATTTTAATACCGTGGATGTGGACCAAGTCTGTAGAGGACGGGGATTTGGGTTTTGTTTACATGGTTTACAATCATACAAATGTTGAGGGTGTAGGAGAATTCCATTCATATCCTATTGCCCTAGATCAATATTCCCCAAATCTGTCAGTACCAGGATGTTAGCTAGGGGTACAAAAATAGGTAGGTAAATGTTGGATGCCAGTGAAGATCACGAGCAGCAGCCCACTGGGAACACACTGGTTGAATCAACAATTGTTTCCAAGTCATTTCAATGAAATTATGTTGAACTAACATGGAATACATGTTGCATTGACATCTGTGTCCAGTGGGCGGTGACATAAACGCTAACGCAAAACAACACTAACTTGTCTTAAGTACAGTTGGGGCAATATTTTTCTGTCGCAAAAACAGCTGAGCTGTGAACTAGCGTACCGCAACGTTCTAAACAACGGGAGTTTCGATACTGTACCTCACGATGGCATTGCATGTGGCGTGTTTATCATGCTGTGACCAAATCAATCTTCTTCCTCACGGAAATTGTTAAAGGCCCAATGCAGACAGAAATTAGATTTTTCCTATGTTTTATATTTCCATACTATAAGGTTATACTGTACAATTGTGAAAATGATGATAATGCCCTTTTCGTGTAAGAGCTGTTTGATAAGACTGCCTGAAATTTCTGCCTGTTTTGGTGGAATAGTTTTGGCCTGCCTGGTGACCAGGCAGTAAATTAGTTAATTGACCAATGAGAAAGTGAGTTCCGAACCTCTCTGCAAATAAAAGCTAGTTTTCCGTTTTCCCCTCCCCACTCAGAACACTCCTAGACAGTCCTAGCTAAATGAACATAGTTTACCCTCCACTACAACCCTTGTACGGCACCATGTGGGGGGGGTTTCACAGTGTGCAATACTGAACACGGACGAGGACAGACCAACCTACTGACACACCGCATCATCACTCTGACTGAAACAGGTGGACTTGAGGTCAAGGCAGAAATTCCACAGTTGATGGACTTAAGTTTATCTTAGGTCTAAACAACTACATTCCAACAGTGAAGCCAAAACCTTATAAGGTCAGCTTAGTTTAGATAGAGAGAGTAAAGCTGATGCTAGATCTGTTTCTGTGGGAAACTTCTTCTACCATTTGAAACGGCTGTACAGAGGGTGTTAAATATGACTTATACTTACAGCATTGACCCTCTGTTCAGAGATGTGCAGCAGGACGATCCACCTGTAATTTCACAAAGTGTTACAGTAAACCTCCATTCATCAAAGTCACATCGCTGGGAGGCGTGACCTGCATCCAGGTGACCTGCATCCTCAGAGAAGTGGACCACTCGGTGTGTGTGTTTAAGTTCTTTGTGTGCGTGTGTGCGTGTGTGTGTGTGTACACATGTTGCATGTGCCTCTACACACATTTGTTTTGTGTGGGTTGAGATTGAGTTGAGAATCTAAAAGTAAACGTGCACGGCAACTGTTTGTCACAAGGCATTTCATCAATTTACACTGGTGTGTCTAGTCTAGCCTATAACATGCCCCATAACTACTTCAGACAGGAATTCTCATTCATTGCTGTTTGAGCCCTAATGCACAGATATAGGACCTTCATTTAATCACAATGTTGTTGCAGGAAATGCATCAACCCCTACAAAAAAAAGTCCATTAATTAACATCCTACATCTGTATAGTGTTGTCAAGTGGGAAGACACTGTCTTGGTCTGAACATGTGGGTCTGAGCAAGTGTGATATCATACGCTGCGCTGTGAAAAAGTATTTTCCCCCTTCCTGATTTCTTTGCACATGTCACACTTAAATGTTTCAGATCATTAAAACAAATTGTAATATTACACAAAGATAAACTGCATTTTGTGTTTACTTGGGTTAAGTGCTGATTTTATTTATTAAGGGAAAAAAGCTATCCGAACCTTCATGGCCCCATGTGAAAAAGTAATTGCCCCTTAAACCTAATAACTGGTTGTGCCACCCTCAGCAGCAACAACTGCAATCAAGCGTTTGCGATAACTGGCAATGAGTCTTTCACATCGCTGTGGAGGAATTTTGGCCCACTCTTCTTTGCAGAATTGTTTTAATTCAGCCACATTGGAAGGTTTGCGAGCATGAACCGCCTTTTTAAGGTCATGCCACAGCATCTCAATAGGATTCAAGTCCGGACTTTGACTAGGCCACTCCAAAACCTTCATTTTGTTTTTTTAAGCCATTCAGAGGTGGACTTGCTGGTGTGTTTTGGATCATTGTCCTGCTGCAGAACCCAAGTGCACTTCAGCTTGAGGTCACGAACAGATGGCCGGACATTCTCCTTCAGGATTTTTTGGTAGAGAGCATAATTCATGGTTCCATCAATCGCAGCAAGTTATCCAGGTCCTGAAGCAGCAAAGCAGCCCCAGACCATCACACTACCACCACCATATTTGACTGTTGGTATGATGTTCTTTTTCTGAAATGGTGTGTTACTTTTACGCCAGATGTAACGGGACGCACACCTTCCAAAAAGTTCAACTTTTGTCTCGTCAGTCCACAGAATATTTTGACAAAAGTCTTGGGAATCATCAAGATGTTTTTTGGCAAAAGTGAAACGAGTCTTTATGTTCTTTTTGGTCAGCAGTGGTTTTCGCCTTGGAACTCTGCCATGGATGCCATTTTTGCCGAGTCTCTTTCTTATGGTTGAGTCATGAACACTGACCTTAACTGAGGCAAGTGAGGCCTGTAGTTCTTTAGGTGTTGTTGTGGGTTCTTTTGTGACCTCTTGGATGAGTCTTCGCTGCGCTCTTAGGGTAATTTGGTAGGCCGGCCACTCCTGGGAAGGTTCACCACTGTTCCAAATTTTCTCCATTTGTGAATGATGGCTCTCACCATGGTTCGCTGGAGTCCCAAAGCTTTAGAAATGGCTTTGTAACCCTTTCCAGATTGATAGATGTCAATTACTTTGTTTCTCATCTGTTCCTAAATTTCTTTGGATCGTGGCATGATGTCTTGCTTTTTGAGATCTTTTGGCCTACTTCACTTTGTCAGACAGGTTTTATTTAAGTGATTTCTTGATTCAACAGGTCTGGCTAGTGAAATTGAACTCAGCTTTCCAAAAAAATGTGCTTAACCACAGTAAATTCATGATTTAACAAGGGGGGGGCAATTACTTTGTCACATAGGGCCATGAAGGTTCGGATAGCTTTTATCCCTAAATCTCTCTGGGCAAGGTGGGACTTGACCGTCCCACACTATTCAACAGCCAGTGAAATAGCATGGGGCGAAATACAAAACAGCAAAAATATCATCATTTCAATTTCTCAAACATACGACTATTTTACACCATTTTAAAGATACACTTCTCCTTAATGTAACCACATTGTCCGATTTCAAAAAGGCTTTACAGCGAAAGCAAAACATTAGATTATGTTAGGAGAGTACATAGACAAAAATAACCACACAGCCATTTTCCAAGCAAGGACGTGTCACAAAAACCCAAAACACAGCTAAATGAAGGACTAACCTTTGACGATCTTCATCAGATGACACTCCTAGGACATTATGTTACACAATACATGTATGTTTTGTTCGATAAAGTTCATATTTATATCCAAAAACAGCATTTTACATTGGCGCGTGATGTTCAGAAAATGTATTCCCACCAAAACTTCCGGTGAATGTGCACATCAATTTACAAAAATACTCATCATAAACGCTGACAAAATATATAACAATTATTTAAAGAATTATAGATAGACTACTCCTGGATGCAACCGCTGTGTCAGATTTTAAAATAGCTTTACGGAGAAAGCACATTTTTCAATATTCTGAGTACATAGCTCGCCATCACAGCAAGCTATACAGACACCAGCCAAGTTCGGTGTCACCTAAACTCAGAATTAGTATTATAAATATGCTCTGACCTTTGCTGATCTTCGTCAGAATGCACTCCCAGGACTGCTACTTCCACAAGAAATGTTGTTTTTGTTCGAAATAATCCATATTTATGTCCAAATACCTCCATTTTGTTTGTGCGTACAGAACACTATCCAAAGGCATAACGCGCGAGCACGGTACCAGAGACAAAAAGTCAAAATGTTCCATTACCGTTCTTAGAAGCATGTCAAACGCTGTTTAAAATCAATCTTTATGGAGTGAGAAAGGATTCATTTCGCAACTCCTACGGCTTCCACTAGATGTCAACGATCTTTATAAAGTTGTTTGAAGCGTCTATGATAAACAGAGAGCAAATTAGAATGCAAGGAAGTTGACATGTCGTCACTTCATTTTTTTGCGCCTGCGCATAAATCTGAGAAGCGTGAGTTTGTCATAATTGTTTATCTAGACATAGGATAGGTTGTGTGAAAATATTACTGATGTTTAACGTTAAAAATGGACCAAAAGATTAATGCTAAACAACGTTTGACATGTTTGAACGAACGTAAATAGATTATTTACTAGGTTTTTTTAGCTTTTCGGCGTGATTTTACACCCCCCCCCCACCACGTTTTGTGGGAGCATAATGAACGCTAACTACTTGGTGTTATTTGGACATAAATTATGAACTTTGTCAAAAGAAACCACATTTGTTCTGGACCTGCGATTCCTGGCAGTGCCTTCTGATGGAGATAATCAAAGGTAAGGGGATATTTACAATGTTATTATCGATATTAGATGAGCATAGCACCCCGTTTATTGCAAAATGTGATTTCCCAGTAAAGTTATTTTGAGATCTGGCCATTCGGTAGCAATTACGAGATGATAATATATTATTCTTTGAATGACAATATTATAATTTACCAATGTTTTCGAATAGTAATTTTGTTATGTTCACCGGAAGCATTTCAGAGAAGAAAAAAATCAGAATTTCACGCTACTGTAAAATGCTGTTTTTGGATATAAATATGAACTTGATGGAACAAAAAATGCATATATTGTATAACATAATGTCCTAGGAGTGTCATCTGATGGAGATTGACAAAGGTTAGTGCATAATTCTAGCTGGTTTCTGCTTTTGGTGACGCCTGACCTTGAATTGAACATGGATGTTTGTACTTTTGTGGCTATGTACTGTCCTAACATAATCTAACTTTATGCTTTTGCCGTAAAGCCTCTTTGAAAATCGAACAATGTGGTTAGATTAAGGAGATGTTTATCTTTTAAATTGTGTAAAATAGTTGATTGTTTGAGAAATTGAAATTATTAGATTTTTGATGTTTTGAATTTCCAGCCTTGTTAGCAATCCCGACTCAGGGTTCATTGCTAACCTGTAGCCCCAACAGGTTAACGTAAAAATGCGATAATATTCCAACCGGACAATAGCATATTCATTCAAGAAGAAAAAGAAGGAACGGCGCGCTCGCGGGATCGCGCATATCCAATCCCTTTGTCCCCAGGCAGTCCACTCAGTGACTGAGCTACTATTCTCTGCCCAGTGACAGGAGAATGCTGAAAGAACTTTCTGAAGGCTGTTGACAGCCAATGGAAGCCTTAGGAAGTGCAACGTGACCCCACAGACACTGTAGTTCCGATAGAGATTCAAAAGAAGAACTACAATTCTCAGACTTTCCACTTCCTGGTTGGATTTTTCTCAGGTTTTGCCTGCCATATGAGTTCTGTTATACTCACAGACACCATTCAAACAGTTTTAGAAACTTCAGAGTGTTTTCCATCCAAATCTACTAATAATATGCATATTCTAGTTTCTGGGCCAGAGTAGTAACCAATTTAATTTGGGTACGTTTTTCATCCGGCCATGAAAATACTGCCCCCTATACTTTAAGAAGTTAATAAATACAATTATCACTTAAAAACTGCATTTTGTGTTTACTTGGGTTATCTTTGTGTAATATTAAAATTTGTTTAATGATCTGAAACATTTAAGTGTGACAAATGTGCAAAAACAATAAGAAATCAGGAAGGGGCAAATACTTTTTCACAGCGCTGTATGTATATGTTCAGTTGTCTATTGTTTTTGTCTATTTAGAGCAAAAATAATAGCAAAAAAAGTCAAATAACATACATATATATATATATATATATATATATATATATATATATATATATATATATATATATATAAAAGGGAAGGCACAGTCTATCTTTTGGGTTCAAATCAAATCAAATTGTACTTGTCACATGCGCCAAATACAACAGGTGTAGACCTTAGAGGGAAATGCTTACTTACAAGCCCTTAACCAACAATGTAATTTTAAGAAAAATACAATTTTATATTTTTTTATAAACAGATAAAAGTAACAAATAATTAAAGAGCAGCAGTAAAATAACAATAGCGAGGAGGTACCGGTACAGGGAGGTACCGGTACAGAGTCAATGTGCGGGTTCACCGGTTAGTCGAGGTAATTGAGGTTCACTGAACGTATGCCTGAATCTGTCAAGGTGTGTGTGTTGAGCATCTTTCCCTGTGCACGTCCCTTCATATTATTGTATCCATAGGTATCAAATCCTTCCCACGTTAAAATTGGCATATGATGTCATACTTTTCATCTCCAACTATTGCTGTTCCAGAACGTCAATCTAGGCTGCCAGGTCCTCTATTTTAACACGTGGATGCTACTGCTGCCACCAAGTGTTAAGATAGAAGACCACATTACTCCCAACTTCTCCACTGCAAAAAAAAAATGCTTTCTGGTAGTAAGTGGGTGCTATGCGTCTGCTGCACATACAGTACAAACTGTAGCAGGGATGCTCCCATGAGCCCTTAACTATTATGGGTCAGGGACAACAGTTTGTATCACTGTGCAAGGTTAAGCTAGCTACAACTAGCTATCTACCTCTAATAAACATCACCAAGCCAAGCCATTAGCCCTGGGAGCTAAGCTAACACGAGTCTTCAGGTTCTCGCAAGGCAAGAGTAGTTCACCAAACCACCTCTGGTATGATTCACCCCTTTTCACACTGTTTTCTTCTCTGTAGAAAACCCATCAACTAATATAATATATCAATTATGCGCTGAGGCAGGAGGACTCACCAGATAGGCAGAGAACAGAAGGTCACCCAGCAAGCGAAGGGACTCATTGGTCACTCCTTCAGACGACTCCACCCACTTAAGTGCTGCACCTTGTGATAGGTCAGGGTCACTTCAAACTGGTCAAGCTACACCTGCAAAGCACATACATGTAGAGTTCACACATTTAAAACATGTAATAGTAGACCTACAGGTTTGAGCCTGGGTTGTTACAAGGTGGTAGTGGGTCTATCAACTTTATTGAGCTGTGAATCTGCATTGACATAATGGATCGCATAGTCCACAATGTCATTTTGGAGGCAGACTGCAGACAGCATTATATGACTAGAACCAACAAACTGAAAAAAATAAGTAAAGACAAAAGCAAGACAGGAAATAGATTAACTTAGACAATAGACAACACTTGAAAATCTGATTGAAAACACTCAGCATGACGCTATCAGTTGCACAATGAAAATGAGTCTTCAGCTATGGAAAGGTCTATAGCCTTATGTTTACAGGTTGTCAAATGTTAAATTGAAGCGGTCATTTCACAACTTCTCAAAATACACTCTTTTCTCATTCTTAAATAGGAACTTTACAGTTCTCATTAGCTTACTGGCTTGAAACTTCATGCACACCATCCGTTTTTCATTGAAAGGTCCACAAATACACCAATGTTCTTAAAATCTTTTAGTAGGCAATATAACCTAATATTCATAGGCTACATTTCTTAAGATTGATCAAAAATGTTACGTTTTTAAGAACTCACCTAATTCGTGTGTTGACTCCGTCCTCAACTCAACGTTTCCTCCGTATCCACAATAGTATATGAGTGAATATTGTAGAGCGATATGCCTTGGCTGTCGCGACTCGTTATCATTGTATGATAACACCTGCTGCCGATGCAAGCGAGGCAAAGAGAGGTCTTGAAAGATGACTGGCCATCTAGAGCAGAATATCTAGGCTAGACCGTCCCCCACTTCACAACCTGGGCTGTCCAAAAACGAAACCCTGACTTGATAACTCACTTCACTAACTACAGTGAAGCTTCTACATCTTTTAGCAACCATTTCAAAGTTTTGCTGCAGTTTGAGAGGTTCATTGTCGTTAAATCAGATCAAAAGTGAGCACAAGGGTCGTTTTGCGCCTTTGAAGACGATGACAGATGACGCTAGGTGACCGATCGTGTCCTTGTATTGTCCTTCCATTGGGACGACGTTGAAAAACGGAAAACGGCTCGTTTTTCGTTTCTGAATTTGGAAATCGGAAATCGACTAATTTTCTCATTCATCATCTCACAATTGGGCATGGAATATGGGAAAACAAATAACAACATCTATTACATTTTTCAATTTTCATTTTGCATTTTGCTCATACCTGGAAGTACAGGCCCCCTCATTGAATATTCACAGGGATTAGGAGATATGTTTCCAGTCTAGGTTGGCAGCACAAATAAAGGATTAAACTGTGTGTGTGACTGGAAAATGAAAATACTCATGTTAACTAAGATGCAGAATATATCATGAAGTTAGCATGGCAATAGGACAAACTCAACAACAACTGAACAAAGTTGTCTTGCACTAGCTGGCTAGATAGCACTGGCTGTCTACTGCTGTGTGTGTGGTCCAAAACTTTTTTGTACAGTTAAGGTGTTGACTTGACAGGGCTGAATCCGGATTTGAGGCCCGGTCGAGGATACCCCCCGAATTTGCTACAATATCCTTCCATGGTTGGTTTCATAGAGCCTACCCTTTAACTGCCCTTAATTGACCAAATTGTTTTCTACAACTTCTGAGTCCGTTGAAGAGGATCAGCTTGAGCAAAGTGAGGTGTAGAATCACAGATCTACAAATAGTAATCCCTGCCCAATAATAGCCGTTGTGTGATTAAGATTAGAAGAACTACGCCTTATTTTTACCTATTTGCCACTTCAATATGAAAATGATTTTGCTGCTCCCACAGGATATCTTAATGATCAACGTGTACACCACTGAAAGTAGAGACTGTGTTTAAAAGCTCTCGTAGGGTGTTTGACATTATAATTTTGGTGGGTGCTACGCTGGACCAAAGGTTCCATGGCCACGATAATTCTGAATGAGAATGTCATGGTAAATTTTGTGCCAAGTTGGACAAGACTTTGCCCCACTATGGCTCTGTCCCTGCCTACACCTACTCAGTGTAATACTTATGTTTCTGCTAATGGATTTAGGGATGGTTTCCCAGACATTGATTGAGGCTAGTCCTAGACTAAAAATCAAGATCAATAGAAAGTGCTTTATAGTCTAGGACTAGGCATAATCTGTATCAAGGAAACCATCCCGTTAGTGTACCACAGGTACCATTTCCCTTCATCTAGTTGTTTTCTAGACATGACCTGGTGCAACAGAAATATAAACGCAACTTGTAAAGTGTTGGTCCCATGTTTCATGAGTTGAAATAGAATGCACAAAAATCTTATTTCTCTAAAATGTTGTGCACAAATTTGTTTACATCACTTTTAGTGAGCACCTTTCCTTTGCCAAGATAATGCGTTCACCTGACAGGTGTGGCATATCAAGAAGCTGAATAAACAGTATGATCATTACACAGGTGCACCTTGTTCTGGCGACAATAAAAGGCCATTCTAAAATTTGTAGTTTTGTCACACAACACAATGCCACAAAAGTCTCAAATTTTGGGAGAGCGTGAAATTGGCATGTTGAATGCAGAAATGTCCACCAGAGCTGTTGCCAGAGAATGTAATGTTAATTTCTCTACCGTAAGCCGCCTTCAACTTCGTTTTAGAGAATTCGGCAGTATGTCCAACTGGCCTCACAACCGCAGACCACGTGTAACCACGCCAGCCCAGGACCCCCACATCCGACTTCTTCACCTGTGGGATCGTCTGAGACCAGCCACCCGGACAGCTGATGTAACTGTGGGTTTGCACAACCAAAGAATTTCTATACAAACTGTCAGGATCCATCTCAGGGAAGCTAATCTGCGTGATCGTCGTCTGATGCCGCAGACTAGTAGGTTTGGGCCTTTGACTATGAATCTCTTTCACTGTAACTAGGCTTCTCCAAAACTGTGCTCTGATGCCGCTGATGGTCATTAGTAGCCTACCGTCCTCCCCTTAGTTTTGATGGCCTATATTAAAAAGAGGAGGATTCCATCAGCTTTCTATAGGCTAGGCCTACTATATTTATTTCTCAACTTTCCCAATATAAAGCACATTGCTTCGATTTACAACAGGAGTAGCCTACCTGGCTGGCAAGAAAATTTACCACTGAAAAAGCGTCCTCCATTCACTATTTAAGTGCATAAGGATGACTTATTTTCTCCCCCTGTTCTGACAGGTGCATGATAATGGTCCACTTTAAATCAAAACAAATTTCACACATACACTACTGTTCAAAGGTTTGGGGTCACTTAGAAATGTCCTTGTTTTTTAAAGAAAAGCACTTTTTTTTCTTCATTAAAATAACATCAAATTGATCAGAAATACAGTGTATACATAGTTAATGTTGTAAATGACTATTGTACCTGGAAATGGCAGATTTTTAATGGAATATCTACATTGGCGTACAGAGGCCCATTATTAGCAACCATCACTCCTGTGTCCCAATGGCAAGCTGTGTTATCTAATCCAAGTTTATCATTTTAAAAGGCTAATTGATCATTAAAAAACCCTTTTGCAATTATGTTAGCACAGCTGAAAACTGTTGTCCTGATTGAAGAAGCAATAAAGCTGGCCTTCTTTAGACTAGTTGAGTATCTGGAGCATCAGCATTTGTGGGTTTGATTACAGGCTGAAAATGGCCAGAAACAAAGCACTTTCTTCTGAAACTCATCAGTCTATTCTTGTTCTGAGAAATCAAGGCTATTCCATGCGAGAAATTGCCAAGAAACTGAAGATCTCATACAACACTGTGCAGTACTCCCTTCACAGAACAGCGCAAACTGGCTCTAACCGGAATAGAAAGAGGAGTGGGAGGCCCCGGTGCACAACTGAGCAAGAGGACAAGTACATTAGAGTGTCTAGTTTGAGATAAAGACGCCTCACAAGTCTGGTAGCGTCATTAAATAGCACCCCCAAAACACCAGTCTCAATGTCAACAGTGAAGAGGCAACTCCGGGATGCTGGCCTTCTAGGCAGAGTTCCTCTGTCCAGTGTCTGTGTTCTTTTGCCCATCTTAATCTTTTATTTTTATTGGCCAGTCTGAGATATGGCTTTTTCTTTGCAACTCTGCCTAGAAGGCCAGCATCCAGGAGTCACATCTTCACTGTTGACATTGAGACTGGTGTTTTTCGGGTACTATTTAATGAAGCTGCCAGTTGTGTTTTGCTGGTACTATTTGCGGGTAGTGGTGCTAGTTTGACCACCAGAGGGCATCTTTGAGAAGAATTTGATTGCCTTCAATAGTGGCTGTACTGGAGAATGTAAAACCTTTTTTTGTAAGAACATAGTATATGAGAATGATTTGAAGAAATTTTACTTAATTCATTTGATTAATATTATGGTGTTTCTATTTCAAGAAAAATGAAAAACCCTCAAGGTTTCCATTAGGATGGAATGTAAAATATGGCTCTGTACAACGTGACGGTCGGGAGTAGGCTACAGTACTAAGAGCATAACATTTCCACACCCTAATTGTATAATTGCAGTCTAACCAACACTCAAACGGAGATTCAATGAAAATAAAAATCTCGTTGATTTATCAAGACCAGTCACCATGCCTGTCTCAGAGGAGCGCGAAACGGTGCTAAAATAGTTGACCACAGCGGGTAGGCTATAATCCTATTGCTTCTAACTTCAATATGCTCTTTAAATAAATAACAGCACATTACTCAACACTAGTGAGACTCATGTCGCCTACAGTATATAGAAAATATTTTAATCAATGATTTGACCGCCAATAATTACATTGGGGTCTCCCAGTGGCAGCCGGCACAGGTATCAAACCTGCATCTGTAGCAACGCATTTTGCATTGCGATGCTGTGTCTTAGACCGCTGCGCCAATCAGGAGGCCCCAATATGGTGTCCAGGTCAGGATAACCAAAACATTTATTTATTAAAGACAATCAGAAATAATGTTGGTAGTTATTTATTTTGATCCAAAGCCATGAATGAGTGAGTCACTTAGATTTATGAAGGTGCCGGGCTACATGACTGTGCCATCAACTTGATAATATATAACTATATTTTGGAGGTTATTTGGTGTTTTTTTTTTACTAAATTGAGCGATTGTAATCTCAATAAAGGCCAAAATAATATTTGTAAAGGCCAAAACATTTATTTCTGTTTTTAGAGGGAGAGCAAGGCTGTGTGAAGCCCTATGGGACTCCCAATCATGGTCGGATGTGATACATAATCATAATAATACTTATTGTTGTATTATTTGTTTTCTCTTTTCTGGTGGATTAAACTGAAATTGCAACCAATCACGGCCAGTTGTGATACAGCCAATTTAACTAAGAAATACCTTTGACGATAGAATTCTCCCCCTACCCTCCTTCTAGGCAAGTCTATTGTCCAGCTACCTGCTAATAGCCATAATGGCGCTGTACAACGTGACCCGTGTGTGTTTGAAAGAGGATTTTTCATTAAGCAACAATTTGTTTACCTTCATTAGACAATTTTGTTCCAATATTTCTGTAATTCAGTGATATTTATTCCCATAGTAATTCGTTATAGATCCATAACTAAATAAACATCTGCATTTTGAAAGAGTATTTTTATCATTATTTTATTAACAAAAGCATAAAGATGCTGATGAAGAAATACAGTACTGTACAGTATATGCTTTATCTGACATTTTGCGGGTTGCATGAGGTCGCCCACACGCAGGTTTATGTAGGTGCCGAGGCTATATGACTGTGACATCAACTTGATTATTTAGCAGACATCACTTGCTTATATTCAGTCAACACATATATCTTAAGAATATCATGGAATATAATTGAACATTTTCGTTTCTCCATGCTTGTCTCACAGCAGCGCGAAATGGTGCTGAAATAGACGTCCACAGTGGGTAGGCTATATATAACGATATTTTGGAGATTATTATTATTTTTTTTAAATGACAGTGAGCGATTGTAATCTGAATAAAGGCCAAAATAATATTTATAAAGGCCAAAATATGTACAACGTACAACGTGACCGTGTGTGTTTGAAAGATTATTTTCCAGTAAGCAACAATTTGTTAACCTTCATTAGACAAATTTGTTCCAATATTTATGTAATTCAGTGATACATATTCCCATAGTAATTCGTTATGGATCCATAACTAAATAAACATCTGCATTTTGAAGAGTATTTTTATCATTATTTTATTAATGAAAGCATAAATATGCTGATGAAGAAATACAGTACTGTAGAGTATATGCTTTAACATTTGGATAATAAAGCATTTACAGCATTTTGAAGATATAAGCCACCTGCATTTGTTTATTAGGCTACTGTGCAGTCTGACAAGTAAACATAACCTACAGTACATACTTCATGCAAAGTTCTGCATTTTAGCTAACACTAGTAATTTTATCTTCCTGTCACACTCACACCAAAGATTTGTATAACTAACTCAAGATGTGCACATTTGCAATAACTCAATTCGCCCTTGCACTCCTTCTGAACAACGCAATGCAAAGGGTAAAGTCTACAAAACTTAGTCCACTCTGTTCATAACAGATTCTTGTTTAACAGATTCTTGTTTTGGGAACAGAAAACTGTACTGAGATCAAATGTTTAATCGATGAGAAAATTTGCAGAAAGTCAGCCCAATTCCATCTCGCTCCATACTCTCCCACTGCCGGCCACTGGGAAATTCCAAGCAGATACTTCAGATTTAAACATCCGGTGAAAGATCTCTCTCCTTGATTTATCTGTGCTCAAACAGTCTAATATATTCTTTGTGCTGCCAACCTAGACTGTAAACACACACCCTAAGCCATGAGAATATTATATGAGGGGACATGTACTTTGAAAACCTTTTGTTGTTATTTTGTTTTTCATTATTCCACATCCAATTTTGGCACAATAAATTAGAAAACATTTCTTTTTTTTATTCAGAAACCAAAAACGAAAAATGAGCCATTTTCCATTTTTCAGGTCATCTTTTGAATTAAATAACCAGTGAACTGATGATACAGGATTACCATTCTCCTAGCAGCAGGATATTATAATGGAAGCATGATCAATGATTTTCATTTTTTAAATAAGAGTATCCTTGCAAAGATATGCTAAACTTTGGAATATAGTGCAATACACCTGTTTTTCAAAGCATTGCAACCACCTTTGAAAAAAATTGATGGATCATTTTTATATTGTATTATTTATACCAGCATTTCTTTTGAGAGTTTACACATGTACTGTCATGTTGAAAGCTATTGTTAGCTATATTTCAAGAAATAAACTTTTAATAAAATACACATATATGTTATGAATTACTCAATACACACATACACACACACAGGACTATTGAAGGAATCTTATTTCAGGCAGAAAATTGTGTTTATATGACCGGGAAGATATACGATTTAAAAATAACTTATGTTGCCACAAGATGGAGGGAAAGTTAGAGCATAACTGATGAAATTACAATTAACGAAAACGTATGCTTAATTTTAATGTATAGAAATTCACAAATTCTTCTGCACAACGGCAGAGTAATGTCTTAAGTGTAAAACTAATAATGACTCAATAATCCATGCCTTCTGGGAAAACTATAAAATCCCAAAATTATGGGCGGAACTAGAACATTTTCTGTCAGAAGTGTTACATTGTAAACTTACTTTTTTAATCCGTCTGTCTGCATATTTCAAAACATTGCATATGAGGGTGTAGTGAGATACCCAATGGGCTGGACGATTCTCTTCTCGTCATTCATCTTGAAAAAAACGTAGGCTATACTAAATACTTGGAACTCAATCAATCCACCATCATTAACACAATGGAAAAATTTAATGATGTATTATTTAAATATTTAAATAGTATGGGCAACCGAAAAAAACGAACTGGTTCAATTTAAGGCCAAGTGGCAAACAATATGGATGGCGGTGTGAGCATGCTTGTCTGGCCAGATGAGATGTAGTCATTGTTTGTGTGCATCTGTAAGTTGTTGTTCGTATGTAGAAGTTTGTATCTGGAGTCAAAAAATAGAAGAAAAATATATATATTTGTTTAATATATATATAAAACATAAGGAATTACTCAATAGAGACTGAAAAACTTAAATGGGTCTCGTGCTGGGCAACGGGTTTAACAGAGAGTACTAGTGACTATTTCACTAAAAACAACAATAAAATGACCAAAGTCGCTAAAGCTTTCTAGATAACCTCCAACGAATGACAGAATATCTCCCATTTGGCAAAATCGAGTTGACGATTATACAGATAGCAGATCAGCTCATGAATAATGGGGAGATGAAGAGTGGAAATAGTAAGGTATCTTAACCCGGACCAACTCTGTTTAAAAAAATATCCATATGTACTCGGTGCTCTAGGTAGCCAGTTACGCACCTGTCACCATCGTTACGCGCCAGCGCTTCATCTGACTCACCTGAACTCCATCAGGTCATTGATTGCCTCCCTTTATATCTGTCACTTCCTCCGTTTCATTCCCGTGTCTGCATTGATGTTGTTTTTTTTCTCTTGTCCGGACGTTGTTCTGGTTTAGTTTCATGTGTATTTATTATTAAATCCTCACCCTGTACTTGCTTCCCGTCTCCCAGCGTCTGTAGTTACGGAATGGTTCCATATGTATTCTCATACCGTTTGTAAATGACATATTGCATGCTGAAGCTCTCATATATGCAGCAATACGAGACAGCACAGAGAAGCTGGCGAAATGTTATAGCGGTATTTTGACCTTGCATAGGTGAGACGTGCTTTGATGGTGCAGCCTATGGATGACAGAATAAAGTTAGGAATTTTCATGCGAGACATGAGTCAATATGTTGGGTTTCAGTGAGATTGGGACAATAGGAAAATAGCCTACGTTCTATATAAGGCTATATAAGACTACTACAACAGTCAGTAGATATATAGTAATTGCATGGTACATTATTGCATGTAACCAAGGCTACTACGCTAGTGAAGAGCAAAATCCACTTGTATAAAATGCTAGCAACTAGAATAAAGATGATCATTAAACATTCAACTTTGCTAACGATTCCACAGCCTAATTGTTACCAAATATCCAAACGGAGATTCATTGAAAACAAAGATCTGATCATGATTGATTTATCTAGAGTCCCCCACGCTTGTCTCAAAGCAGCGCGATGGTACTGTCCCAATCAAAACGGTACTGAAATTATAATCTAGGCGACCGACCACACAGGACTATTACTTTCAATTAGTATTGTACATGGTTGTATATGACATAACTAATGTGAATTTTCCCCTCTGTGCTTTTTCAAGGCCCAATGGCTGTTTTCCTCGTCTCCTCACTCCGCTGCCACCCGCCTCTCCCTTGTTGTTCTTAACAGCAATTTAAATCAATATAACCTACTGTTTTCTAGAAATCTGGCTTTTTTTCGGGTTCGGGCTCAATTGATTTGTGTAATGTAGAACCAGGCCTGTACTCGGGCTTCAACTCACCGGGTTTGGGTCGGACCGGGATCGAATGTTCACTTCTGATGAGAACTTGAAACTGCATTCGGGTCTCGTGTCCCATCCGGCAGTGTCAGTTATGCGTGTGCTTTGAATTTATGGCGACGGTGTGAAACATATACACTAGGATAAAGTATTCCATGCTACAACCTGTCTGGATAATGTGATATCTTATTTTTGGCCAATCTGCTGCTGGACATGTGTATTTTGTGGAATTGCATTCGTGCGACAATTGGGGGAAAATGTAGTAATTACATTTTTTTCGGGAAATGTGAAGATTTGTCCCGTGACAGACCAAAGCCAGCAGCAAGCCGTGTAACACAGTCTCCCTAGAAAATCACAATATTTGGTTAGTAGAGACCCTACGGAATATTTCCCGCTACACTTTAACTGGGACAGGTGGAAAAAGCCAATATTCTCAACATACCAGTGTCAACATAGTATTTTTTCATTATTTATATATTTTTTAAAGCATATTTTTTATTTGTTCCATATCTTTTAAATTAGTTATTTACATTGCGATGTTTTGAAATAGGGGCTGTTATTTTGAATGTTTTTCCTCATTACCATACGAACGTGACGTCACCGTTGGTGCGGCTGACAGAATACTAGTGGATACACGCTCCCCCAACCGCACTGACGCACCTGTCGCTTGCCGCGCACGCAGGTGTCGGGCCTGGCTGCTTGTATGTTGCAGGAGATAGAGGAGAGGAGCACGCGAATTTGCTAAATCCAATAGTGGCGGGAACATCATCTTCAAGATGAGGACTGCATTGCTTTGTTTTGCTTTGGGGGTGATGCTGCGAGGAACTGAGGCGAAGGATGTAAGCATCATACCCTTTTAAAAATACATGTTTTTTTTGTCACTGAATGTTCATGAAAAGGAAGGTTGTGAGGAACGCTTATGGACAAATCTTTATAGGGAAATGTAGGCTACATGAAAATGAAACGGGTTCACAGATTTAGCCTAAATGAGTCCTACATAACCTGCTGTCTTAAACATAGGTCCACTTTATCATGGGAATCATGGGATGGTCCTACCCCATTGAAGTTTAAATGTAAAATGTTTAAGGTAAGGGTTAGGTTCAGGTAAGGGTTAAGGTTAAGGTTAGGGTTAAGGTATGGGTTAATGTTAGGGTTAAGCGTAGTGACATCCCAAGGATCCCGGATTGACCATGTGCTAGCCTATGAAGTAGGCTGTGGGACTTGCTTTTCGTGTGTGATAATAGTTTGGCCTATGTCTGTCCTGTACTGAGCTTTAGATATTTGCTGTATTGATTCGTTCATTTATTCACAGGCAGCTATATCATGCTGTATGCAATTTGTGTATTGGGCCTTTGGGAGACACTACCAGGCTATATAGGCCAGAAGGTTTAGTAGGCTACCAGACTATATAAGCCAGAATGTTTAGTAGGCTACCAGGCTATATGGGCCAGGCTATATGGGCCAGAATGTTTAGTAGGCTACCAGGTTATATGGGCCAGAATGTTTAGTAGGCTACCAGGCTATATGGGCCATAAGATTTAGCAGGCTACCAGGCTATATAGGCCAGAAGGTTTAGTAGGCTACCAGGCTATATAGGCCAGAAGGTTTAGTAGGCTACCAGGCTATATGGGCCATAAGATTTAGCAGGCTACCAGGCTATATAGGCCAGAAGGTTTAATAGGCTACCAGGCTATATAGGCCAGAAGGTTTAGTAGGCTACCAGGCTATATAGGCCAGAAGGTTTAGTAGGCTACCAGGCTATATAGGCCAGAAGGTTTAGTAGGCTAAAAGGCTATATAGGCCAGAAGGTTTAGTAGGCTACCAGGCTATATAGGCCAGAAGGTTTAGTAGGCTACCAGGCTATATAGGCCAGAAGGTTTAGTAGGCTACCAGGCTATATAGGCCAGAAGGTTTAGTAGGCTACCAGGCTATATAGGCCAGAAGGTTTAGTAGGCTACCAGGCTATATAGGCCAGAAGGTTTAGTAGGCTACCAGGCTATATAGGCCATAATGTTTAGCAGGCTACCAGGCTATATAGGCCAGAAGGTTTAGTAGGCTACCAGGCTATATAGGCCAGAAGGTTTAATAGGCTACCAGGCTATATAGGCCAGAAGGTTTAATAGGCTACCAGACTATATAGGCCAGAAGGTTTAGTAGGCTACCAGGCTCTTTAGGCCAGAAGGTTTAGTAGGCTACCAGGCTATATAGGCCAGAAGGTTTAGTAGGCTACCAGGCTATATAGGCCATAATGTTTAGCAGGCTACCAGGCTATATAGGCCAGAAGGTTTAGTAGGCTACCAGGCTATATAGGCCAGAAGGTTTAATAGGCTACCAGGCTATATAGGCCAGAAGGTTTAATAGGCTACCAGACTATATAGGCCAGAAGGTTTAGTAGGCTACCAGGCTCTTTAGGCCAGAAGGTTTAGTAGGCTACCAGGCTGTATAGGCCGGTGTCCCAGAAACAGATTAGGCCTAGTCCTGGACTGAAAATCATGTTTAATGGAGACTGCTGTTTAGTTCAGGACCAGATTTAGACTTAATATCTGTGTCTGGGAAACATGCCCTATGAGTGTCAGGTGGGAAGTAGGCTCTGGTGTTTTCTCTTGTGAGCAGGATTGGGGTCAAATTAAATTCTCTCAAAAAAATGTTTACGTCTACATGAATTCATCCCCTGAAATGATTATATTGGAATGGAACTGACCCCAAACCTGACAGCAAGGCCTTGTGTACCTCAGTAGGTCATTTATGATCAGAATGGTCATAAAACACATTTCTTATTAAGCTTTCATACACCCTTTATAAAGCCTACATAGATGTTTCATTAATAATTTATAAGCAAATGTCATATTAGGATTTTAAAAATAACCAGTTGAATGAAGACCTGTCACCGTAAGACGTAATGATTTATGAAGCATCTATGTAGGTCTTATGAAATATTTATGAAAACTTCAATAACCCTTTACAATATATACTGCATTCAAAATGTGACCCTCTGAATTGGGGTTCCAAAGTTGGACGGTGGCCAAAAATATTCAGGTATTTGTCAATTGCTATCATTCTTATTCATGGATCGTAGAACACCTTTCAGAAACAGTCAAATGATTTGGTGATATATTTGAACAAGACATTTTACCATAGCTTTAGAAAAATATTTACAGGATCAAACCTTTACCGGTCAAAAGTTTTAGAACACCTAGTCATTCAAGGGTTTTTTCTTTATTTGTACTATTTTCTACATTTTAGAATAATAGTGAAGACATCAAAACTATGAAATATCACATATGGAATCATATGAAAAGTTTTAAACAAATAAAAAAAAAAATTATATTTCAGATTTTTCAAATAGCCACCCTTTGCCTTGATGACAGCTTTGCACACTGCTGGCATTCTCTCAACCAGCTTCACCTGGAATGCTTTTCCAACGGTCTTGAAGGAGTTCCCACATATGATGAGCACTTGATGTTTGCTTTTCCTTCACTCCGCGGTCTGACTCATCCCAAACCATCTCAATTTGGTTGAGGTCGGGGGATTGTGGAGGCCAGGTCATCTGATGCAGCACTCTATCACTCTCCTTCTTGGTAAAATAGTCCTTACACAGCTTGGAGGTGTGTTGGGTCATTGTCTTGTTGAAAAACAAATTATAGTCCCACTATGCCCAAACCAGATGGGATGGCGTATCGCTGCAGAATGCTGTGGTAGCCATGCTGGTTAAGTGTGCCTTGAATTCTAAATAAATCACAGACAGTGTCACCAACAAAGCACCCCACACCATAACACCTCCTCCTCCATGCTTTACGGTAGGAAATACACATGCGGAGATCATTCGTTCACCCATACCGCTTCTCACAAAGACACGGCAGTTGGAACCAAAAATCTCCAATTTGGACTCCAGACCAAAGGACAAAATTCCACCGGTCTGATGTCCATTGATCGTGTTTCTTGGCCCAAGCAAGTCTCTTCTTCTTATTGGTGTCCTTTAGTAGTGGTTTCTTTGCAGCAATTCGACCATGAAGGCTTGATTCACACAGTCTCCTCTGAACAGTTGATATTGAGATGTGTCTGTTACTTGAACTCTGTGAAACATTTATTTGGGCTGCTATTTCTGAGGCTGGTAACTCTAATGAACTTATCCCCTGCAGCAGAGGTAACTCTGGGTCTTCCTTTCCTGTGGCGGTCCTCATGAGAGTCAGTTTCATCATAGCGCTTGATGGTTTTTGCGACTGCACTTGAAGAAACTTTCAAAGTTCTTGAAATGTTTCGTATTGACTGACCTTCATGTCTTAAAGTAATGATGGACTGTCATTTCTCTTTGTTTATTTGAACTGTTCTTGCTATAATATGAACTTGGTCTTTAACCAAATAGGGCTATCTTCTGTATACCCCCCCACCTTGTGACAACACAACTGATTGGCTCAAACGCATTAAGAAGGAAAGAAATTCCACAAATTCACAAGGCACACCTGTTAGTTGAAATGCATTCCAGGTGACTACCTCATGAAGCTGGTTGAGAAAATGCCAAGAGTGTGCAAAGCTGTCATTAAGGCAAAGGGTGGCTACTTTGAAGAATCTCAAATATAAAATATATTTTGATTTGTTTAACAGTTTTTTGGTTACTACATATGTGTTATTTCATTGTTTTGATGTCTTCACTATTATTCTACAATGTAGAAAATAGTAAAAAATTAGGACAAGCCCTTGAATGAGTAGGTGTTCTAAAACTTTTGACCGGTAGTGTAAATAACATACATTTTTCTGTTTCTTGGACTTATTTCACCCGTTACTGA
This sequence comes from Salmo salar, assembly GCF_965601325.2. Taxonomy (NCBI): domain Eukaryota; kingdom Metazoa; phylum Chordata; class Actinopteri; order Salmoniformes; family Salmonidae; genus Salmo; species Salmo salar. Next base: position 11,083,576 of record NC_138293.1, read on the forward strand.
AATAGTTGTTCCAGTTTAGATGGTTAAGGTAGAATTATATTTTAATGATAGTATATTTGCTTAGGATCTCACTTGGCGAAGGCCACAGAATGGAAAATGGAGGAATGCAACAACCATGTCTCTGTCACTAACAAAAACAGTCATGGGAAGTAACTACAATTCACTCGAAAGGCAAGGCACTCTGGGAAATATGCAAATAAGGCTTTACACTAAGTGGTGTGTTAATTGAACACTGAAAAGTGTGGGCCCATATGGACACAGGACCAGTATTAAATGTAACACTGTGTTGACTTAACACTGGAGAATTTGCTGTGTGGCTGTGTTTGGAGTGGATGTTTGGCGTAACTCACTTCACTCGACCCAACGTTCTAGTAAATTTCCTTTCATGTAAAGTAAGCCAGTGTCTCACAAACATGCAATCTGCTAAAAGCTATTAAAGATGAACACACTGTACTTAATGTCTTGATATGGCTTGAAATGTCGTGTTTATACACCGGTGGTCCACGATGTTTGCGTTGATGTGCAAACAGCGTCCATCGTGTGGATGGGCCGGTAAACAGACCTGTGCGAGTCCCAGTGTGTTTGTTTGTGGTGCCATAAGTACATTGGGACTTGAGTGTTTTCACCTGTCCGTACTAGGTCAAGTTTGAGGGGGTCAACAAGTGCCTTTTGGGGAACTCAGAAAGGAGGATGGTACGGTATGCGTGTGTTTAGTCTGAGTATGGGGGCCACTTACAGTATACTGCTTTCACAAAGTATTTATGGTATTTTGCCTGTAAAAAAAAATTGGGCAATGTTTATATGACCCACTTACAAACAGGTCCATTTTTACCATACACCTTTTATAATGTACCATGCCGGCATGCCGAGGACGAGTGTATATATGTGAGTGGGCATCTATTTTAATAAATCCATTGAGAATATACACCATCAAAAATAAATCCGTTATTCATTTGTTTAGGCAGGTCCTAAGAAACATTTGAAGACTAATAAAATGTATTTTCAAAAGAATAGAAGAGCATATTTTGAGTTTATTAGACCTATGTTACGGGTCTGTGCAGCGATGAATTCAATAGTTGGTAATTTTGTTAATTAAACAGACTAGACACACCTACCCAATCACAGTCAACACACATATTTAATAGTAAGAATTTTATGAAATGTAACAGAATAAAATAGAACAAATCTTTTTCCCACACAACTTGTGTCACAAGAACGGCACAGGCTCCCTGCCTGTGCCATTAAACCCCTACAACTCATCCAGAACGCCGCAGCCCGTCTGGTGTTCAACCTTCCCAAGTTCTCTCACGTCACCCCGCTCCTCCGCTCTCTCCACTGGCTTCCAGTCGAAGCTCGCATCCGCTACAAGACCATGGTGCTTGCCTACGGAGCTGTGAGGGGAACGGCACCTCCGTACCTTCAGGCTCTGATCAGGCCCTACACCCAAACAAGGGCACTCCGTTCATCCACCTCTGGCCTGCTCGCCTCCCTACCTCTGAGGAAGCACAGTTCCCGCTCAGCCCAGTCAAAACTGTTCGCTGCTCTGGCACCCCAATGGTGGAACAAGCTCCCTCACGACGCCAGGACAGCGGAGTCAATCACCACCTTCCGGAGACACCTGAAACCCCACCTCTTCAAGGAATACCTAGGATAGGATAAAGTAATCCTTCTAACCCCCCCCTTAAAAGATTTAGATGCACTATTGTAAAGTGGTTGTTCCACTGGATATTTAAGGTGAATGCACCAATTTGTAAGTCGCTCTGGATAAGAGCGTCTGCTAAATGACTAAAATGTAAATGTAAAATGTAAATGTGAACCACTGTCATATAAAAAAAAGGGTCTGTTTGAAAGAGAGCGCATGCTTTTTCTATCCACGTTGATTCTCTTCCCTACCCTCACTACACTTTGTTAGAGAGCAGGCGTAGGGTCTCAACTTCATCATGCAGTGGCGGTCGATGCGTTTAAGATGAGATGACACATTATTTATTTTCATGAGCATGGCCTTATTTCTATTAGATCATATTGGATGACTGTCATTCATATTCCATTCACCCAGTTCAATGGAACATCGATAGGTTTAGGCTACTACATGATACTCAAATGTTCCTTATTCCAATCATGAGGTTGCTACAACTTAGCCTATAGTATGAATGAAAGTTTACAATGTAGGTGCACCAGGGATGCCTGCCTGGAGTGTCACATGGCAAGTGTTTATACTTTTGGGACAATTTCAGCTCAGTCATGTGCTGTAAGGACAAACGCTGGGAGGCGAGAAGCAAGTACAGGGAGTGAATATTTAATGAATAAACAGACAGGAAACAAAACACGAACAGCGTCTGGACGAGGGACACATAACGACATTAATGCTGACTCGGGAAAGAAACTGAGGAAGTGACAGATATAGGGGAGGTAATTAATAACGTGATGGAGTCCTGGTGAGTCCGATGAAGTGCTGATGTGCGTAACGATGGTGACAGGTGTGCATAATGATAAGCAGCCTGGCGACCTCGAGTGCCAGAGAGGGGGAGTGGGAGCAGACGTGACAGTACCCCCCCCCCTCCCCCCATGGGCGAGCTGAGGCGAGGCGCGGGAGCCCAATGAGCCGGCTGAGGCTTGTGAGCCTCTCGAGCCAGCTGAGGCATCCCGGTTGCTTCGGCAGTGGCAACCGGACCCGACATCACCAACAAAAACAAAAAACTCCTTGATGCTTCAAATTGTGGAGTCAGCATTCTGTAAGGACAGAGGCTGAGAGACGAGAAGCAAGTACAGGGAGAGAATGTTTAATGAATAAACAGACAGGAAACAAAACACGAACAGCGTCTGGACGAGGGACACATAACATAATATAATGTTGACTTGGGAAAGTTGCAGATATAGGGGAGGTAATTAATAAAGTGATGGCGTCCTAGTGAGTCCGATGAAGCACAGATGCGTGTAACGATGGTGACAGGTGTGCGTAATGATAAGCAGCCTGGCGACATTGAGCGCCAGAGAGGGGGGGCGGGAGCAGACGTAACATGTGCAGCGAAAGTATTTGACTGACAACAAACACAATTTGAATCAGGGTCTGAGGTCAAGGACAACACCTGAAAGGAGGGGAAGAATGGGGAGAGGAGGCTGCTGCTAATACTGTACTTTCATACTGAAGAATGTCCAAACTCCCAATTCCATTCTTCCATTCTTCCACTTTAACCTGTACACTCATCATGAAACTATAACATGTTTGAAAACCGCTTATGAGATATTCAGAGCTAGATATTGGATTCATCTAGACATTATACAGCAGACCTGTAGAACCAGGATTTATTCCTGAACAGCAGACCTGTAGGGCCAGGATTTTTTCCTGAACAGCAGACTTGTAGGGCCAGGATTTATTCCTGAACAGCAGACCTGTAGGGCCAGGATTTATTCCTGAACAGCAGACCTGTAGGGCCAGGATTTATTCCTGAACAGCAGACCTGTAGGGCCAGGATTTATTCCTAAACAGCAGACCTGTAGGGCCAGGATTTATATTTATTCCTGAACAGCAGACCTGTAGGGCCAGGATTTATTCCTAAACAGCTGACCTGTAGGGCCAGGATTTATTCCTGAACAGCAGACCTGTAGAACCAGGATTTATTCCTAAACAGCAGACCTGTAGGGCCAGGATTTATTCCTAAACAGCAGACCTGTAGGGCCAGGATTTATTCCTGAACAGCAGACTTGTAGAACCAGGATTTATTCCTGCACAGCAGACCTGTAGGGCCAGGATTTATTCCTGCACAGCAGACCTGTAGGGCCAGGATTTATTCCTGAACAGCAGACCTGTAGGGCCAGGATTTATTCCAGGCCATCTGACCTGACCAGGAAGACCTCTTGTTGTTAGTCTTCCTCCAGTGGTCATTGGACACTTCGGGGTCAGAGGGGACATTATCCTGAAGGAGATCAGATAGTACTTTATTAATCCACCAGAGGGGATATTTGATTGCACCAGCAAATACAAACATCACCAATAAATTCTCAATAAAAACACAACAAGAACATAGACAATAAAAGCAGCAAATCATCAATGAATATAAAAAGTGTTCATGGTAAAAAGCCTCATAGGAGCATATGGTGAAAAGCATCTGTGAAAACGTTCTGTTTTGCACCTATATGTAAAATGCATAGCCATAAAGCGTCTGTAGCCATATAGTGTCTGTAGCCTGGAGTGCCAGATGGGAAGTGTTTATACTTTTGGGACAATTTCAGCTCAGTCAGGTGCAGCAAAAGTATTTGACTGAAAACAAACTATTTGAATCCAGGTCCAAGGTCAAGGACAGCACATGAAATGAGGGGAGGGATGGGGAGAGGAGGCTACTGCTAATATTGTGCTTTCATACTGAAGAATGTCCAAACTTTGGAACTCCCCATTCCATTCTTCCACTTTAACCTGTACACTCATCATGAAACTACAACATGTTTGAAAACCGCTTATGAGATATTCAGAGTTAGATATTGGATTTATCTAGACATTATACAGCAGACCTGTAGAACCAGGATTTATTCCTATAACACCAGACCTTAGAACCAGGATGTATTCCTATAACACCAGACCTGTAGAACCAGGATGTATTCCTATAACACCAGACCTGTAGAACCAGGATGTATTCCTATAACACCAGACCTGTAGAACCAGGATTTATTCCTATAACACCAGACCTTAGAACCAGGATGTATTCCTATAACACCAGACCTGTAGAACCAGGATGTATTCCTATAACACCAGACCTGTAGAACCAGGATGTATTCCTATACACCAGACCTGTAGGGCCAGGATTTATTCCTATACAGCAGACCTGTAGGGCCAGGATTTATTCCAGGCCATCTGACCTGACCAGGAAGACCTCTTGTTGTTAGTCTTCCTCCAGTGGTCATTGGACACTTCGGGGTCAGAGGGGACATTATCCTGAAGGAGATCAGATAGTACTTTATTAATCCACCAGAGGGGATATTTGATTGCACCAGCAAATACAAACATCACCAATAAATTCTCAATAAAAACACAACAAGAACATAGACAATAAAAGCAGCAAATCATCAATGAATATAAAAAGTGTTCATGGTAAAAAGCCTCATAGGAGCATATGGTGAAAAGCATCTGTGAAAACGTTCTGTTTTGCACCTATATGTAAAATGCATAGCCATAAAGCGTCTGTAGCCATATAGTGTCTGTAGCCTGGAGTGCCAGATGGGAAGTGTTTATACTTTTGGGACAATTTCAGCTCAGTCAGTTCACGTTAAGAAGCCTCATAGGAGCATATGGTGAAAAGCATAGCCATATAGTGTCTGTAGCCTTATAGCGTCTGTAGCCATATAGCAGCTGTAGCCATATAGTGTCTGTAGCCATACAGCGTCTGTAGCCATATAGTGTCTGTAGCCATATAGTGTCTGTAGCCATACAGCGTCTGTAGCCATACAGCGTCTGTAGCCTTATAATGTCTGTAGCCATATAGCGTCTGTAGCCTTATAATGTCTGTAGCCATATAGCGTCTGTAGCCTTATAATGTCTGTAGCCATATAGCGTCTGTAGCCTTATAATGTCTGTAGCCATATAGCGTCTGTAGCCTTATAATGTCTGTAGCCATATAGCGTCTGTAGCCATATAGCGTCTGTAGCCATATAGCGTCTGTAGCCATACAGCGTCTGTAGCCATATAGCGTCTGTAGCCATATAGCGTCTGTAGCCATATAGTGTATGTAGCCATTTGGTGTCTGTAAAATGCATAGCCGCGGGAAATAAGGGTGCTGAAAAATCTGAATTAAAAAAAAACATTTTTTGGTGAAAAATATTTTTTTCACTAAAGTCGTGCACTGGGTGTTTAATAGTGCTGTATTAGCGGACCGAAATAGCATCTGGAATGATGTAGCGTCTGTAGTGTGGGCAAATATATTTTATAACCCCCCCCCCTGAAAATAAAATTCCCGAAATTTACAAAACATTTTTTACAAACGCAGCACCCCAACCCCGAAACTACTTCTCGCAACTATGGTAACATGATTCTGTCTGCCATCACACTGCCAGGCTCCAGCAGATACTGTGGAGGAGGTTCACCTAAAGTTAGTTCACCTAAATGATGTAATAAGTAACGTATCGTATTATCTGTTGATCATGGGAGTCAAGGGAAACCCACTGGCCAAAAACGGGTTGAATCAACATGGAAAACTGATTGGTCCTCAGTGTAAGGGAATTCACTTTCTTTTTACCTAAATCCAATGGCATGGTGAATTGTTGATTTCACGATGAATTCACGTAAGTTGACAACAACCAAATGTGAATTAAAACTAGACGTTGAACTGATGTCTGTGCCAAGTGGGAGGGTTTATGGCTTTCACCATTATTATTACCGTTGTTGTGGGCCAACGAATGGGCTATGACAGCATGTCCTATCTTCCACACTGTACCTTTTCCCATGGGAAGCAGCACTAGATAATTATCCTCCTAGTCTTGTTTTCTTCTAAGAAAGATGTTTCCTAAGACACAAGGTCACATTTGTGTGTGTGAGAAAGAGAGAGAGAGAACGAGAGAGAGATTAAAGCTTGCAAGAAAGGCATTTCATTGTTACCTGTGCACGTGACATTAAAACTTGAAACTTGATTAGATTCACTACAGCCATATATTGGACACTTATGATCATGACAGATAAACCTCATACTATTATTGAACATCATTTCCAACTGAACAAGTTGTGGCCAAACCAGGGCCTGTACAGCTACAGGCTTTAGTCCCAGCCCAGCATTAATACATGATTCAATCGATCACTTAGCTGTATCAGGGCAGGAACAAAAGTAATCATTGGGAAATTCAAATCAAATTTTATTTATCACATGCGCCGAATACAACAGGTGTAGACCTTACAGTGAAATGCTTAATTACAAGCCCTTAACCAACAATGCGGTTAAAAACAAATAATAAGTGTTAAGTAAATAGTAGATATGTCACGGGTGTCGTAGGGTTGAGACCAAAACGCAGCGGGTATATGTACACTCATCTTTTATTAGGACAAAGAAGGGAAACCAAAACAAAACACATATACAAAAAACACAACGACGGTAAACAGTCCTGTAAGGCATAAAGCTAAACACGGAAATAACCTCCCACAAAGTGACAGGTGAAAACAGGCTACCTAAGTATGACTCTCAATCAGCAACAACGATGTACAGCTGTTCCTGATTGAGAGTCATACTAGGCCAACACAGAAATACAAAACTAGAACAGCCCCTTAGAAATACAATCATAAGAACATACCCAACACCCCAGAACACATAAATCAAATACCCCTCTACAATACACACACACCCCGAACCACCTAAATCAACTACCCCCTCTACATCGACACTTACACCAATAAACCCCAGAAACACTCTACACAAAATATCCCTCTATCGAAACACATACACAAAACCATGAAAACAAATACCCTCTGCCACGTCCTGACCAAACTACAATAACAAATAGACCCCTTTACTGGTCAGGACGTGCAAAGATAAGTAAAAAATAATGAAAATGATCTATATAAATAGGGCACCTATAAGAAGTAGCCTTTATACATACAGTAGAAAAGCTCAAATATCTTGACTTGCTGTCCTCTGATACTTAGTTATTTAGGGCTGAGTGGTGAAGTGAGCACTAGAGGTGTGGCCAGACCATAGAGAACCTATTAAGTTAAACCCTGAAAGTTCCAGAATGGGTTGAAAATGGCAGCCATATTGGTCTGGGAGAAATCCAAACAGTCTAATTGTAATGAATGGCAGTAGAGGCCTCTACTCTAAAAAGGCATATGATATATCAGAACTTGTGTAATAGAATTATTGTCAACCTAATACATTTTTTTATATAATTGTAAATACATACTTATATGGGTTTTATACACATTTTCTGTACAGTATAAATATGTAAACAGACCATAAATGTCTCAATTTTAGTTTTCTTGGAAAGCTGTGAGTGCTATTAAATGATACGATATCAGTATTTGTTCTATTTACAACTTGTCCAGTCATCAACTGAATGGCTGTGGATTGACTGCATTTTTTAAATGAAATGTTGGCATATTGGCAGTTCATTTGAAAAATGTATGGAATCATTCCTCTAAAACTGGCTATCTAGCTAACAAACATACAATGTAGATAAATTCTTCCAATTCATTATTTTACACAATATCTTATCACAGCACTGGCAAACCATGGTTGACCAACCCCCTGACCAACATGGCTGACCTTTATCAAATCAAATCAAACTTTATTAGTCACATACACGTGTTTAGCAGATGTTATTGGTCACATACACGTGTTTACCAGATGTTATTGGTCACATACACGTGTTTAGCAGATGTTATTGGTCACATACACGTGTTTAGCAGATGTTATTGGTCACATACACGTGTTTACCAGATGTTATTGGTCACATACACGTGTTTAGCAGATGTTATTGGTCACATACACGTGTTTACCAGATGTTATTGATCACATACACGTGTTTAGCAGATGTTATTGGTCACATACACGTGTTTACCAGATGTTATTGGTCACATACACGTGTTTACCAGATGTTATTGGTCACATACACGTGTTTACCAGATGTTATTGGTCACATATACGTGTTTACCAGATGTTATTGGTCACATACACGTGTTTACCAGATGTTATTGGTCACATACACGTGTTTACCAGATGTTATTGGTCACATACACGTGTTTACCAGATGTTATTGGTCACATACACGTGTTTAGCAGATGTTATTGGTCACATACACGTGTTTACCAGATGTTATTGGTCACATACACGTGTTTAGCAGATGTTATTGCGGGTGTAGCGAAATGCTTTGTGTTTCTAGCTCCGACAGTGCAGTAATATCTAACAAGTAATATCTAACAATTTCACAATATATACCCAATACACACAAATCTAAGTAAAGGAATGTAATTAAGAATATATAAATATATGGATGAGCAATGTCAGAGCAGTGTAGACTAAGATACAGTAGAATATCCCATCATAAGAAGGTTAATGTTCATTCTAGTATTATAATTCCTAATTCTATAGGCCAGACAAGGTCTTCATCTGTTTGTTGCTATGTAGGGCTGTTATGTAGGGTTGTTATGCACTCTCTACCTCCCACCAATTTGGGCGCATTCATTGTTTCTCATTATTTACATGTTTCATTATTAAAATGTATTTGCCCTTTGTTAAATATTTATCAATTCCCTGCTAAACATCTCACCAGTAATTAATTTACTGTTTAATCCTTGTAATTTCCTAGTAACATTACTAGATATCTAGAACATAGAAGTTACATTGGTCATTTATGTTCATTCATTCATTTCAATCACATTATTTACCATTCAAATTATCTCGGAGTGGAGACGTTGTTTACAGAGTTCACAAACAACGCTACATTTGTGAGAAATATGTTTCGGTTTATTTTATTCCATTGAAGGGTTTTTTGCAAATGTACTTCGATTTATTTTGTTTGAGCTACACAGTCATACTTTTAACTTTGAAAAATGTGGTTTTACGTCTAACTGAATGGATATTGAGTTCGTTATTGTTTCTCCGCTGAAGGTGTTTCTGTGCTGGGTTTTTAAAAACATTTGTCAGCTATAATGAGTGTGTGTTGTTTTTTTCTAGTGTGCGTGTACTGGGAAGTCCATGTGTCACTGTGAAGGAGTCAAAGGCAATAAGGTAACCAGAACACCACCACACAGCTTTGAGACTGTATTGATTTAGAATCAATCAATTTCATACTAAATTAGTTATGCTTCATGATCACTGTTATTTCTCCCCATGATCGACACACACACACACACACACACACACACACACACACACACACACACACACACACACACACACACACACACACACACACACACACACACACACACACACAGGGAGAAAGGGGTTGTGCAGGAGAGATGGGTCCACCTGGGTTGGTTGGGCATCCAGGCTCAGAGGGTCACCCTGGACCAGTGGGGCCAAAGGTAAGGTGCCTGTTATCATTCTTTACTGTCCTTTCCTAGGAAGTGTAGAACTTGCCCTTAAACACAGATCTAAGATCAGATCCCCCATTCCTTAACCATTAGGGGGATGAACAACTGTCTGACCCTGTTTCAGTGGTTTCTAACCTCTCCCCTGTATCATACCATGTACTAAAACCAATTAACACACGGATGTTGTTCTGACTGAATTGTCACATCTTAGATGTGCAGAGACTTTTGCCTTCATTGCTACTACTGTGAATGACCTAGTCACTTCTGTAACTGCTACTTCTACAGTCACCAATAGTTACTACTACTGCACCTTCTTTCTGTTACGGAACCCAATAATTAGCCTACACTTTGTCTAGGGGTCTTAGGCCTAGTTAACTGGTCAGTAACCTAATTTAAGAGGTGCATCTATGTGAGAAATCAGTGTATGTGCCCAGGGAGACAATATATGTACAAAAAGGAAAAATACCAAAGGCATGTCCAAACTAAAGACAAAAACAAAGGAAAGGCCTCATGGCCACCAAACAAACCAAGCAGCCTTACAGCTTTACATCTTACCAGCTGCTACTATGACTGACCATCACCTTCATTGGCAGCACCTGATGTGCTTATCAACAAGGCTCAGCATCTGGACAAGGTTGCTGCTGCCCCCTGGGGGATGGAGTGTGGAAGTGTATCCTGTCAGCGTGTTTGCCTAACTGTGCGCTAACACAGACACTGCCCACTACACAACACTATCATGAAAAATACTTTGATACAAGCAATCACACCATTTTTCTTCAGGAAATTATGTTTTCTAATTTGAATTACTAGCTATCACAACATGCTCCTCGCCCTCCGGATGTATTTAAAGTTTAAATGGCGATTCTACTGTAATTACAATAGGCTACATCAACATTAGTTTCCATTCATACAAAGTGTCGGGTAAATTTCCACAGTAGATTTACCGTGGTAAACGAGGAAATACATCATTTCTATTGTACAGAGAACTTGTCAAATAGATAAATCCCTCTTAGTCTGTTCAAAAAGGACTAAGTTGTTCCGGTGATAATACCAACCAAGAAGGGGAACATATCTCAAAAGACTTTGGTTGCAAGCAGGACTAAGGTCACAACAACCATCATCTTTTAGGGAACGGTAATTAGGTGACGAAATAATGGTTTCAGAGAGATAAAGGAAGAGGCGAAGCAGGACGGATAGCTGGGCCTGAAATGTATCTTCTTCAGCAGGTGGCGTATTTTCATATTTGTCGCTCACAAAGCGAGGAGTTTTTGTATGGAGGTCAACGAGAGAGTGTTGAATTTGGTTAACAAAAGATGTAATGGCTTATTTGATCAAATAAAAGTTTCTTAATGCTTACGTTATTACGAGTGTACTCATATAAGTAGGAATAAGTTGCAGACGCACAAATATCATACCCCCAAGACATTTTTAGGGAGGGGTATGATATTTATGCCTCTGTAACTTTCTCACTCATCATTATTCACGATTCATTCAAGATTATCCGTAATCATGGTAGCATCCACATTAGATGTGTTTAGAAACATATTATATTGTTATTTACAATAAAAGTGACTCCAAAATGACACAATACATTATTTACTATTCATTTCTATTGGGCACAAAATAATCTGAAACACAACCAAAACAAACAGCAAATGCTTCCAACAAATGTGGTCACACACTTGATGTAGTCATTGCGTGCTATCAATATGGAACCAAATATTTTACTTTTTACTAATTTAATACACATATAAGTGAATTTGTCCCAATACTTTTGGTCCCCTAAAATGCAGGGACTATGTACAAAAGGTGTTGTCATTTCTAAACGGTTCACCCAATATGGATGAAAATGAAAGATGACAGTTTGCACTTTAACCTCGTCGTCATTGTATCATTTCAAATCCAAAGTGCTGGAGTACAGAGCCAAAACAACAACAAAATGTGTCACTGTCTCAACACTTTTAGAGCTCACTGTGTGTCTATCAGATTCCAAAACAACAATGTCAATGTTTTGGTTGAACAAGAAACCACCAGCAGAACACATCAGACGTCTAAAGAAACCACCAGCAGAACACATCAGACGTCTAAAGAAACCACCAGCAGAACACATCAGACGTCTAAAGAAACCACCAGCAGAACACATCAGACGTCTAAAGAAACCACCAGCAGAACACATCAGACGTCTAAAGAAACCACCAGCAGAACACATCAGACGTCTAAAGAAACCACCAGCAGAACACATCAGACGTCTAAAGAAACCACCAGCAGAACACATCAGACGTCTAAAGAAACAGCCCTCCATAATAGTCCTGTGGACAAGGCCTTACAGAGTGAGAACGGAAACCTGAACCTGTTCCTACACCTCTTTCTCAGCCTCACACCGGAGTCTAATCAGACTCACTTACGAGGCCTTCTGAAAACAAAAAGGAGGCAACTGACAAAAGCAATGAGGAAGCAGTCAAGTACGTCAAGGAGAAGATCAGGGAGAATCCTTCCAGAAAGGTGAATCAATCTGTTCCACTGTCTGAATGAACTAAAAGACCATTCTCTAGTGGAGGAGATCCAAAGCTACTTGAGCTCAGGAAGTCTCTCAAAAGTCAAACTGTCACCTGGTCAATGGTCACCTCTGGTCCTTGTGTTACTGACTTCAGAAGAGGAGCTGGATGTGTTTTACCGGAATAAATACTCTAGATCAGAGGAAGGTCGTCTTAGGTTGCTGCCAGTGGTCAAAGCCTCCAGAACAGCTCTGTAAGTATAAAGATTTTTTTTTAAAATGTAATAATTTTCTCTTCCTCCCATTCTATACCAGATTAGCTTGTCATTTGTCAATTAGCTTGCAATTTTCACCTGGAGACCATGTTGATCCAATCAGGGAGATAGTGTATAACGTTCAATCTCCATTTCTCTGTGAAAGGTTTTGCCAATAGTATCAATCAACACACTGCACCTGCCACTGTATTGTGTGTGACCATATTGTTTTGTCCATTGTCTAGGCTGAATGGATGTAACTTCTTCTCAAAGCGATGCTGTGAAGCGTTAGTCTCAGTTCTCAGCTCGAAATCCTGAGAGAGCTGGACCTGACTGACAACAACCTGCGAGATTCAGGAGTGCAGCTGATCTCTGCTGGACTTGGGGATCCTCACTGTAAACTAGAGACACTGGGGTCAGTATTCTCCCGACATGGCAGTGTATTCCTCTGTATTCCTCTATATATTTCAGTGTAAACTTAAATGAGTAACACCAGATATAAAGTATGTAGAAAAGATAATGATACATTTTTAAACAAGATCATCTTTGATAACTAACAATCACCAAAATAAAAACAAGACAGTCAGGGAGAATGTAAAATGTCATGTCATGGGACCCGCATTGATTTTGTTATGTTTGAGTCACTCAGATAGCATAAGAACACGGCATAAGACATGGTAAAATGTGTAGAATTGCAGGAAACTAGCTTTAAAACTGTAACATTTTCTCTCCGCCCATGTCAAAATGTGTAGAATTGTAGGAAATGAGCTTTAAAACAAGGTGACTTCATAATAAAACTATGTTAGACATGGTAGGTTGTACTTGGAATAAGAGAGTACAGATCGGTCTATTTCTGAGTGTGGAAGGCTTTCTGCAGGTTGTCCTTCTGTTTGGTCACAGTGGAAGGCTGTGGTTTTCTGGCTTCAGCACTGAAGTCAAACCAGTCACTGATAAAGCTGGATCTGAGCTACAATCACCCAGGAGACTCAGGAGTGAAGCTATTTTCTGCTGTGCTGGAAGATCCGCACTGTAAACTCAAGAAACTCAGGTAGAATCGCATCTGTTAGTAATACAGCCCTTATAGTTCCCAAACTTACGACACTTTCAGCTGAATCTATCCCTGAACGTAATTCCAAGTTGCAGTATTCCAAAATAGCTTTGAATGAAATGCCATCAAATATATTTCAAATGTTACTTATTTTAGGCAGGTTAGTAGTGGAAAGATTGAGCAGATAGTTTTGTATTGTTTGTGAACAGACAAAAACATGCCCTCTGAGTTCAGTGTGGACCATAATGCTAACAGTGTGGACCATAATGCTAACAGTGTGGACCATAATGCTAACAGTGTGGACCATAAGGCTAACGGTGTGGATCATAATGCTAACAGTGTGGACCATAATGCTAACAGTGTGGACCATAAGGCTAACAGTGTGGACCATAATGCTAACAGTGTGGACCATAATGCTGACAGTGTAGACCAAAATGCTAACAATGTGGACCATAATGCTGACAGTGTGGACCATAATGCTAATAGTGTGGACCATAATGCTAACAGTGTGGACCATAATGCTAACAGTGTGGACCAAAATGCTAACAATGTGGACCATAATGCTGACAGTGTGGACCATAATGCTGACGGTGTGGACCATAATGCTGACAGTGTAGACCAAAATGCTAACAGTTGGGACCATAATGCTAACAGTTGGGACCATAATGCTAACAATTGGGACCATAATGCTAACAGTTGGGACCATAATGCTAACAGTGTGGACCATAATGCTGTGTGTTATTTGAAATCAGCACTTAAGAAATGTAAGTCTTGGTTGCATTGAGGACCAAGATAATAGTATTCAAATATTGCATTTGTAACAGCTACAGCTTCCCAAACAATTATAGTCACTTATTAAACATAAAGTTCTTATATTATAAAAGTCTACATTTTTAGATGGAATATGAAGAAAAACTAAATGTTGGGCATTATTCACTCATTATCCAAAACCGTATTTATGACCTTTTATAAATGATGGTGATCAGTTTGTGTGTCTTCATCAGATGCCTGTGAGTTGACACTGGACCCCAACACAGCAGACAGAGACGTCTCTCCTTCTGAGGAGAACAGAAAGGTGACACGGATCGAAGAGGAGCAGCCTTATCCTGATCACCCAGACAACCTTATCCTGATCACCCAGACAACCTTATCCTGATCACCCAGACAACCTTATCCTGATCACCCAGACAACCTTATCCTGATCACCCAGACAACCTTATCCTGGTCACCCAGACAACCTTATCCTGATCACCCAGACAACCTTATCCTGATCACCCAGACAACCTTATCCTGATCACCCAGACAACCTTATCCTGATCACCCAGACAACCTTATCCTGGTCACCCAGACAACCTTATCCTGATCACCCAGACAACCTTATCCTGATCACCCAGACAACCTTATCCTGATCACCCAGACAACCTTATCCTGGTCACCCAGACAACCTTATCCTGATCACCCAGACAACCTTATCCTGATCACCCAGACAACCTTATCCTGATCACCCAGACAACCTTATCCTGATCACCCAGACAACCTTATCCTGATCACCCAGACAACCTTATCCTGATCACCCAGACAACCTTATCCTGATCACCCAGACAACCTTATCCTGGTCACCCAGACAACCTTATCCTGATCACCCAGACAACCTTATCCTGATCACCCAGACAACCTTATCCTGATCACCCAGACAACCTTATCCTGATCACCCAGACAACCTTATCCTGGTCACCCAGACAACCTTATCCTGATCACCCAGACAACCTTATCCTGATCACCCAGACAACCTTATCCTGATCACCCAGACAACCTTATCCTGATCACCCAGACAACCTTATCCTGGTCACCCAGACAACCTTATCCTGATCACCCAGACAACCTTATCCTGATCACCCAGACAACCTTATCATGATCACCCAGACAACCTTATCCTGATCACCCAGACAACCCTATCCTGATCACCCAGACAACCTTATCCTGATCACCCAGACAACCCTATCCAGATCACCCAGACAACCTTATCCTGGTCACCCAGACAACCTTATCCTGATCACCCAGACAACCTTATCCTGACCACCCAGACAACCTTATCCTGATCACCCAGACAACCTTATCCTGATCACCCAGACAACCTTATCCTGATCACCCAGACAACCCTATCCAGATCACCCAGACAACCTTATCCTGATCACCCAGACAACCTTATCCTGATCACCCAGACAACCCTATCCTGATCACCCAGACAACCCTATCCTGATCACCCAGACAACCTTATCCTGATCACCCAGACAACCTTATCCTGATCACCCAGACAACCCTATCCTGATCACCCAGACAACCCTGTCTTGATCACCCAGACAGCCCTATCCAGATCACCCAGACAGATTTGAGTTCTGTCAACAGGTGCTGCGTAGAGAGGGTTTGACTGGGTTCTGTTTACTGGGTGGTAGAGTGGAGGGGGGCTGAGGTTCAGATAGGAGTGGCTTACAGTGGAATCAACAGGAAGGCAGTGGGTCCTGAAAGTGGGCTCAGTTACAATGATAAGTCCTGGGGTCTTGTTGGATATGATGACTGTTTCACTGTCAGATGCAAAAACAAACTCACTACCTTACCTGTCCCCCCCAAGTCCAGTTCTAACAGGGTAAGACAGTATCTGGACAGTATCTGCACCACATTCACTGGGCCCCTTGTCCTTGTGCCAGGTAGAATTGTCTCTGTTTCCCCAGTCGCAGGAGCTCTACCTCTATAACGTTATACTATACATGATATCTAATGGCTATTCTTTACAAATGTCATTTAACATTGTCTGAACTCTGTCACTGTATGTGGTCTTCATTTGTTTGTGTAATATGTGCTAAGTAATAGCATATTGTAATGTTGGCAATATAACTACGTTGTGTGTGTGTGTGCGTGCGTGTGTGTGCGTGCGTGTGTGCGTGCGTGCGTGTGTGTGCGTGCGTGCGTGCGTGCGTGTGTGTGTGTGTGTGTGTGGGAGGGAGGGAGGGTGGAATGATTATGACACACGTGTTCTACAGGAACTGCACCGTACAGTGAAGACCTAGTTTTCTTTGGTTGATCGTTAAAAAAATACATTGATCAATGCCGTTAAAACATATTTTTGGGTGAACAATAATTTCCTTTTTTTTTTTACAGGTATTTAGCATTTATAAGACTGAACACTAGATCTCTTTCTTAGGCGTAAGACTTAAATGTTGGCAGTTACTAAAATATGACAAAGGGCGCTTCAAATATCACTTTTCCTAAGATGATATCCCCTGTATTTGTAGTGTTCATAAGACACAAGGCTTAAACGATGTCAGTTACTGATACATGAAAACAACTCGTCAATCTGTAACACTGCAAACCCCTTAGTTCTACCCCAGGAAGGGATGAACGTGTAACGAGGGTGTGTGTGTGTGTGTGTGTGTGTGTGTGTGTGTGTGTGTGTGTGTGTGTGTGTGTGTGTGTGTGTGTGTGTGTGTGTGTGTGTGTGTGTGTGTGTGTGTGTGTGTAATGTGGTTAATGCAGGGCATTGTTCTGATCCACAGTAATCCATCCTCTTCTCTCAGGCTAAGGTAGCACACCATGACTCGTCCATGTTTTTGGGGACAGTAATGTGTGAAATCACATCTGAATCATGTTTTAATTGTCTTTCCCAGGGAGATGTGGGCCCTCATGGACCTCCAGGAACAGATGGCAATCGGGTAACTTTCCACAAATGTCTTTGCTGATATGTAAATGGTATATGTGTGTGTGTGTGTGTGTGTGTGTGTGTGTGTGTGTGTGTGTGTGTGTGTGTGTGTGTGTGTGTGTGTGTGTGTGTGTGTGTGTGTGTGTGTGTGTGTGTGTGTGTGTGTGTGTGTGTGTTTGCTGTATATTTAGTAAAACTACAGTCCTGTTTATTTCTTCAGGGACCTGAAGGTAAAGAAGGATTTTCTGGGACACCAGGTCTACAGGTAAGAGTGTGTGTGTGTGTGTGTGTGTGTGTGTCTGTGTCTGTGTCTGTCTGTCTGTGTGTGTGTGTGTGTAATATTCACTTGACTCTTCTAATAGGGCATCCCAGGCCTTCAAGGACCAATGGGCCAGCCAGGTTCCCCAGGATGCAATGGGACAGAGGTGGAGTAACAATGGCTATTGTCCCATAAATCTCTCTCTATGTGAACCTGTCTGACAAAAAAAAAAGGTATCACCCCAAGCTATTCAGATGTAGACAAGACTTACAGATAGTCACACACTCTAGTTAGACAGCAGGATCATCACTACCGTCTAACTTCACATAGTATCACAATCATCCCATATAATGGCACCCTATTTCCTAATATGGATCAGACTAAGTGTCCACTGGTAAAAGGTAATGCATTATGTAGGTGTAACGATGTACGCTGAGAGTCAGGAAGCAAGTTCAGGGACTGAAAACATTTAATTAATAAATGGAACAAAACAAGAAACACAAACAGAGCACTGACAAGGAACAGGAACAATGATGACTGGGGAAAGAAACCAAAGGGAGGTTTTTTATTTAATCAGGCAAGTCAGTTAAGAACATTATTATTTACAATGACAGCCTAGGAACAGTGGGTTAACTGCCTTGTTCAGGGGTAGAACGACATATTTTTACCTTGTCAGCTCAGGGATTTGATCTTGCAACTTTTTGGTTATTAGTCCAACACTCTAACCACTAGGCTACCTGTCGCCAGGTAGGTAAGCCTAGTGACATATATAGGGCAGGTAATCAAGGAGGTGATGGAGTTCAGGTGAGTGTCATTATGCACAGATGCGTGTAACGCTGGTGACAGGTGTGCGCCATAACGAGCAGCCTGGTGACCTAGTGGCAGGAGAGGGAGCACACATGACAGTAGGGTAAATAGTGTTCCACGTAGGAGGTGGCGCCACATTCATTCTGAGTGATGTTAACAACATGTCTCCACAGGGTGAGAGAGGTCCTAATGGTCCAGCTGGTCCCTGTGGTGGTGATGATGGATTAAGAGTAAGATGGATGGATACACAACTTTTTTTTATTTGTGTGTTTAACTACTCTGTCAAAATATGTTTTTATTTGTCTTTCTTTTTTTTTCTTTTTTTTTAGGGTTTACCTGGAGCACCTGGACCAAAGGTAATCTCGCCACCTCTTCTTCCTTCTCCTGCTCATTCCTTCTTCTTCGTCATCATCACCATCATTGTCATTATAATTATCAGCAGAATTAACATTTTGTGTGCATGTGTGTGTGTATGTGTGTGTGCATGTGTGTGTGTGCAGGGTGAATCCCAAATGTTAATTGGGATTGGACAGCCAGGGAGACCTGGACCCCGAGGAAGGGACGGTGACCAGGTAACTCACAGCATCCCATAATATAGCATCACTCTCTTCCTCTGTCTATCTTCTCCTCAAGCTTCAGTTCCATCCTCCACTTCCTCTATACTTCCTAGTCAACCTTTTTCCCAATCCAAAATGGACCTCTACTTCCTGCACTTGTAGCGATCAGAGAGGTTTTGATGGGTGTATGTGTAGCAGAAACTCACTCCTCAGCCTGCCCTGAAGTGTTGCCCCTTACGCCATTGAAGAAGGTCTTAATTGGTGGCACGTTAGGTTGAAATGCTCCAGGAGGGTGGTCACGTGTGTTTGCGAGGCAGATGTCCCGAGTTTTGAGCCAGGTATGAGCCCGATCGGAGGGAAGAGGTATTCACTAAGCAAGCGATATGGTAATACGGATCACCTTGCACACTGATAGGCAAGATGACAGTTTCACTATGAAAACACTAATCAAATCCTCTTTTCCCACCAGATGTGTCCACCAAACAGATTTTTTTTTCGCGTATAAAAATCAGTGTGTGATGACATAGTGCACGCAAAATGTAATTTTTCACTTACGTTTTCATGTACCGAATAAAAAATCAAATGTTCAATGTGTTTCCAATGCATTTTCAACTCTACCGATAGTTTGGTCACAAACTGTTGCGTTAAATAGAAAATGTGCCTCCTCTGGTCTTGGCATGTGCTCTCAAGCCAACAGCTCGCAGATACAGTGTGGGTAGGTTGTGAGGGTAGGCCGCGAGGGTAGGTTGTGAGGGTAGGCTGTGTGGGTAGGCTGTGTGGGTAGGCTGTGAGGGTAGATTGTGAGGGTAGCCTGTGAGGGTAGGCTTTGAGGGTAGGCTGTGAGGGTAGGCTATGAGGGTAGGCTATGAGGGTAGGCTTTGAGGGTAGGCTGTGAGGGTAGGCTGTGAGGGTAGGCTATGAGGGTAGGTTGTGAGGGTAGGCTATGAGGGTAGGCTGTGAGGGTAGGCTGTGAGGGTAGGCTGTGAGGGTAGGTTGTGAGGGTAGCCTGTGAGGGTAGGCTGTGAGGGTAGGCTGTGTGGGTAGGCTGTGAGGGTAGGTTATGAGGGTAGCCTGTGAGGGTAGGCTGTGAGGGTAGGCTGTGAGAGTAGGTTGTGAGGGTAGGCTATGAGGGTAGGCTGTGAGGGTAGGCTGTGAGAGTAGGTTGTGAGGGTAGGCTGTGAGGGTTGGCTGTGAGGGTAGGCTGTGTGGGTAGGCTGTGAGGGTAGGCTGTGAGGGTAGGCTATGAGGGTAGGCTGTGAGAGTAGGCTGTGAGGGTAGGCTGTGAGGGTAGGCTGTGAGGGTAGGCTGTGAGAGTAGGTTGTGAGGGTAGGCTGTGAGGGTAGGCTGTGTGGGTAGGTTGTGAGGGTAGGCTGTGAGGGTAGGATGTGAGGGTAGGTTATTCTACATGATGAGGTTATTATTATGGATAATTATTGAAAGGATCCACAAACTCATTCCATGCACTTTCACCACCCTGTAAAATTAATCTGTGAGAGAAAAATTACATATTTACCTGATTTGTTTAATATTAATAGTTAACAATGAATATGTTTAACAATAGACATTTATATTCTACCAATTCCTTTTAGCTCTCAGCAGTTGGTCTAGGCGTATAGTCAAGGACATCCTTGGCGACTCTGGTTGGAGATAAACTTGAGGAACAGAATAGACCTGTATTTTTTCCAATCATCTTGGCTTCTGAGTAACTTGGTCACACGGCATAAGACAAAGAGCCTCTGAGAAGTGACCACAGTTCTTCAGTCCATCCTGTTCTTCTCATATCTTCCAAGGGCACAGCTGCTTGGAGATATGAGGTGAACAGAGGCTGGCTTGAACATCATTGACAATTCGATCAGCAGAAAGGAGTAACGTTATCACTTGTTTGCGCGCTATGACCTCACACACCCGATACACATAGCCACGAAGAAGAAAACAACCTAGCTTATGATGCCCCGATCTGCCAGGATATAGACATTAACCCATCTGTCTGTGGTGTCTTCCAGGGATCCTATCAGAGAAAGACATTAACCCATCTGTCTGTGGTGTCTCACAGGGATCCTATCAGAGATAGACATTAACCCATCTGTCTGTGGTGTCTCACAGGGATCCTATCAGAGATAGACATTAACCCATCTGTCTGTGGTGTCTCACAGGGATCCTATCAGAGATAGACATTAACCCATCTGTCTGTGGTGTCTTCCAGGGATCCTATCAGAGATAGACATTAACCCATCTGTCTGTGGTGTCTTCCAGGGATCCTATCAGAGATAGACATTAACCCATCTGTCTGT
This sequence comes from Salmo salar, assembly GCF_965601325.2. Classification (NCBI taxonomy): domain Eukaryota; kingdom Metazoa; phylum Chordata; class Actinopteri; order Salmoniformes; family Salmonidae; genus Salmo; species Salmo salar. The sequence continues at coordinate 11,104,986 of NC_138293.1, forward strand.
GGTGTCTTCCAGGGATCCTATCAGAGATAGACATTAACCCATCTGTCTGTGGTGTCTTCCAGGGATCCTATCAGAGAAAGACATTAACCCATCTGTCTGTGGTGTCTCACAGGGATCCTATCAGAGATAGACATTAACCCATCTGTCTGTGGTGTCTTCCAGGGATCCTATCAGAGAAAGACATTAACCCATCTGTCTGTGGTGTCTCACAGGGATCCTATCAGAGATAGACATTAACCCATCTGTCTGTGGTGTCTCACAGGGATCCTATCAGAGATAGACATTAACCCATCTGTCTGTGGTGTCTTACAGGGTGTCCGCGGTGTAACAGGACCGACAGGACAACAAGGGGACGTTGGACCCCGTGGTGCCATTGTGAGTGAATTATTGCGCCTGGTCTCAACTGTGTTATAAATGTTTTATGCTATATTAATGTATTGTGATGTTTGTCTTCTTCAATGACATGTTCACAGAGATGACATTGGATTGCATCTTACTGTGCAGTACTGTACTGCTCCATGAAGGTTTTGTAACAGTCAGTTCTCTGGTGTTAGTGTTGTTGATGTACTAGGTATAGTTATGTCTTGACCTCTTTCCTTGTTCTTACTACTCTCTATCTAGGGATTGCTAGGTCTACCCGGGGCCCCAGGGTTAAAGGTAATAGGTCACAGTGTGTGTGTGTGTGTGTGTGTGTGTGTGTGTGTGTGTGTGTGTGTGTGTGTGTGTGTGTGTGTGTGTGTGTGTGTGTGTGTGTGTGTGTGTGTGTGTGTGTGTGTGTGTGTGTGTGTGTGTGAAGGTGGCTCAGCTGTGCTGTAACTGATGTTATTTGCTGTAGGGTCAAGAGGGACGCAGCTCCAGTATCCCTGGCTCTTGTGGTCCAAAGGTAAAGACACTACTTCACTGTAACTCACATTATGTGGTACCATTCATTCCATGTGTCACTCCCCTATATCCCTTATTCCTCATATTATCTCCATAAACTGAGTCTCTCAATTCGAATGCTTTAAATGCTTACTTTTAATTCTTGATTATATGTAACATTATATTTGCTAAAGCTCATAACCCTACATATAATTTATACCTATACAGCATCCAATTACTTCAAAATTGTGTCATTGAATGTTTTTTTATGGAGTAGGCTATGTTTTGCAGTCGGCAAGACTACACCACCACGTGGCCAGTCTGTGGAGCTGTACTTGAAATATGAAGTTGGGAATGCTTTCGATGTGTGTTTTTCTTGTTTGAATTTACATGTGTAACATAATGTGAACGTGTGTCTTCATGTTTATAATTATCTGTACTAACCCTCCCTACCCTCTTGGACTAGGTTTCTCTCATTTAATGAGTCATTCTAGCATCATGATGTCATATAACTAGCATACAGGTGGATTCCATTCCAACGACAGGATATATGTGTGACTGGTTCCCTTTTCTCTCGAAGGGACACCAAGGGCCCCCTGGAGTCCCGGGACCCAAAGGGATCAAGCTATATGCCCATGCTCCCTCCGATTTGAAGGTATGGTCACACCAAGTCTGACCTAGGTTTAAATACTACACTGAACAAAAAATAGAAATGCAACATATTTCATGAGCTGAAATAAAATATCCCAGAATTGTTCCATATGCACAAAAAATGTATTTCCCTTCAATTGTTGTGCACAAATGTGTTTACATCCCTGATAGTAAGCATAGTGTAGCATGTCGGGATAATAAAAGGCCAATCTAAAATGTGATGTCTCAAGTTTTGAGGGAACGTGCAATTGGCAGAGCTCTTGCCCGAGAATTGAATGTCCATTTCTCTACCATAAGCCGCCTACAACGTTGTTTTAGAGAATTTTGCAATACATCCAACTGGCCTCAGAACCGTAGACCACGTGTAACCACGCCAGCCCAGGACCTCCACATCCGACCTCTTCACCTGCGGGATTGTCTGAGACCAGCCACCCGGACAGCTGATAAAACTGAGGACTATTTCTGTCTGTAATAAAGCCCTTTTGTGGGAAAAAACTCATTCTGATTGGCTGTGCCTGGCTCCCCAGTGGGTGGGCCTTCCCAGTCATGTGAAATCCATAGATTAGGTTCTAGTGAATTTATTGAAATTGACTGATTTTCTTATATGAACTGTAACTCAGTAAAATCGATGAAATTGTTGCATGTTGCATTTATATTTGTGTTCAGTATAATTTGAAATCGTTCAAATATTTTGAGCATTTGCTTTTGCTTGCCTGGAATGTCAAGTGGGTGGGGTTTGCACTTTTGGGACGTTTCTATTGGTTTCATTGCAGGCAAGCTCAATCAAGCACAATGCAAAGTTTTGCATGAGCTAGCTTTTTAGTGCCTCTAACTGTGACCTGATAATAATCAGATCAAGGTTAATATTGTCATTACTGTGATGAATCAAGAAATACTGTGTGTCTGGAGTAATGTTACTATCTAATACTGTGATGTGTGCAGTAATGTTACTATCTACCCTTCAGGAAATCTGTACAACCAATCTGAAAACCTTGCTGATTGG